>NW_027362765.1:246043128-246493317 GCF_046119375.1 Phyllobates terribilis | reverse complement strand
GGCTGGAGAGGTGTAACTTCACTGCCTGCCCACTGCACTTGTAACTCATTAGCAGACAATTTCTATGATTGATTTCTCTAAAAGAGAAAAATGGATTTCTACAAGAACGGTAAGCATTTACTACGCATTAAAGCGCCTCTGTATACATGCCATTAGTTTGATTTTAGTACAAAATCCTGATGACAGGCACTTCTTAAAACCCCCAAGCTGGTTACCTGCAATCACCGTCAGTGAGAATTTAGGAGCTTATCACATACGATATATACATGAATAAATCAGTATACATTAGGCTTCCATGCTCCCTCCATTGGTGACCACAAGCAGTCAGTATGTAATCTTTTGAATCTGTCTGGGAATGTTGAGTTCTGTATCATAAATTTAAAAAAAAAACACAGCAGCAACCAATATAATGTCATCTCACAAAAATAATCAAATTTTATAGTGTTCACCTAATGTACAAATGTTCTTTCCTTGTAGTTCCTGGATTAAATCCCACCATGAATGTAAGCAGTATGGACATGACTAGTGGTCTGTCAGTGAAGGATACATCCCAATCTCAGTCTCGTCTGCCGCAATGGACTCACCCCAACTCTATGGATAGCCTGGCAAACTCTTCTTCACCTCTTGACCCTAGCCCTGGCAAGCCAAGTAAGACTAAATACCAGACATTTTACTTTGCTAATTGTTGTTGTAACCTGACAACACAAAACTCACAAACCATTCTTCATCATGAGGTCATTACTGAAGTAGAGTAACTTGACTCTCGCTAACTTGATACTCATGATATCTGTTTTCTTGTAAGACAGATTGCACCAATTTCCTGAAGATAGTCTCTTAGTATGTGTGTCTTGTCAGTGGTCATGGGGCAGGCACATAAGCAGACTTCACTAAAGCTGGCCATACACATGAGAGAGCCGTTGACTGAATGTTTATTCAGCAGACAGATATGTCTACCAACTCCGCCTTACACTTTAAACTCTGCTCAGCCGAGTGTTTCTGTGTTTTTTTTAATGTGTGGAGAAAGTCCGTGCCATAAACCTCTGGTGGTGGCAGCTTGTCTACTTGCATACAAAAGGATCAGGCATTGAAATTCCAACTGACCGTTATATCATCTGTTGGGGGAGACTCGGGAGGCCCCCATACACATCAGATGGTCAGCTGAAATCAGGAGTTCAGCCAACTTTTATCTAATGTGTGTGGTGAACTTATCGGTCAATTCATACTGCCCAAATCAAGGGTAGCATGAATCAGAACCCAGCTATACTATTGCATCAGGGTATATTTTTCTCTGAAACGCTCTGGTGGTTAGAGAAAGCCCCACTCCGCTCCAGGTGATTGACAGGTCCCTCCAGTGAGTGTACATCGAGGAATACACGTCAGTCAACTAGAGCAGTGCGGGAAGAAGCCTCTTGGGCACCATAGGAATAGGAGTGACTTGTCTGGTGCCAGCTTCTCCAGGCCGGGGGTGACACCGGACTAGTCACATCTCTTCCTATGCTAGCCCACTGGATCTTTAAACTATGATTTCTCTGAAATGCTCAGGCAGCATTTGTTCAACTGGGCTTCTTCCCGCACTGCTCTAGTTGACTGACATGTCTTTTTCAATGTACATACACCGGAGGGACCTTTCAATTGCCTGGAGCGGAGTGGGGCTTTCTCTAACCACCAGAGCGTTTCAGAGACAAAAATACTCTGATGCAATAGTATAGCTGGGTTCTGATTCATGCCTGTGGTTTGGGCAGCTTGGATCAACTGATAGGTTCCCTTTAAGACTGTGCCTTCCAGACTAAGCAAATCCCAGCACAAGTTAACATGCCATACCTAACAGTGTTTTAATCCATTTATGTACTATATGTAAATATGGTTTCCTTAATCCCTTTACCTTCTTTGTTTTACTAATCAGGTAGTCTGTCCGGGAACCTAAGCATTGGCCCTCCTGTAAAGCCATCTATGGAGGACTCCTATAGCCGGTACGATCTTCTCCCAAGCAGTGAATCGCCAACAAGTCCCCCTGTTGCTGTTCCGGATAATTGGTCACGTGCCAAATCTGAAAATGAAAAAATCTCAAATGGATCCAGTATTAACTGGCCTCCTGGTAGGTATCTAATGCAACAAAATACCAGTTTAGAGCAATGTGATGGAGATGAATATCAGGTCAACAGAACCTCAATATAAGGTGAGTTAACGTAAGGTAAAATATTTGTTTCTGCAGAATTTCATCCAGGAGTGCCTTGGAAAGGATTGCAAAATATTGACCCAGAGAATGATCCCGATGTGACCCCTGGAAGTGTCCCTACTGGACCCACCATTAACACCACGATCCAGGATGTAAACCGCTACCTACTGAAGAGTGGAGGTATCACGATTATGTTCTAATATTAGACACACAGTGAGCCGCTCGGGTTTAACTGTGGATTTAAGGTCTTAAGTGAAAATTGTTATCTTCCCGTAGCAAAACTGTCTGATATAAAGTCCACCTGGTCGTCAAGTCCTATTTCCCACACTCAACCGTCCTTGTCTCATGAGTTGTGGAAGGTACCTAGAAACACTACGGCTCCAACAAGACCGCCACCGGGGCTCACCAATGCCAAGCCTTCCTCTGCCTGGGGTTCAAACCAGCTGGGGTGGACCAGCTCATACTCAGCAGGTATGGATACACATCTGTCTGATATAGTAGGTTTGAGTTGTCACTCAGCACACACCTTATACAGATACTTTTATAAAAAAAAAGTGGTGTCTACACAAAGGAAAAATGATACTCCAGCTGGTGTCATTTATATTATGAAGATTCTGGTATTCTATAAATGATATCTGCTGTATCTGGCAGTCATCTGAGACCGTAGTACATCTTTGCCCCCATTATCCTTCATGAAGGTTGCTGACCAAGATTTGGGAATCTGGTAAGGCAAATTGATGAGACTTTAACTAAAAACTTCCATATTACCTGTTACAGGTTCAACTTGGAGCACAGACAGTTCAGGAAGAACTAGTAGCTGGCTGGTCCTGCGCAATCTTACTCCACAGGTACTGAGATTCTACAGATTACATTGTGATTAGTGTAGATAGATACGGTAGTAAACAGTAGATCTACATGAGTATATACACTACCGCAGGAGGTATGGTTCACAGTCAGTCACATATTCGGTGTCATGGCCATGGCAATGCCCTTTCTACTGAAATCCTCATGAAATGCACAGGTATTCCCGTTCCTCCATGTTCTGCCTTATGTCTGGGTCGTATGCGACCTTGGTGTATTGTCAAGAGGCTTTTTTTCCCATTTTTTATTTAGGGGTAAAAGCCTCCATAAAAGATCTGAGGCACAAGGATATTGCTTGGGCCCATACAAGGCTAACATTACTGTTGTGTGGATCTGAACCATATGGATGCATTATATAGTTGTGAGATGGAGAATGTAAGCATGCAGCCATACTTGGATCTTGTCATGTAGAAGCAGGAAAACGTTCGCGAAAAATCATCAAACGATAAAATGTGATACTTGGAGCTAAATATAAAATGTACAGTAGGGTTTAAATGGGTTTACAGTTTCTGAAAACCCCTGTCCCCCTTCTGAAGTTTGTTTTACAAATCAAACTGATCTTTAGTTGCCCTCCCTTTAGTCTACCTCTGAGTTTCCACCACTGCTCCGGTGACTGTTATTGTCTGCACTGCTGACGTCACGTTGATCGCACTGCAGCCAGTCAGTGAGCTGAGTGGCTTGTGCCGTCTACTTGGGCTGAGCTCACTGATTGGCTGCAGCACTGGGCCCAGGGACAGTGAGTAAAGAAGTGTTTTTTTGTTGTTGTTTTTTTTACACAAACTGCACCTGGACACTGGGGTTTTCTGAAAACCCCTCTAGGATATGTACATACAGCGCCTTTTTCAAGCTGTGTCGGTCTCGGAAATTAACTGAAAAACCTGTAAAAAATGCTCAAAATAAAGAACATATGCATTTCTCTGTAAATACCACTTGCTGTTATATGTTCTGGCTTTTGGCCGTCTTTTAACTGCTTCAGGTTTCTAAAAACGACAAGCAATGAAAAGAAGTGAGGTCCATTCTGCCGGCATTTTCCTTTTGGAAGACGCTCTATACTTTACAAGTCCATGGGAAAGATGCCTGGACGTCTTTGAATTGTCATACCATCATTTTTGCTTAGAAAACACTAGCAGTTTATTCATTATTCAATAAAGTGAAAAAAAAAACAAAACACAGAAACCATCGAAAAACACTCCAAAAAAACGCTGGCAGATAAAATGATAAGGAAACGGCTGAAAAAATGATACAAAAGACTCTTCAGGGAAGAAACCAGTAACCTTTAAAAAAAATACCTAAGGGTATGTTCACAGTGAATTTTTTGTTTTTTTTTCAGAACAGAAACTTTCCAATGCTCCTATCAATACTCGTTGAGTAAACATACCTTTGGGGCTCTTTCACACGTCAGTATCTCCGGTACGTGTGGTGACCGTTTCCACACCTACTGGAGACACTGACACACGTAGACCCATTCAAATGCCCACATCCACATGTCGAAGTGTTTCCACGGACCGTGTGTCTGTGTGCTCCACACTCTGACATGTCCGTTTTTGGCCGGCAGCACGGATCACATGAAACCATTCAAGTCAATGGCTCCGTGTAAACACGTACTGCACACGGATGCCATCTGTGTGACACATACTGGCGGTTGGGAATCGGCAGTACAGTTAGCGCTCTTCCCAAGCATCGGGTGCTGAACTCTGCCCTCATTATAGTCCCCTGTCAGCTCTGCGATCAGCACTAGCAGGGGTTAGTCTGCTCCCAGTGCCTCCACCTGTAAAAATAAGAATCAAATGAAGAAATCCATATGATCACCTGTCTTTAGTGTCCCCTGCTGTAATCCATGTGACCGCTCAGCAGAGGAGTCAGGGAGAATGATGCGCTGCAGCGAGCGGCCCCAGAACTGCGCTCAGCAAGCGGTCTCCTGTCACTCTCACTGAGCTCAGTGCAACTCTGGGATCGCTCGTTGCAGCGCTTCATTCTCCGCGGCTCCTCTGCTGATCGGTCGCATGGGTTACAGCGGGGGACACTTAATACAGGTGAGTATATGGATTTTTTTATTTTATTCTTATTTTTACAGGTGGAGACACCGGGAGCAGACTACAACTCTCATCATTAACCCCTGCTTGTGCTGATCGTAGCGCCGGCAGGGGACAATGATGAGGGCAGCGTTCAGCACCCGACGCTTAGGAACAGCGCAAACTGTACCGCTGATTCCCAAACGCCGGTACGTGTCACACTAATGCGGCACACATGTGCCACACAGTAGACACGGATATCTCCGGTATCGGAAATATCCGGATGTGTGAAACTGGCCTTAATATGTGCTAAAACCTGCAGTCACAAGAATACTTGAGGGGTAATTGAGTCTATTTGTATTGCAGATTGCATAATGACTTCACTAATTAAACTCGTAGGTGGAACGTTGCATTGGCTCTCTAATTATTGTGTAATACATAAAAGCTGTTAGTTATTCCTAATCTTGTACTATATAAAACTGATGGTGCTGTTTTACAAAACAGATTGATGGTTCTACGCTGAGGACGCTGTGCCTGCAGCATGGCCCGCTCATAACATTCCATCTGAACCTTACTCAAGGCAACGCCGTGGTCAGGTACAGCTCAAAGGAGGAAGCTGCAAAAGCCCAGAAGTCCCTACATATGTAAGTGCATGATGATTATTCCTTTGAGTTAGTATTAGGCTATGTGCCGACGTTGCGGACCTGAAGCATATTTTTTACGCATCTCCCTGGCGGGAAAATCGCATGCGGATATTACATGCCGTTTTCCCGCCAGGTAGAAGCGTTTGTGAGGCGTCTTTGCATGCATTTCCGCATGCGGGTTATCAAGCACTTCTCCAAGTGATTATAAGCATCACTTGGAAAAGTGCTTTGACAACTTGTTCACACTATATAAATCCATGCAACCGGCATGGATTTATATAGTGTGACCAAGTAATAGTTAAAAAAAAGAATCAGAATGGTAAAAAATAAAGTTTATACTCGCCTACCGATGCATTCTCTGCCCCGTCCGGAGTCTTGAGCGGCTCACGCTGTTGTGTGCAGGACCTGGGGTGACGTCATTGAGTCATGTGATGGGTCACATGACTCATGACGTGGCAGGTCCTTCAGACAACAGCGCGACGGAGGGAAAACATCAGAAGATAAGTATAAACTTTATTTTTTCTTTTTTTTACAGGTTCTTTGGTACCCAGGTCTGGATGAGAGTCTCCTCTCCTCCAGACTTGGGTACCATCCGCACATTGATTCCGCAGCGCTTCCGCAAAATTAATGGACATGCTGCGGATTTTTGACCGCAGCATATACGCTGCGGAAAAATCCGCAGCATGGGCATTGACATTGCGGATTGCCATTGGGGACCATGGGGTGCGGATATACATGCGTTTTACAAGCGTTTACGCTGCGGAAATTCCGCAGCATATACGCTTGAAAAACGCTACGTGGGCACACAGCCTTAATGTCTGTTTGTTATTTCTTTGTTACGAGCTGTAGGTGCATTCACATATTGCAATCGCTGCAAAAAAAAAAAACATAGCTTTGCCGCGATTTCCTAAAATCAACTTGTATTCTGTGATGAAATCAGTCCTAAAACCAATATGAAATTATCTGATCTAATGGCACATAATTTTAAAGGGACTCTGTCAGCACAGAATGGTTGTTCAAACCAACTACTGTAGCTCAGTTGTTCATGGAGTGGCCAATCATTTAACTGCACCTTCCCACCTGCTTGGTTTCCATGTATCTCCGCCCTTCTCTGGCTCTATAAAGCCAACGCTGTCAATCAAAGAGGGGGTGGAGATTGAGGGAAAAAAGTAGTGTTGAAGGTGCACTTAAAGGGACTCTGTCTGCAGAGAATGACCTGTTCAAATCAAGTACAGGTGCTGGGTGCACCTTTAGTGTGGTCAAACATTTAACTACACCTTCCCACTTATGTGCTTTCCCTCTATTTCCAACCCCCCTCTCCTTAATTGATAGCTCTGGCTTCATAGAGCCAGAGAAAGGTGGAGATGGATGGAAAACAAGCAGGTGGGAAGGTGTATATAAATGTTTGGCCGTGCCATTAAGCACCGAGCTCCTATACTTGGTTTGAACAGTCATTCTGTGCTGACAGAGTCCCTTTAAAGCGTGGATTTGATCTGTCACCTCCTTCTTCGGATTCCTCTTGTACTTTATCCATTAAATTATTGAGGCTGAAACAGATGTCTGATCAAGGAAATTGGTATCCTAATTTTGCCTGTAGACTTGCCTGTACTATTGGCACAGATTTCTGTATCATAATCAGATTTTACTGTCTGAAAATCCATTTTCTGAACATAGCCTTAGAGGGATGAGCATTGTATTTTGATTTCATTGTAGAAAATCTGATTACATTTTAACTTCATGTTAAAGGGACTCTGTCAGCTCAGTATGACTGTTCAAACCAAGTACCAGCGCTCATTCATCATGGCGGGGCCAATCATTTATATATACCTTCCCACCTGCTTGGTTTCCATCTATCTCCACCCTTCTGTGGCTCTATGAAGCCAGAGCTGTCAATCAAATAGGGGGGGGGGTAGAGACTGAGGAAAAACAAGCAGGCTGGAAGGTGAACTTAAATACCCCTGCCATGAAGCATCGAGTGGCGGGACTTTGTCAGCACAGAATTACTGGTCAAACAGAGTCCCTTTAACTACAATGTATCTTTCAGGAGGGAGAACTTACAGCAGAATGGCTGTGTCTGCCTCTAGCTCCCCCCTCCTTTGACTCTTATGAGTGCCTGCCACCTCCTATCTCAGTACTGAGAAAGTCTGTCATTACTGAATACAGAAATTACCCATGAATTGGGAGTGATGAATCAGTCCAGGAGGAGAAAGAAGCAGATTTCTCTGATAAGATACATTACAAAGTTTCTTCTTGGCACGTGTACTATTGATTTATGAAATAAAAGTGAAACAATGGTTACTGTTTAGATGGCTGATTCTTCCTTTCTTCTGTGTAGGTGCGTCCTGAGTAACACTACTATTTTGGCAGAGTTTGCTGGGGAAGAAGAGGTAAATCGTTTCTTGGCACAAGGGCAGTGTTTGCCCCCCACTTCCAGCTGGCAGTCTAACACTGGGAATAGTCAGCCTCGACTGGGTGGAGGTGGGGGCTCTCACAACATGGTGCGCAATGACACCGCCCACTGGAACCCTCCTTGTTTAAGCGGCAAGGGAAGCAATGACCTTCTTTGGAGCAGCGTCCCGCAGTACTCCAGCAGTTTGTGGGGCCCGCCTGGATCAGACGATGCGAGGATCATTCGCAGTCCAACACCTCTCAACACTCTGCTACCAGGAGACTTGCTGAGCGGTGAATCCATCTGAAGACATGTTGCACTTAGATGCTATGAATTTCTAAATCATCAGCACGAACTGAAAACTTCAAAACAAATAATATCCAGTCCTTTCCAGTCCGAGCTTTGTGAAGACTTCATATTCTTCAGACCCAAGTCTTCTCTCCATGCAGTATCTTCTCTTTCTCACCCTCTCCACTGCACCCTTGTGAACTGTTCGGAGAAACAGTATGGGGGCATGGGAGGGAAGGGGAAAGGAAGGGTTCCGGAGAAAAGGGGAAGGGTCTGTCTCTCTTAGTACAAGTGGTCAAGCAATTTTCTTAAGTTTTTAAAGTATTCAAAGAAGATTAAAAAAACGATCAACGCTGCTTTTGCTGGGACTTGAAAGTAAGGGCACTTTTCATACGACAGGGCTGGAGAGGGTTGTTTTGAGGGCAGGGGGAAATAGTAGGGTGGGATATAGAAGCCTTGGTCTTTTATGCACATCAGATGAGGCCCGTAAGTCAGAGGGGCAGAAGCAAGATCTGCATACTCTTGTCGTTCTGTATGAAGTTAATATTGGTACGGAAACAATGGAAGGATGGCTCTAGTTTGACACCCCCCTTGGATCTGCCTATGCACATAACCTTTGTCCAGAGCCTTTACTCCTGTTATTTCTTTTTTATTTTTTTCATTAGATCCCTCGAAAGCTTCATATCAGTCATTAGATATACTTGAATCCAGCAGATCTACTCCATATATTGGCTTCTGTCAGGGTTTTGGGCCTCAGCTATACTGTTTGTGCAAGTGTCTATGCACATTTAAAGGGGCACGTTACGTGATTTCCAAGAGGTGACATACAATATACAAGCGTGCACAGGTTCCTTTCCGAAATCCATCCCTCTTTTCTAATTAACTGTTTGCTATTACTGCCCTACTACCCACAATTCTGTGCACAAACAAAAATATATGAGCAGTTCAGGGGGGGGCAAAGGTTTTTTTTTTTTTTTTTTTTTTTTTCCCCTTTTTTTGGGTTTACTATTGCTTTTATGCTTTTAGGTCAGTTTTTAAATAGATTTGTCTTAGTACTTATATACTTTTATCTTCACCTTTTTGACTTTGCACTGAAATTTTCAAAGCCGCATTCAGACCTTGCGGCTAACCAATTGGTTAAAAATATCTGTATGATCATATATATGTATGTGTATTTAGATATATATACACAGACATATATATATATATTTGCTAAGAGTGTGGAAAGTAGGACAGAGTTAACACGTATCTATGTTTACTCAAGGACTTATTTTTAAGAAAAAAAAAACGAAAAAAGAAAAAAATTGCCGCGTGCTTATCTCTGAAGAAAAACTCACAAACATTTGTCTACCTTTCCAATGATTCATCTTTGGGGAATAATGCATATTTATGGACTCTCGTATCTATTTGGGGTATTTGCTTTGGCACTTGGACTTACAAACTGGAGCAGCCGCCATGAGCAGATCCCTGAAAGGAACACTGCAGAATGCAGGTTTTGAACTGCGTCTAAATGCAGAAGCCTCTCCTGGCTCTAACCTGTTTACAAAACTCTTCGTTTTACGTTACTCTGTGTTTTCTGCTTTTCTCCAAAAACAAGTACAACTTTAAAAAAAAAAAAAAAGAAAAAAAAAAAGTAAAATCCAAAAAAAAAAAATACAGAAAAAAAAAAACTTCCATTGAATTTCAAAACTCTATTTTCAAATAGCTATTCCTTTACATCTCGGGGAAAGTACCAGTGTTTTATTAAAGAAAAAAAAAAAGAATAACTTTAGCCATTGCTGTGCAACATTTTATTTTTTTTCCCCCCTTTTTATATTTTACATTTTTGTCATTTTTTTTTCTGTTGGTGAACGAAGGTAAAAAAAAAAAAAAAAAAATCTTTTTTTTTTTTTTTTAATCACTATCTTGCACATCGTGGATATCTTTCTCAGGAAAATGTGACATTTCCAGAGGAGTAGAACACCACAAAACCATTTCATTGTATTTTTAAGAAAAAAAAAAAAAAAGCTATTTACAAAAAAAATAAATAAATGAAAAAGAAAATGTTCAGAAAAAAAAATAATTACCCAGCTTCAAGCACTGAAATATAAAGGGGAAAGAACTGATGAATATGTAGAAGAGGATGGCAAACAATCCCTGTTTGTAGCAGTTACACACTTACCAAATAATGGACTCGAAATGTTTCAAGAGTGCTTTATATGTTAAAATACTGCTTTATGTTGAATCAAAAGAAAATGATGATTTTCTTGGCTTTTTAAATTAGAAAAAGAACAAGAGCTGTCGGAAAGGCCTTTATTACAAACAGCCTGTAATGTAAAGGGAGGTCAAACCTTTCCTGTTTCAAATTTTGTTTGGGGTCCATTTTGGTGTTCTTGAAAGAGCAGGATGGACTATGAGCAATAGGCTTTAATTGGTTTTGTGAAATGTATGGTTTGGATCTCGGCAATGGCTGGTGTCATCTCTTATTTGCTAAAACGGCCCATGAATTGTTCTGCCTTGTGGGTCGTTTCAACAGGGTGGGTGTTAAATGCCTTCAGTACCAGCTGGGCCTCCATCCTTTGGGGTACTGGAGCGGTTTATAGGATCCTGATCTATGCACAAGCCAAGTTGGAGACAGAACTACCATTATTATTTTTTTTTTTTCTTAAATTGTACTAGATTTTTAATCCAAACTAATTTGTCCTGTACAAATATATTAAACATCCCTTTCTCACCCTTCTGGCAAAGCAGATGGGGGGAAAATGACTTCAGACAGTACAACCTGTGTATTGTAACCCCATGTTCTGTGTGTTGAGGGTGGGGTGTATTCATCAGTACTATTGTATGTGTTACTTCATAATGCTACCTCTGTCTGCCATACGCCGCCCCTCGACGGGCGGAGGAACAGACTGTGACATGGGAGGGTGCTTCCTCTCTCATCTTACTTCACAATTAGAATTTGTCTGTTACAGGCACTGGGACAATCCTTAAAATTGTGGCACTCCAAATGGGTCATTATTTAGAGTTTAGTTTCTGATTTTTTTTTTTTTTTTTTTTTTTTTACTCTATGTGCATTATGTTGCTGATCTCTCCGGCGCTTACTTGTGTTTTTTTTTTTATTTTTATTTTATTATATATTTTTTTCAATGAATAAGACAAAAGAAGGTTACATGGTTTACAAAGAAAGCGAGCGGAGTGTCTGACAAGACTTCTTTCTGTGAAGAATGTGTTTGTTTCACTCTTTTCTGTTGGATGCAATATCGTCCCAAAGATTTTAAAGAGAAAAAAGAAAAACTTTAAAAAAAAAAACGGGAAAAAGTTTTTACTGCCCTTTTATCTCTAGCTGCAAAAGGGTTAAATGTCTAATACACAAGTTCTACTGTACTAGTGGGGCAGGTTGTATGATGTAGGCACACAGCAGGAAAGTGCATGACGCTATTGATTGTGTACAAGCAAACGTTAACTGTTCCTGTGTGTGACATGCAGCAATCTGCAGTTTCCTCTGTATTTGTCTGCAGGAATTCTATACAAAAAAAATACTTTTTTTTTTTTTTTTTTAAATGGTTAACCACTTTTCTGCCAGTGTGAAAACAACATAGCGCGCTACTAATGTATTATATTGTGCCCCCTCCCTGACAGAAAAGAGGTTAAAGAGCACTATTTGTCATTTATTGTATTGTGGGGAGTTTAATTAATAAAAGAAGAAGAAAAAAAAAAAAAAATGAATGCAAAAATGCCACTACACAGTGGTTCTCCCACCAGAAGGGTCCCACCAACGCCTGCCACTCTCCACATTAGATGCCCACTGAGCATTCATTTTACTGGCTGGGGGGAGAGGTCTGTGTGCTGAAACACAAGGCATTTGAACATTTCTTCCATGTGAAAAGAGTTCTATAAATATATATAAAAGAATATACAATATATAGTATTGAAGGACATGCAAATCTCTCCAAATATGTTACTGAATTTAAAATGAAAAAAAAAACAAACAAAAAAAAAAAACTGTGTAATTTTTTTTCTTTTATGTTTGGGTCTTACAATGTCTGTAACTGAAATTTAAGGACAAGAGGACGTTTGTGGCTTATTAATGTTTTATTTTATTTTTTTCTCTCCTAGAATGTGTTTGTTAATGAATTGCACCAAAAGATGCTTTCAAAAAATGTTGAAGCTTCTTAAAAAAGAAAAAAAAAAACTTAATAAACTGCAGTTTTGTTTGTTTTGGGGGTTTTGCTTGGTTGCGATTGCCTTTTGTGTATCACATAGAGCCTTGGCTTCTTACAATATTCAGTGCCCCATTAAAGGGTATCTGCCAGCTACCCCATCTGAGAGCAGCATAATGTGAAGGCAGAGACCCTGATTCCAGTGATTTGCCATTTACCAGGCCGCTTGCTGCAGTGTTGATAAAATCATTGTGCTAGCTGCTGCAGATCTAGCAGTTCTCTGAATGCTGTGCTCTATATGACCCCGCCCACACCACTGATTGACAGATTTTTGTGTATACTGTGCATATGCAGAAAGCTGGCAATCAGTGGTGGGGGAGGGGTTATACAGAGCTCATGAATATGGAGGACTACCTTGCAGCAGACCTACTAGTCCTCTAGTGATAATCTCCTGCCGATAAAACAGTGATTATATCAAAACTACACTAAGCAGCCCAGTAAGTGACACATCGCTGTAATCAGGGTCTCTGTCAGTACATTATGCTGCTCTCAGATTAGGTAGAAAAAACGTGACAGAATCCCTTTAATAAAGACACTCATGGACGCACATTGACAAATAAGGAAGAGGATTTGTCATCTTCAATAAAACAAGTTAAAAAAAATAATAATCTGATTATACAACATAACAAGGTTACATCATAGAACAAACAGCATTTCTCATTGCTCATGAATACGGTCTTGGGATATTTAACCTTGTTTTTAACACACCATGGGTTTAATATCTTAACCAAAACCATAAGACACCCATGTCTGGCACCAAATATCACATACTTTATCATGAGCGAATGCTCCTCATCACTTGGGGATTAGTGTGAAGGGAGAATCAAACCAAAGCTTCCATACTGTATCAAATTTTTGAGGACAATATCTATTTTTGTATACCACCCTCTCATATTGACCCAGTGTGAAATTCGCGGCGGTCTATCCATCCATCCTTCTCATGCCGATAGCCCTGCGGGCCAAAGACAATGTTTCCCTGAGAAAAGTGCAAGGGTAGTGAGGCCAGGTCTCCTCATCAAGGATTCCTAATAAACACACCTTAGGGCAGAGTGGTACAGGGGATTGTGTGATCTCCATGAGGATAGCTATGACCTCTTTCCAAAAGTCTGCAATAGGAGGGCGATACCACATCAGGTGTATAAAATCTGCCATCTCTTCCCTACACCTGTGGCAATCTGCAGTGTTGGAACTATCCATTTTCTATAACCTGCTAGGTGTCAGGTAGCATTGATGGACTATATACATTTGGACTAGCTGGTTATTAATTACTGGTGAAATGCTTTGTGGGGAGGTCACAGCCTCGCTCCAATCCTCTTGTGTCATCTCTGATTTAGCAATATATTGCTCAGAAAATAACAATTCTGGAGCATCTTTAGCTAGAAATCTGCATTATATTGTTCTCCTGTTCTTTCTATTGGAAATGCATGACTATATTGACAACTGGATGTAGTCTGATACTTGCAGGAGTGTTTAGAGTCACTCTTCATTGACAATGAATACGCAGATTATTATTGAAGGATATGTGAGGAGTAGAAGAGGAGTCCTATGCCGAAGAAGAACACCAGGTATTTAAATTTTAATAAACTAATTTGACCCATTTTTCAAGTAGGGAAGTTCCGTTCTGTCACTTCATAATTCTCCTTACCTGCTACATCCCTTTGAAGTACTGGGCTTTGGTATTTCAACAGCAAAAGTTTATAGTTACAAGTTTATTTCTGCAACAAATCTTTTGAATATGCCTCAACTCATGAGCTCTTTCACTTGCTTGAACTTCAGAATAATTTACGCCATAATGTCAGTATAATCCTAAATAAACCAGCCTCACCGGGTCTTGGTGATATACTTAATGATGAATACAGTTCATATTGTGAGATTTCAGACCCATTTGCATTTTTTTCTTAACGTGTCTGGTTTTTGTCGTGGTATCCGTGAATATTTATTTGCTCGAATTCTTCAAAGTTGCGCTTCTAGTTCATGAATTTCATGGAAAATAAAAAATGCTCACCTAATGCTCACCATGACTTTTTAGAGCAAAAGACATGATCTGCTAAAAAAAGTCACAGAATTTTGTGCAAAAAGTCCACTTGTAAAAGAAAAATCACTCCAACTGATGAACTGGGTACATTTTGGCAAACATTTAGTGACTTTTTATAAAAAGTCACAATTGGTGAATCATTAGCGAACACCCGGAAAACAAAAACCACATTCATAATGTTAAACTTTTGTTTTTTTTGTAACAAAACAGGCAAATACATATAAAATAGACTAAGCCAATTTTGTTTTCATTTGTGGTTTTTTGCAAATCAAAAACCGATTTAAAACACCAGAAACTAGATAAAAAGGCACAAATGCAATAATGCATCGAGCCCATTGTGATGGATAAACCTCAAATAAAGAGTCAACAAGTAACATAAGCCAAACAAGGTTTCCTTTTTTACCAGGTTACTACTTATAAGGCTACTAGATGGTGGCCCGATTCTAACTCATCGGGTATTCTAGAATATGTATGCGGCCGACCGGGCGCAATCAGCAGAACGTTGTTTAAATTAGCCGCCAAAATCGCTGATTGGTCGCGGCCGGCAACCGCGACCAAGCAGCAAAACTGTGTTTAAATTTGGCGCCAATATCGGTGATTGGTCGCGGGTGGCGGCCGCGACCAGTCAGCGAGCTGTGTTAGTGAGGACCAGCGAGCTTGTTTACATTTGGCGCTAAAATCGCTGATTAGTCGCGACCGCGACCAATCAGCAAAACGGTGTTTAAATTTGGCGCCAATCTCGCTGATTGATCGCGGTCGGCTGGCGGCCGTGACCAATCAGCAGAGCGTTGTTGAAATTTGGAGCCAATCTCGCTGATTGGTCGCGGCCAGCGACCGTGACCAATCAGCGACGCGGGATTTCCTGGACATGACAGACAGACGGGATAAGACGATTATATATATATATATATATATATATATATATATATCTATATATAGATAGATAGATAGATAGATGTGGCCACGATCAGGAAATAGCAGCGTTTTGGATGCAGCGTATTTTCACTGCTTTCAAAACGCGTTCTTATCACGCAGTTAAATCAGCATGTGTTCAGTGAACCATGCGGATTTACCGCATCTAATAAATGGCTATGGGTGAAACTATGCCGCGGAAACTAGCATCTCCCCTGCAGATAACATTGCTGCGGCTCGTAAACCCGCACCGTGGGTGAGTTTACGCTGCGTTAAATAGAAGCACAGTGGGCATGGGATTTCTATAAATCCATCCACTGTGCTTGTAATGTAGAAAGCAGCGTTTTGGATGCTGCGCAGGCGAGCTACATCCAAATGTCTGCTCTTCCTGATCGTGGGCACATACCCTAAATGAGAAATAGCTGGATAACACAGTTTCTGGTAAACCTTAGTGACTAACAACTTTTTGGTGAGCTATAAAGGTAATCATACTGGTAACCTGGACCAGGACAAAGTATGAAGCTGATGGTGCACCCTCATCCCCCAATAAAGGAATAGGTCAGAGACTAAGGTAACTGGTCCCCTAACACCTGCTCTGATGATCACTTCCACTAGAAATATTACCTTTTTCTCTCAAAAATACCAGCAAAAGTAAAAAAAAAAAACTTGTGTATTTTAGGGGTGAGGCTCACCAGAGGGTGTGTTTTCAAATTTAAATATAGAATCATTGTGGGCCATTTACACAATACGAGGGACAAATAGCGATATTTATCCCTGACGTCCTATCTTGTAAATGTCAGACCCAATGACGGTCATGGAAACTAATATAGCTTAACTACAAAGGGGTTTGGTTTCAATTAAGGTGCCCAGCATTTGACGGATATCCTAATGGAAACTAAACAGATCCCAAAGTAGCTAAAGGGATACATCTGATGGTTTTTACGTCCGTCATGCGACAAATACAGTTTGCAACAGAACTGATGGTGATTCTGGTGCCATTTTCCTGTACAGACAGTGGCTCTGGTGACGCATTCATGTAGGGATGGTGGTTCTTTTGACATATTCAAGTAGTGATGGTTGTTCTGTTAATGTTTTGATCACTAGAACCATCATCAGTACATGAATCCAAAATCATCAGTGAACAAATAGAACACCAGAGCCATCAATAATACATAATATGGTACCAGAATTATCATCAGCAAATTATTAGGTCACTAGAGCAACCATCAGTACTTGAATACAGCACCAGAACCACCAGCAGTAGATAAATGCATCACTGTTACCACCATCAGTACATGAATACATAACCAGAACCACTATTAGTACATTAATGCGTCACCAGAACCATAATCAGTACATGAATACATCAAGATAAACACCACTACATGTACACGACACCAGAACACCATCAGGACATGACTATATCACCAAGCTTAGTACAGCAATCAGTTGTAATGTCGTCAGGCCCATATACATTTGTATCTCATGAACATACAACTCCCATTATGTCTTTAAGAATGGTAAGGAGATGCTGGGAGTTGTCATCAGACTGAGGACCATACAGGAACCACAGTACTGATGAGACGTAGTCAGTATTAACAAGTAAACATTTACATCGAGGTATCTTATAGGTGACATCTCTGAGTCGTTTCTTTTCAACTCCATCTTGTCCTGACGCCATGATGACTTCACATCCACAGCTCTTTTCTGCAGATTCCCTCTTCTCCGGTCTTCTGCAGCAAATCCCAACACTGTGCCCTTAAAAATAAATGTTCTTAAAATGCCCTCTGTATAAAAATATCTGTTTATACTATGCCCTAAATAAGTGTCCTATGGTATATGACCTCCAGAATGTCTGCTCTTATGAGCTATAACCCCCACACAGTCAGCCATTATCATGTATAACTGCCACACCGTCCGCACTTATGAACCACGGCCAATACCATGGTTGTCCCATCTCCACTGTTTTCCCTTACACTTTCTATGTCTCCACAGTGTCCCCCTCCATACTAACCTCTTGCCATACTGTTTAGGTTATGGATATGCTGCCCACATTTCCCTCTGAACAAACAAAATTATTGTTACATGGTGTAATGTGAAATTTAATTTATGTGATGTGATATAATGTGAAGTGTGATGTGCATTAGTATTATATGTAGTTTGACAATAGGGATAGTAAGAGTTAATGTTTGGGACTAGCCCAGAGTGAGAGGGGAGAGTTACAGGGAAAGTGACAATTTCCTGTCAGAGAGTCAGATAGGACCTGGAGTGCATAGTGAGTGGACCACAAGGTCTAAGGTGAGCAGTATCGCATTATGGGGTGACTCAAAGTGAGAGGAGACCGGAGAAAAGGGATAGCGAGATCTTCTAGAAATGGGTCCTAGGAGAGGACGCCTAGCCACGAGACCCAATGCTTATAACGCTAAAAGGCAATGGGCCTAAAACTAGACTGAGTACATGGGACAAGTAAAGTGTCCAGGGCGGGAGTCCCAGAACGTCAGGAAAAAGAGGATGTGGAACAGCAGAACAAGTGAATGACCCTTGTTAGTCAGGACTGCAGTGTTAAAAATGGGTTATAGTGAAGTAGTGCAAAACATTGGGTATAGAGGGACTGGTGACAACGACAGAAGGAAACTGGAAAATGCTTCAAATTAAAAGGAAGCGTCCATAAGACTGTGTTCCCCCTATCCCTTGTATATAACCCTTACCAAGTTGCTGTTCAGTAAAAAGTATTTTTGAATGGTAGTCTCCCTCATTTAACTGTGAAACATCTGGTCCTAGCAAAACTGCAACAACGGTTAACATGGGCGTATTGCCCTCACAGCACAAGTCCACACATCCAGCGAGGACCTCCACTTTCATGTAACGTGGGAGGGTGCAGGAGATGCAACCTCGCCTACGGCTACTGTACCCACATTTCACGCTGCCTCCTCTACATATCCATTCTGTGCACCTCTTCACACGATGCCCTCATACTGCCCACCACGTTGTCCTTTCCAAACTGTATCGCTCCTCACACTGTCCCCCTATACGGTATGATGTCCACCACAGCCCCCTATGCAGTATAAAGTCCACCACAGTCCCCCATTATATAGTATGGTCACCACCACAGCCCTCTATATACAGTATAATGTCCACCACAGTCTCCCATATACAGTACAGACCAAAAGTTTTGACACACCTCATTTAAAGATTTTTCTGTATTTTCATGACTATGAAAATTGTACATTCACACTGAAGGCATCAAAACTATGAATTAACACATGTGGAATTATATACTTAAATAAGTGTGAAACAACTGAAAATATGTCTTATATACTAGGTTCTTCAAAGTAGCCACCTTTTGCTTTGATGACTGCCTTGCACACTCTTGGCATTCTCTTGATGAGCTTCAAGAGGTAGTCACCGGAAATAGTTTTCACTTCATAGGTGTGCCCTGTCAGGTTTAATAAGTGGGATTTCTTGCCTTATAAATGGGATTGGGACCATTAGTTGTGTTGTGTAGAAGTCTGGTGGATACACAGCGGACAGTCCTATTGAATAGACTGTTAGCTACTTTTTTCTTGCCATGATACAAATTCTAAGTAAAGAAAAGCGAGTGGCCATCATTACTTTAAGAAATGAAGGTCAGTCAGTGCGAAAAATTGGGAAAACTTTGAAAGTGTCCCCAAGTGCAGTTGCAAAAACCATCAAGCGCTTCAGAGAAACTGGCTCACATGAGGACCGCCCTAGGAAAGGAAGACCAAGAGTCACCTCTGCTTCTGAGGATAAGTTTATCCGAGTCACCAGCCTCAGAAATCGCAGGTTAATAGCAGCTCAGATTAGAGACCAGGTCAATACCACACAGAGTTCTAGCAGCAGACACATCTCTTCAACAACTGTTAAGAGGAGACTTTGTGCAGCCGGCCTTCATGGTAAAATAGCAGCTAGGAAACCACTGCTAAGGACAGGAAACAAGCAGAAGAGACTTGTTTGGGCTAAAGAACACAAGGAATGGACATTAGACCAGTGGAAATCTGTGCTTTGGTCTGATGAGTCCAAATTTGACATCTTTGGTTCCAACCACCGTGTCTTTGTGCGACGCAGAAAAGGTGAACGGATGGACTCTACATGCCTGGTTCCCACCGTGAAGCATGGAGGAGGAGGTGTGATGGTGTGGGGGTGCTTTGCTGGTGACACTGTTGGGGATTTATTCAAAATTGAAGGCATACTGAACCAGCATGACTACCACAGCATCTTGCACCGGCATGCTATTCCATCCAGTTTACGTTTAGTTGGACCATCATTTATTTTTCAACAGGACAATGACCCCAAACACGCCAACAGGCTGTGTAAGGGCTATTTGACCAACAAGGAGAGTGATGGGGTGCTACGCCAGATGACCTGGCCTCTACAGTCACCAGACCTGAACCCAATCGAGATGGTTTGGGGTGAGCTGGACCGCAGAGTGAAGGCAAAAGGGCCAACAAGTGCTAAGCATCTCTGGGAACTCCTTCAAGATTGTTGGAAGACCATTTCCGGTGACTACCTCTTGAAGCTCATCAAGAGAATGCCAAGAGTGTGCAAAGCAGTCATCAAAGCAAAAGGTGGCTACTTTGAAGAACCTAGAATATAAGACATATTTTCAGTTGTTTCACACTTTTTTGTTAAGTATATAATGCCACATGTGTTAATTCATAGTTTTGATACCTTCAGTGTGAATGTACAATTTTCAAAATCATGAAAATACAGAAAAATCTTTAAATGAGAAGGTGTGTCCAAACTTTTGGTCTCTACTGTATGTCCCCACAGTCAGCGCCTCGTAATGTCCCCACATCCAGCCCCTCGTAATGTTCCCACATCCAGCCCCTCATATTGTCCCCAAAGCTAGCACCTCAATGTCCACACATCCAGCTCACCCATGTTGTCCCTATATCCGTCCCTTCAATGTCCCCACAGCCAGCCCCTATTGTTATAGCTCCTATATATTTATAGCTCCTATTCTTCTGAAGTACAGCAGTGGATGCTGAACGGTGCGATGACGTCACTGCATCATGCTATCTGACGTCCCCTGTGTGCGCCGTCTGCTCTACTGTGAGGGAATTTAGAATAATCCTTTAGACCAGAGCCTCTCACCTAGCCAAATCAGATCTCATACTTCGCACTGACGAGGGCCAATACCCTGAAACAGTGTCTGCAAATTGAGATTCTGGTTTGGCTTTCATTCAAAGTCATATTGCAAGGCTTGTTAAAGGGTCGATAATGACTTGTAGGATCGCTGCCTCCAACAGGTGGCGCTATAGAATTCTAGTCCTCTTCCTCTGAAGAGGCAATTTCCATGTGTGTGATCAGTGTATGCAGTATGCCATTGTATGTAGATGCTCCATGTATGCAGCATGTCTCGGTATGTTTGTGATCTGTGTATTCATATCTCTGTATGTGCTCCATGTAGACTGATGAGCAAAAGGGTAACAATGTTTTGAACTTTTGACTTTCAGGCTTCATATCTCACCATCCACAACTGCTTCGAACATGAGACTATGATCATTTTATAGACAATCATCTTGGTTATCTCGTATATAAATTTGACTTCCAACTATTTAGTATATGATTAGTTATGCAGATTCTTCTCATGTCACTGAATTGTTACTGTTTTGCTCTTAAAAATCTAAATTGTAATTTTTATTATTTTGTAAATCATCCTTTTGGCTTTCAACACTGTCTGAATTTTTCTGGGCATGCTCTCGATCAGATTAAGCATGTTTTGACCGAAATCTGATTCCAGGTCTCTACTACACGTTCCTAAAGATGGTGCATACTGGTCCTCTCACTGGGGGTATGTATACAGCTTTTTCTTCAACTCCCACAAGTGCTTGGTTGGGTTGAGGTCTGGGGACTGTGAGGGCCAATCCAGCACCTCCACTTCACTGTCCTTGAGCCATTTTTTTTTTTGCCAATATCGTGGTATGCTTTGGGTCGTTGTCCTGCTGGAACACCATGTTGTCCTTTTCCTACCCATAGTACTTGAGTGTACGAAGTAACTCATCTTGTAGGATACTCACATAGGGCTCCGCATTGAGACCACCATCTATCCTGGTCAAGTATCCAACTCCTTTAGGGAATAAACAACACAATATCATCAGGTTTCCTCCACCAAACTTGACAGTTCCTTCAATGTCTCGATCCGTTCGCCTCCTTTTCCCTTCTTTCTTCCAGACCCATTTGCACCCATCAGAGCCTAGTCTATTGACTTTAGTCTCATCGCTCCAAATCACCCGTTTCCAATCTGCTACTGTCCACTTTTCGTACTTTTTGCAAACTCGAGCCTATATCGACTCTTATGACGATATTGAAGTAGAGGAAAATAAATACGAAAACGTGGTCTCAGGAGCGCTGACCAGTTATAAACCTGATGAAGGAGTCCTATCGACTCTGAAATGCATTGCATGAATAAAGAAACTTTACTTTTCTATACATTTGGATTTTCCCGTCATTGGCAGCGTTCATGAGACCATGTTTTGTTTTGTTTTTTGCAGCAATAACTGGTGGAGGGAGAGGGAGGTTAGGAGCTCACCACATTTGCAGTAGTAGTTCTTCAGTTCTAATGGGAGTCCATCCGGTGGGTGCCGTATTTGCTGGTGATTACAGCCATATAGAGAGGAGGGAATTCACTGGCACATCCAACCAGATGATAAAATTCCTTTATTGATTTAAAAATAAAATCATTAAAAAGCAGAAACCTCAGAAAATACGTCTAGGTTATGAGTTTTCTGCTTTTTAATGTTTTTAATTTTAAATCAATAAAGGAATTTTGTTTTATCCTCTGGTTGGATGTGCCAGTGAATTCCCTCCTCCCTGTTTTTCTTTTTTTATTTTCCTTGGCTTACTGGTCCCTGTTGGCATCTTGAGGAATTCGTGGTGGTAGCTGCAGCCTTGGGAGGCTAATCCATGCATGTATATCAGTGTTGTGCCTCACACAACTGCCTCAGGTGAGTTAATAGTATTCCACTACCTTCCTTCACTGCTAGGGTATCGCATTTAGGAGGGCTCTCCTTTCTCTTTGATATTGAAATCGAGGCTTCTTCACCTTTTTCCGGGCCACCATTCCAGACTTTGGTAACGAGCATCGCACGGTGCTTGCAGGGAGATCTGTGTTCTCACTATTATGAAGCTTACGAGCCACCTCCACTGCCATGTTTGTTGTGCCAGAACTGATAGACCTTGTGATGAGCCGACTTGTTGACTCTGAAATTTTACCTGGACTTCTACCTCTTGGCTTTTAAATGGATGGACAGACTTCATTTTGTATCCTTACAACTGTCATGGCACTCTCATGATGCAGTTTGGCAATTTTCTTGGCCGAGAGACCGCTATCGATGAGCTGGATGATGCTGTTTCTCTTTTCTTGGGAAATATTTTTCATGGCTGCTCCTCAATTCGAACCAGTGACTTTTTGCTTGGGAATCAACTTAATCCCTTTCCGACATTAGATGTATCCATATGTCCGGGTCGCCTGGTACTTACCAACCTTGGACGTATGTATACGTTCAGGTGGCTGTGTGCACGTGATTGCTGCCGGGTGTCAGCTGATTCTGACAGCTGACACCCGGCTCTCAGTGCCAGGAGCGGTGCCCGCACGGCTCCCAGCGCTTTAAACCCCTAAATACTGCAATCGCAGCATTTAGCGAGCAGGCAGAGGGACAGAAGCCCCTCTGCTCTTGGATCGGAGACCCCGTGTCATCATCGTGGGGTCTCAATCATTTCCATGGTGACCTAATGTAGTCATGACGACATCTGGGTCACCAGGCACTAGCAAGGTAGTTAGATCATGCACACTGCATGATCTATCTAACTTGTATCTGCAGGGCTGACAGTTATAAGGCATAGCAGTGCTAAAAACGAGGCAAAAAAACTATGCTTTATCATCATACCGCTGAACTAAAAGTGGAATAAAACGCAATCAAAAAGACGAATGTAAATAAAAATGGTACCGCTGAAAACGTCATCTTGTCCTGCAAAAAACAAGCAGCCATACAGCTCCATCAGCCAAAAAATAAAACGTTATAGCTCAGAATAAAGCAATGCAAAAATAATTATTTTTTGTACAAAATTAGTTTTTATTGTGTAAAAGCGCCAAAACATAAAAAAAATAAATGTGGTATCGCTGTAATTGTACTGACCTGAAGAAAGAATAAAGCTGCTTTATCAATTTTACCATACGCAGAACGGCATAAAGAAAAACCCCAAAAAACAATTCCTGAATTGTTGGTTTTTGTTTATTCTGCCTCCCAAAAATTGGAATAGAAAGCGATCAAAAATGTCATGTGCTCGAAAATGGTACCAATAAAAACGTAAACTCGTCCCGTAAAAAACAAGCCCTAACATGACTCTTTCAGCAGAAATATGGAAAAATTATAGCTCTCAAAATATGGCTATGCAAGATTTTTTTTTTTTTTTTTTTTTTTTTAAAAAACGCCTTTTAGTGTGTGACAGCAACCAAACATAAAAACCCAATATAAATATGGTATGGCTGTAATCATACCGACCCGAAGAGTAAAGTCGTCTAATCACTTATACCGCACGAGGAACGGCGTAAAAAATAAATAAAACAAATTCTTCACTTGCTGTTGATTTGTTCAATCTGCCTCCCAAAGATCACAGTAAGGCTCGGCACACATTTATACTGCGCTGATCGCTTACATCGGGGTTTCTGTGTAAATATCTGAAATACGTGATTCAGACGGAACCCTGCGGGGAAGATTCCCTATAATGAAGGAGGCAGATGGAGGCACTGTGGACGCCGTCTGGCCTATGATCCGACGATGTCCCATCTTTATATTAGGTGTACATAAAATTGCCATCGGCCACAGTTTTGTGCACCACTTAAAAAAAGGACTCTGCTGAACAGAAGCCAGACAGTCCAGAGTAACTGCTGCCTCATTATAGTGAATGAATCGCTCTGGGGTTTTATCTGAATTACCTCACTCGGAGATTTAAATGGAAACCCCGATATCCGTGTTCAGCCAAATGCCCCCTCCCTTCTGAGCCAGTGTGCCTACACCGCAGTTAGCATCCACATGTTTGGCATTTCTGTAGTAATGAGAGCCCACCTAATTTACGCATGTCTGCAGAAGCATGAGCTGGGCATATCGTACTGGTCACTACAACGGCAGTTTGCAATTTTCACTCAGCAACATACACTGCTGCTTGTTTCTGGAAAACACCCATATAGTTCAAATTCTCACCATACCTCTAGATAAATTCCCAAAAGGGGTATAATTTCCAAAGTGGGGTCACTTGAAGGGGGATTCTGCTCTTATAGTACTTAGGGTCTCTGTATATGGAGTCCGCATACTATTCTAGGAAAATCTGCGCTCCCGAAGGCAAATAGCGCTCTATCCCTCCTGAATTTTGTCGTGTGGCTAAGCAGTACTGTACAGCCACACATGGGGTATTTCTATATTCAGCAGAAATTGTGGGACAAATTTTGGTGCCATTTTTACCCGTTTCCAGTTTGAAAATGTAAAATCTGGGGCTGAAACAAAACTTTGGTGATAAAACAATAAGATTACTTACCTGTAGCCAGTTTTTCCAGAACCCACGACAGCACACCTGAGAGAGGGATCCGCCCCACCAAGGACAGGAAACCATCTGAAATAAAAGGGCACCAAGGGTGTGCATAGTTCTTATAGCCTGTACTTTCCCTTCGAATAATTCTGTTGTAGTCCTAACAGGCTACTGTAGCACCCCATTACATATATTTGTAGCAGTGCCCACCCTTCTTCTTTTTCCTGATAAATTGAAATAAAAAGGCGTTACCTCTCCCCCACTTCAGTTGGTTTACAGAGAATGAGAGAACCTCCATGAAAAAATTATACATATAACCAACAGCACATCACACAAGCACCCAAACTATAGTGCACACCCATATGGTGAGAAAAAAAGGGGGCTGGGAATATATGGGTGCTGTCATGGGTTCTGGAAAAACTGGCTACCTGTAAGTAACCTTAATGTTTTCCCCTCACCCATGACAGCACACCTGAGAGACTTTTGGAGAATCTGAAACACCTTACGGAGGGACTACCGCTTGAAGCACCCTTCTCCCAAAGGTAAGGGCAACAAAGGAGGACAGATCCAGCCTATAGAGCTTAAAGAAGGTGGATGGTGTGGACCAAGTAGCAACCTTACATAAGTGGTCTATTGATACCCCTGCTCTTTCTGCCCACGAGGTCGCCTCAGCTCTGGTGGAGTGAGCCTTGATACCATCCGGGATTGAAGCACCACTAAACGAGTAGGCTATACTAATGGCCCCCCTAAGCCACCTTGCGATGGTACATTTTGTCACCCCTTAACCTTTCCTGCTCCCTTGATAGGCTAGGAATAGGGAATGATCCTTCCTCCACAGACTCACATCTAGATTATGATATCTAGCTTCTAAGTTTTTAGGATTGTTGCAAAATAAAGGTAAGATAATTTCTTGGGTACGATGGAATTTTGAAGCCACTTTAGGGAGATATGCTGGATCTGGCCTTAGTACAATTTTAGCTTCATATATTTGCATATATGGAGGGTTCACTGAAAGGGCCAGCAGGTCACTCCCTCTACGAGCTGATGTTAACGCTACTAATATAATTTTTTAAGGGTAAGTAATTTTGCTGAAAGATCCTGTATAGGCTCAAATGGGTCTTTAGTTAAAGCATTCCGAACCAGATTCAGGTCCCAAGGGGGAATTCTGGGAACCTGAACCGGTCTGGACCTGTCACAGGCTTTAATGAACCTTGAAACCCATCTGTTACCAACCAGGTTACAGTTATATAATGCTCCCAAGGCTTATACCTGCACTTTAAGTGTTCTGGTGGCTAACCTCAAGTCGTACCCTTTTTGTAGGAACTCTAGGATGGGCCCTATCGGGGATTTTTCACTTAATGGGGTCCCTAAAATTTCAGGAATTTTTCCCATGTCCTGCCGTTGTGACTCCCAGCTGCGCTTGGTATCACAGATCCTAGAAGGGTGTATTGATGGATTCCTCCACAAGAGGCCCCATAACCATTCACACATCTCCACCTTCCACCTCAGACCACCAGAGGGAGCCCGTTAGGGATAGATAAATAGGGAAGGTGGAGCCAGGCAGCAGTTAGTCTAGACTGGAGTCGAGAGTTGGAGTCAGAGTCGTTAGTCTATTCTGGTTTAGCAGTGAGTCCAGTACAGTCTGAGAAGAGTTACCTCAGAGGAAAAAAACCTGTTCCAGCTCCTGCAATTGCTATCCTGCAGTGGAGCTTATCCAGACCAAGACTCAGTGTAGCTCAGAGAAGTGAGCTTTAGGTGTGCCAGCGCCATAATATCGGTGAAGCGCGGCAAGCTGCCGTTAGTGTGAGTGGCCTAGTGAGGGCCCGAGTAGGCCGAAGGCGAGTGGAGAGTTAGTACATAGGGGGCAGAGGAGCTTAACTAGCTCACCCCGAAGAATTTACCGGACACCGGGTCCGAAGTTTACTGTGATCTCTATGACCCAGTAAGATATAACCGAAATCTCTGGGAAACTACAAGTCCCAGGATCGCTAAAGTGCTGATACGTAACAGAGCCAGGAGACACATAAGGCCCGCAAGCTGAGGAGCGTGTACTCCAAGGAAAGGCCCAACCACAAGGTCAGCCAGCGCAGGACAGAGACAAAGTTAGGCCTAGCTCCAGGGAGTTCAGAAACTTATTACGCAGAGGCAAGAAGCAGGAGGCCCAAAGCCCACTCATTGGGGAGGATCTTGACATGCACCCTTCACCCTACAGTGCTCCGGGACATGCCTGAATTTCCATCAGTAAAAGGTACTGAAGTGACTATCGTGTCTGTCCCTGTTCTTGCTCCGGCTCGGTCTCGCCTGCCCTGCATTCCCCGTCATACACTGCCCTGAGGCCTAGCTCCACCTGTGGGGAGCTATACCATCGAGCTGCCTTATCATCGGCCTCAGTGGACTGCGCAGCGCTGGTGATCCTCACCAGAAGCCACGGGTGGTGTCACGAACTTTCTTAAAATTAATAAACAATAACGCTTTTAAAGAGTGACCCCAGGGTACGGGCCCGGGAGCCGACCGCCGCGACATCCCCAAGGCTAAAGGCCCGGGTAACCGAGTCATCCCCATCCCCTGGGCTAGTCACCGTGAATTTTAGTTGTTATGGGTTTCCTACTGTTCAGCAGGGTGGAAACTACGCTTGGGGAAAACCCTTTGTTGCTTAATATTGCCCTCTCAAATTCCACGCTGCAAGATGGAAACCTTTGACTTGTGAGTGGAATTACTGGCACTTGTATAAGAAGGTCCAGCTTCTCCGGCAGGATCCAAGGATCCAATATTGACATTAGTCGGAGTAGAGAAAACCAAGGTCTTTTTGGCCAAAAGGGGGTGATTAGAATTATTCTCGCCTGATACTCTCTGATCTTCCTCACCACTGCCGCAATTATCACTATTGGAGGAAAGGCATAGGCTTTTTTGAAATTCCAGGGCACCTGGAGGTCATCTACTGCATATGGTTTTTCTGTTGGGTCTAACAAACAGAACTTTTCTACTTTTCTGTTGGATCTGCTGGCAAACATATCTATCTCTGGCAATCCACATAGCTGGACTATCTGCTGAAATACCACAGGGTTTAGGGCCCACTGCCCCTGTTTTAACTTGTTGCAGCTTAGAAAGTCTGCCTTTGTGTTTTCCACCCCCCTTATGTGTAATGCCATGAGGGACAGAAGATGTTGATCCGCCAGTTGAAAAAGCCTGTTTGCCGATTATCATTAGGGAGTGAGACCTTGTTCCCCCTTGGTGATTTATGCATGCTACTGTTTGGTTGTCTGACATAATTCGGATATGGTGACCCTGAATGTGAGGAAGAAAGCCTTGGAGATTTCACCGCTTCTGAGGCCAAATAAATTACGGTACTTTGTTTACTTTGTCCTCTGGTAGAAAACAGGATTGTAGCACGGAGTTCAGAACTAGAGATGAGCGTTGTTCGACTCGAACTGTTCGCCAATCTCAAATTCGAGCTGTTTTGGGCGGTGTTCGAGCCGTTCGGCGAACACGAACGATTTGAGAAAAATTCGGCTGTTCGAGGTTATGTTCGATAACTGTTCGTGCACCAAAATCATAACTGGATTTTTTCTCAGTAATGATGAAAATTAATGTTAATACGCAGTTTGAGTGTACAGCGGGGTGGGGGGAGGGGCAGGGGATGGATCTCTGCAGGAATAATGAAGATCTCCATTTTTTTTTCTCTTTCCCGCATTTACAGTGGGGAGGTGCAATCTGTCAGCCTATCAGCAGCGCACACACGGAGCGAAGTGCTTTTTTTCACACAAGCAAGGGCATGTGTCATTGGCAGTGTATGTCACATGTCCTTGCCCTATAAGACCAAGCCATTTTCCCCATCGCCACCATTTTCTCACTGCTGCAGCTGCGTGTTAGACGGCACCGCTGTTGCAGTGTGCGCTATACCTTGTTAATTTCAAGCCAATTTTCGCACAAATCTACAGATAGCTTGGGAGTAGGGAATAGTTGTGATTGCAGTCCTTTTAAGGACTAGGTTACAGCATTTCCTACGACTTTTATCAGGCAGGTCTGTGCTCTTAAATAGATAGATTGTGGGAGTAAAGACTAATTGTAATTGCAGTCCTTTTCAGGACTAGGTTACATCAGTTCCTATCAGTTTTTGCCAGGCAGGTCTGTGCCAGTGCTCTGCAAGTTTTTTTCACAGCATTTGGCTGAATCTAGCAAAGCTAATCCTTTTTGGCCTATTGCAGAGTGTGTTAGTCAGTGGAGTAGCCTATCTGTGTTGCAAGATATACCACCTTTGTATAGAATACCAATTTTTTTACTGCACCTAGTGAAGTAAAATCTTTTGGGCATAGCATCATTCTATTAGTCCATCTATACTGACCTCCATCAGGTTGCAAATTGAATATATTTTTTTTCTGCATCTACCTCTGAAAAAATATTGGGCTTCTAGCTGTGTGTGGGACTTGTTCTATTAATCCATCTATACAGACCTCCATCAGGTTGCAAACTGAATATAATTTTTTTCTGCATCTACCTCTGAAAAAATATTTGGGCTTCTAGCTGTGTGTGGGACTTGTTCTATTAATCCATCTATACAGACCTCCATCAGGTTGCAAACTGAATATAATTTTTTTCTGCATCTACCTCTGAAAAAATATTTGGGCTTCTAGCTGTGTGTGGGACTTGTTCTATTAGTCCATCTATACTGACCTCCATCAGGTTGCAAACTGAATATAATGTTTTTCTGCATCTAGCTCTGAAAAAATATTTGGCCTTCTAGCAGTGTGTGGGACTTTCTCTATTAGTCCATCTATACTGACCTCCATCAGGTTGCAAATTAAAAATAATTTTTTGTCTGCATCTAGCTCTGAAAAAATATTTGGCCTTCTAGCCGTGTGTGGGACTTTCTCTATTAGTCCATCTATACTGACCTTCATCAGGTTGCAAACTGAATATATTTTTTTTTCTGCATCTACCTCTGAAAAAATATTTGGGCTTCTAGCTGTGTGTGGGACTTGTTCTATTAGTCCATCTATACTGACCTCCATCAGGTTGCAAATTGAATATAATTTTTTTCTGCATCTAACCCAGCCAATAGTTTTGGCCTAATACCACAGTTTGGCCACTCAGCTCGGCTCGGTTCCCATCCATTGTTTGCACAAAAAAACAACTCCAGAGTTGTGAATTAGTTAACCACCAAAATGAGTGGCTAAAGGCCTGCTGCTGGTGGAAAGGGGAATAGGCGTGTTGGGAAGGGGAAAAAAGGTTGTGTCCGTGGGGTAGGTGTTAAAGCAACAGTAACATCTGCAGAAGAAAGACCATCTTCCAGCCAAACTAAAATGTCTACTTCTTTTAGCGGACAATGTGATAAGATCCCTTTCTTACGGCCACGCCAATCGCTACAAATTCCAGATGAGGCACAAAAACAGCAGGTGCTTCAACGGATATCAAGTGCTCCTTTAAGTGGGCTCTCCTCCACATCAACTTCAACATCACAAATACTCCAGTCCTCAAAGGTGTCACCCCAATCGCACTTGCTTCCTCACAGCTCCCAAATCTCCAGCTGCCCGTCTGAGTATGAGGTAGAACAGATGGTTGAGTCTGCAGAGCTGTTTACTCATACTATAGCCTGGGAATCAGAGGTCGACTCCAGCGCTTCTGTGAATCTAGACGAGGAAATGATCTGCACTGATGCCCAGAATCTTTATGAGTCGGATCCAGGACCAGACGCAGAAGGTTCTGACCATAATGTAGACCCTCATTCCCAAACTGTAACTCCTGTTGGTGGAGACAATGAGGAAGACGATGATGAGACTCAAATACCTGATTGGAGCGACAACTTTAGTTTTTTGTCAGGGCAGGAACAGGTTGGCTCTGAGGACGACGGGTGTGATAACGCACAGGGTGATGATGATGAGGTTGGAGATCCCACTTACTGTCAACCCACAGTCAGCCAAGAGATGAGGTCAGCAGAGGAGGTGGAGGAAGATGCTAGTGACGACGAGGTCAGGTTGCGCCTTCCTGGACAGAGACGTAGTACTGGAAGCACGTCAACAACTGCATCCTCAAACACAACTCTGCCTCTCACCACAAGTCGTGGTGGCTCTTCAGGTCGCATGGGTGCTAAGCCTTGCATAGCCTGGGCATTTTTTCAGATCGATAAAGATGACCCAACTCGTGTTATCTGTAACATTTGTCAGCAAAAGCTAAGTAGAGGCCAAAAAATACATAGTTTGAGTACTTCATGCATGAACCGGCACATGGACATGAAGCATAAGTTGCAGTGGGAAGCTCAGTGTGCTACAATGCGGCCTAGCCGGCCGGGCCAACCACCGTCTGCCATATCTTGTGCATCCGCGGCCTCTTCATCCTCTGTGACTGGGGGGACAGTAGTCACACCTGTTTTGGGGCGCAGACCTGCCACCTCTTTACCCGCAACAACCAGCGTGATTGGCAGGTCATCATTTTCTTTGGAGGTGGTAACACCAGCTGGTGTTGAGCACTGTCCGACATCGATAGCACCACCTTTGGATCAAGGCAACCTAACATGTCCGCCTGCATCTTCCTCACAGACCGGCAGTTTGCCGGGGACACCCTTATCAACCCCGTCTAAGCACAATAGCCAGCCCTCGGTCCCTCAGATGTGGACAAGTAAAAGACCATTTCCTCCTAGCCATGAGAAAGCTAAGAGGTTGAATTTCACCATCTGCAAGCTCTTGGCTACAGAAATGCTGCCTTTCCGCCTGGTGGACACAGAGGATTTTCGAGACCTTATGTCCGTCGCAGTGCCCCAGTACCAGATGCCCAGTCGGAACTACTTCTCAAAGAAAGGTGTGCCTGCGCTCCACCAGCATGTCGCACACAACATCACCGCTTCTTTGAGAAACTCTGTGTGTGACAGGGTGCATTTCACCACAGACACTTGGACGAGTAGGCATGGACAGGGGCGTTACATGTCGCTGACTGGGCACTGGGTAACTATGGTGACAGCAGGACAAGGGGCTGCTGTCCAAGTCTTGCCGTCCCCACGAGTTGTGCGTCAATCCTCTTTATCTCAAAGTTCCTCCACTGCTTCTGCCTCCTCAACCTCCTCTCGGTCTTCCACCTGCACCCAAAGCCTGTCTGGTCATGCCACAAGCTTTCTAACTGCGCAGAAGGGATCCTGCACACCTCCTTACTATGCTGGCAGTAGGGCTCAACGTCATCAGGCGGTTTTTACATTGAAATGTCTGGGAAATGTGAGTCACACAGCTGAGGAGTTGTGGTCAGCTCTGGAGAACCAATTTCATGAATGGTTGTCTCCACTGGACCTGAAACCAGGGAAGGCCGTGTGCGACAATGCTGCAAACCTGGGTGCGGCCCTTCGCCGGGGCAATGTCACACACGTGCCTTGTATGGCTCACGTGTTGAACCTGGTTGTCCAGCAATTTTTAGCCCACTATCCCAGACTAGATGGCCTTCTACAGAGGGCACGGTCGCTGTGTGCTCACTTCCGCCGTTCGCATCCCGCAGCTCAGCGACTTACATCTCTACAGAAGTCGTTGGGCCTGCCACTTCACCGGCTAAAATGCGATGTGCCTACCCGGTGGAATTCAACTCTGGACATGTTGCAGCGACTGTGGCAGCACCGACAAGCCCTGGTGCAATACGTTCTGACGTATAGCCTGGGCCAACGAGATTCAGAGGTGGGGCAAATCACGCTGGAGGAGTGGTCTCAGATCAGGGACCTATGCACCCTTCTGCACAGTTTTGAAATGGCGACGAAGATGTTTAGTGCTCACGATGCCATTATCAGCATGACTATTCCGGTGATTTACATGCTGGAGCACATGTTAAACAGAATTCGGAGTCAGGTGGTGGCACAAGAGGAGGTGGAGGAAGTAGAGGAGGAGGAGTTGTATGCGGAAGGGCTAACATCTGCAAGGTCCAGACGGTCGGCAGCACCAAGGCGGCAGGCATGTGAGGGTGGGGGAGATGGTTTTACCAGGGCGCATGGTAGCAGCCAAACTAGTGAGGAAGGTGCAGGAGCCCAGGAAGAAGTGGAGGACGAACTGATGGAAGACTCATCAGATGAGGGAGACCTTGATCACATTTCTGTTGTACGAGGTTGGGGGGAGAGGACAGAGGAAGGAAGCATGATTGTTACCTCGCCACCAACACAACAGGGACTTGGTGTTCCTGGATGCGCAACACACATGAGTGCCTTCTTGCTGCACTACCTGCAACATGACCCTCGAATTGTGAGAATTAGAAATAATCCTGACTACTGGGTTGCCACACTGTTAGATCCCCGGTACAAAAGTAAACTTGCAGAAATTATTCCTGCCATAGAAAGGGATGCACGCATGCAGGAGTATCAGCAGAGACTGTTGCAGAATCTTACATGTGCTTTTCCACAAAATACCAGTGGTGCACGTAGTGAATCTCACAGTTCCAACTTGCCAACCGTGGGACCGTCAAGTGTTCAGCACTCAAACCGTAACAGAACCACAGTATCTGCTGGTAACATCAATTTTGCGGAATCATTTCACCACTTTTTTAGCCCATCCTTTGCAAGGCCACAGGAGACAAGAAGTCTGACACATAGTCAACGCCTAGAGACGATGGTACAGGAGTATCTCCAAGTAAACATTGAAGCCACGACTGTGTCACTGGACCCTTGCTCTTTTTGGGCTTCCAATCTGGATAAATGGCCGGAGCTAGCCACTTACGCCTTGGAGATCTTGTCATGCCCCGCAGCCAGCGTTCTGTCTGAACGTGTGTTCAGCGCTGCTGGTGGTGTGCTGACAGATAAGCGCACGCGGCTCTCCACTGATAATGTAGACAGACTCACGTTCATAAAGATGAACAAATCATGGATCCGAAACGACTTTTCTACCCCTGTGTCATCCTGGGGAGAGTAAAAGCTTGATGATTGGTTAAAATCACCCTACCAACCGTTTTAAGCTTTCAAATTACTAATCATGTTTATCTGTATCTTGACTGGAAAATAATTTGGGCTTTGTAGCAGTGTGCAGCACTGATCCTATTAGGCCATCTATACTAAAGCTTCAGCAGATTTAAAATTAAAAATAATTTTTAGCTGCATCTAGCCCGGAAAATAATTTTGGGGCTCCGAGATGCGCAAGGCACATAAGTGCCTTCTTGCTGCACTACCTGCAGCATGACCCTCATATTGTCAGAATTCGAAGTAATCATGACTACTGGGTTGCCACACTCTTAGATCCCCCAAACTTTTCGATCAACCTTTTCATTTTAATAAAGACCAAAAAAATGGTCATTTTTGAAATTATAAGCATTAGCAGGTTGTTAGAAACTGAAATCAAACAGTTTTCAACTCAAAACTTTATTCTAGGTGATGTTACATTTTCACATAGGACCCCTTGTTCGAAAGGAGCTTCTGAACTCTCTCGTCCATTGAATTTGTCAGGTTTTGGATGGTTTCTGCTTCAATTGTTTTGCATGAGGACAGAATACCCTCCCAGAGCTGTTGCTTAGATGTGAACTGCCTCCCGCCATCATAGACACTCCTTTTAATGATGCTCCAAAGGTTCTGAATGGGGTAGAGGTCAGGGGAGCATGGGGGTCACACCATAAGTTTGTCCCCTTTTATGCCCATATCAGCCAGAGATGCAGATGTTTTATGTGCAGCATGAGATGGTGCATTATCATGCAGAAAAATGATCTTGCTGTGAAATACACGGTTCTTCTTCTTGAACCATGGCAGGAAGTGCTGTTTGAGAAAATCCACATACATTATGGAGTTCATCTTTAGCGCCTTCAGGGATCCTAAAGGGGCCGACAATCTCTCTCCCCATGATTCCAGCCCAAAACATTACTCCACCTCCTCCTTGTTGGCGCTGTAGCCGTGTTTGCGTGGGGTGTCCATCAACCATCCATCTTCCACTCCATCCATCTGGACCATCGAGCGCTGCACGGCACTCATCCGTGAACAAAACAGTTTTGAAATCAGTCTTCATGTAATGTTTGGCCCACTGGAGCCGTTTCTGCTTGTGTGAAGTGGATAGAGGAGGTCGACAGGATGGCGCATGCACAGCTGCAAACCTCTGAAGGACCCTGCATCTTGTTGTTCGGGGGACGTTGGAGGCACAAGCAGCTTCAAAAACTTGTCTGCTGCTATGACAAGGCTTTTTTGCCGCTGCTCTTTCAACCTGACGTAATTGCCTGTAGGAAAGAGTCCTCAATTTGCCCTTATCAGCACGCACACGTGTGTACTGTGAATCAGCTACATACTTCTTGATTGCCAAGACACTTCATCCTGATCATCGCACAATGTTGATTGTAGTCATGCCTTGACCTAAACACTCCACAATTTGTTGCTTCTCAGCAGCCGACACATCCTTTTTCTTTCCCATTTTGGCAGAAAATGTAGGCTGCTTAATAATGTGAGAGAGCCTTCTTAAGTAGTCTTGCCTTTCATTGGACACACCTGCCAAACTAATTAGCACAGGTGTCTGCAATTGCTTACAGTGATATAAAGAGCCCTGACACACATCACCATCAATGAGTTTAACTGACAAACAAACAAATTCTTCCCTTATCACTCCTAAACACTTTTTGTATAATAATTTGGAACGCAGTGTACATGTGCTTTTCCACAAAACACCAGTGGTTCACGTAGTGAATCTTACAGTTCTAACTTGCCAACCGTGGTCTGTATGGAGTTGTTCAATAAAGGGCCCAAAATTAAGATAACATAGATGGGAGAGGTCTCTATGAATAGGAATTCCTAAGTATTTGATACCCTGTGAGGGCCAGGCAAAGGGAAAGTTGGACTGGATGGAATCCTATATGGATTTGGGGAGGGAGACATCGAGGGCCTCAGACTTCGCTGCATTGATTTTAAAATTTGACCATGTAACAAAGTGATCTATTTCAGCCATAACAGCATGGATGGATATATGTGATTGAGTGATATATACTAGGACATCATCAGCAAATAGAGAGCACTTGTACTCGGTGCCTCCCACCTCAATCCACCTAATATTGGGGTTATGGCGAATTGATGAGAGCAGGTGCTCCGTCACTAGGATGTATAAGAGAGGGGACAGAGGACATCACTGCTTTGTCCCATTGGTGATTGTGAAAGGTGATGAAAATGTTCTGACGCACCCCCTGGGCCTTGGGACACCCGGAGCCGGACCCTTTTTGGTGGATGCTGGTGGTTGTAGTCTTCGTGGCGGCGACCCAGTTCCGTGGCTCAGGGCGGTCAAACCAGTGGCGGAACTATTTATGTGGTTTTCATGTTTAAATGTCCGACTACGCCACCCGTGGATTGCGGTCAGAGTGAACCGCCGCTACAGGGCAGACCACTGAGGCTGGTGTTGTGGGTGCAGCAGAGCGTAGCATAACTCCCCACGGGAGGAGTATAGCCTCAGGGCAGTGTATGCGGAGGATGGGGGTGATGGTGCAGGGCAGCAGCAGTAACGACACAGAGTCAGTGATGCAGTTCAGGGCCTTTACTCACAGTTCTTATTATCCAGACCACGTCTGCAGGTAACGGCTGCCCACGTCGTACTGTGCTCACCAGGTGAGGGGCTCAGACAACTCCCAGATAACTTTGGAGCACTTCACAGGACCCCCTTTGTGTGTCCTTTGTCTGGCCTTTCTTACCAACACTTCTGTCCGGCTGCCTCGGGCCTCCTCTTGGTAAACTTGGCGCCAGTTTCCCTGACCCTATCTGGTGCCTTCCTAGCGGGTGTAGCGAGGGGCTGCGCCACATAAAATGTCAGAGCCTCCGGTTTCTAGCTGAGGGTCGATTCCTGCCTCCACTAGTTCGGGGACCGGTCTCCCCCTTTGGCCTGACCCCTCCACGCAGGTGGATTCGGGCGTGCGGTGGCGACTCGCCCGTCCGCACCCCTGGGATCCCTTCATTCCTCGTTCCTGGAGCCTTCTCCGCTCCTCTTCCTTCCTTCTCCCTCTTCCAGGCCTGGGCCTCTGTTACTAGGCCCGCCTCCGGAGCAGAGCTCATGCAGAGCCCCTGCTCCCTGCCACTTCTGCTCAGACTTCTCTGCACTGAACTAAGATGGTGCCCACCTTTTATACTCCCTTCTCAATGCACCCAGGAACTGCTTCCTCCCTGCTCCTGCACTACAGGGTTCCCCTTCCTCAGTGTTCCCTCCCCCCACTCCAGCCAGGGACAGGGACTGTCGTGCCCATCTCAGGGGCATATTGGTCGCCCTGCCCCACGGCAATGTGGTGTAATGCATGCAGGTGTCGGGTCCTGATCCACACTCCATCCTTACCTGAGAGTGAGATATCACACCTCTGGGTGAGGTGCAATACGTCTGTAGCAACCGAGCCCTCAGGGTGCTACAGTTCCATTTATCTTCAGCCTAGGTGACGTATTGCGATACAGGGCCGTGATTTTGGCTATAAAAGGGTCCCCTAGACCCCTACCCCAAGCTTTTTAAGAGAATCATATATGGCGTGCCAGGAGACTCTATGGAATGCTTTCTCAGCATCCAACGAGAGTATCTAATTACAAATTTTTAACTGCATCTAGCCCAGGAAATACTTTGTGCCTAGTAGCAGTGTCTGCTAGTGAGCGGATTATCCCGGCTGTTAAGCAAGCTGCACCACCTGTAGTTTAGACACTTAATTTTTTCAAAGGAAATGCTTCGGGACCATGGGATACTTAGTGGAGAGCATCAGGAGGCACCCCAAGGCATAGGGGCTGGGACTGGCAGTAGGATGCCTTGCGGTGGACAGCCGAGCTCGATCCTTATAAAAGCTTTTTAACTGCAGCAGCTTTAGTGGACGCTACTGGAGCTGGAATTACCACGGCTGCTGGCATGAGACTTGCCCTCCAATAGATCCTTGTAAATGGATTTAAAGTGTATTCATTCAAATTAGAGAGACAATTTAAATTAAAAAGCTTAGAGCTGCCTCCACCACAGGGGGGCTCGCTCGACCCACCAGCGGACAGGCACCAGTATTGGGAGAGGGGGGCTGGCCGTCAGGGTTCACCGCGGCTCTGGCACAAACCCGGCGACACGGAGGTGGCACGGGCAGGAGCGGACTGGCCGTGTCGGCTTCTCACTTTTTGGATTTTAGAAGGGCATGACATGCCTATATCTGTGTCTCCCCCTCCTTTTACTCCTCCACCTCTTTTATTTTCGCATGACTATATGTACTTGTCACTTTTCCATGTGTTAGTTATGTCTTCTGAGCAGTTTGTCAGCTTTTGGACACCTTTGAAGGTGTTTTCTATGTGTTTCTATGTGTTTTTGTTTGCCTGCCATTGGTTTTAACGGTGTTCGAAGGTGTTCGACGAACAGTTCGGCGAACACACGGGTGTTCGACGAACCGAACCGAACTCGAACACTACGGGGGTGGCTCAACACTAGTGGTGACGTGTTTCTATTATACTTTTCCTGATTGTTCCACTTCTGGTTTTGGCTACAAATACTGATGTAAAAAACTCACCAAATACTGAACAAGTGCACGTGGCCTATTACAAAGTAACTGCTCCATGTTTTACATAAATGTCAGACTATCTTGCTTTATAGAATTGTTTAAATACATAAATCCTTACTTAACCAGTCTTTTTTTTTTTAAATAAGTGTATTATGTAGTCACGACCTCCAGAGGGCAGTATACTCACTCTTTGAGCGCTTTATGTTCATTTCAGCATTTAGTGTCATAGAGGTAATTTTCTGTTACTAAAAATCAGTTCCATGCATCTGGATAAGATTCCTTCAGCAGCAAGCCCCACATTGATGAATGGGAGAGTCTAATGAATATATGCAACAATTCTGCTGGTTTCAGTGTACAAGTGTTGTTGTGCCAAACTCCTGTAAACCTTAGGGTATTGGTTCTGAAATACTTACCGGTAAATCCTTCCAGGCCATGTTAGCACAGCTCACTGCAGTTGTATGAAGATAGTATTGCAGGGCGGAAATGTGCTTTTTTGTTTAATTATTTTTTTTTTTAAATACCCTACTCACTCCCAGGCTTCTCTTCAGGGTGGGACTATGTGCTGTAACAGGATTCTATCTGCTGCGACACCCAGAGCAGATGAAACACCCCTGGAGTGAGGAGGCATCAGATGGGAATCATTCCTCTTTATATGGTCTGGGGGTCTGAATTAATGTTGCTATAGAAGGTGGAGATGGTCTACAGAGACAAGGGAGCAAAGATGTCTGCAGCAAACTGCAATGGCTCCATAGAAAACATCTATTGTGAGTCAATGGGAATCTGTCAGTAAGATCAACCCCCCTTAATGAGTGTACATGGGTATGCAGGTCTTAGAAGATATAAAGTTATTGATGGATTAAGCTTACAATCTGTTGCTGCATTCCCAAGAAATCAGCATTTTAACTAGGCATTAAGTGCTCTGGGCGTGACAGAGCACTTCTCAAGCCATTGCTTCCCCGCTAGCACCAGCCTCTTCAGCTTAATTGATACTTTACTGTCTGAGTTCCTTGTCTGCCACCTGACTTCACATGAGTGAGCTATCAGTCAAGCTCAAAAGGCTGGTGTGGGGCAAGAAAACAACCTCAAGAGGCAGATGCTCGGGAAGTGCTCTGTCATGCCCAGAGCACTTAATGCATCATTTGCATGTTAATTAAAACGCTGATTTCTCAGAAATGCATATATAAAGATTTAGCTTTCAAAGACATGCAGTCCAATATGTTTAGTTGGGGGGATGGGGTGGTTTGACCTTAGTGACAGATTACTTTTAATTTAAGTGCTGTGTATTCAGTCTGTTCCTGCTAATCATGAAGTCTTGTATGGTCTGTAGTGCATTGCTATAGGGGAAGCGGGTCACTGATTGCCTCCAGATCCTGTTGTCTGAGGGGGGTCCTAAGGTCCTTCCGCTACATAATACACAATAGAAAATAGACTCCCACCCCTCCCCCTATCACATTTTGCATCTGAATCCAGGATCTTCAACATCTCTGTTAGGCAGCTTTAGCACAGCTTATTTTTTCTTCTCATATTTCTCAAAATTGGTCTGTGTTTTTTTGTTTGCTGAACCCATTTTTTGGTCTTTGTGTCAGTATTTACAACCCTTGTTTTTTCTTCACATTCGGAAAAAAATCTTAGCTCCTTATACCCATTAAATGGTAAAATACAGGCAGCACACAAATGTTCTTACAAAACCGGGTCTTTGAAAGACATTTTTAGATGTGTAATTTTAAGTCAGAAAAATGTAGATAAAAAAAATCTCTGCGTGTGAAAACCCTAAGAGAAAATAAGAATCATGACCCTTAGGCCACGGCCCCACTATCAGTATTTGATCAGTATTTGGTCAGTATTTTTTCTCAGGAGTGGGAGCCACAACCAGGAGTGGGTGATAAATGCAGAATTGGTGACTTGTTTCTATTATACCTTTTCTCTGATTGTTCCTCACCTGGTTTTGGCTCCCACTCCTGAGAAAAAATACTGACTGAATACTGATAGTGGTGCCGTGGCCTTAGGGTGACTCTCCATATAGCATTCTTTGCTGCAATAAACTTGGGCAGATAATATTTGTAAGGCAGTATAGAGGTGTGAAATACGCCACAAACTGCATTTTTATTGCATTTGTGTGTTTTTACTCATTTTACTGTTTTTAGACTCCTCGTGCTCTTTTCACCTAGGCTTCTCTATAGGACAGGTAAAGAAAATGTGTATGAAATTGCTTCAAAAAACTAATAAAATAAATGCGCATTTTTTGCAAACACCCCAAAAAAGTAGAGGAAATCTGTCGAAAAGGCCACCCCTTAAACCAGACCAGATTTCAGTTCTGCCGTCTTTGGGAAGATGACCAATCCTCTTTGAAGACCACTTTTAAATATAGTTTTGAGTGGTCGACTCAAAGAGACTTCAAAGTGTATGGTGCCACTTCCAGGTCCAAAAAAACGTTCCCAACCGGCTAAAAGTTTGTAAGCACTCACCATTGAAATTCTTCACTGATCCCCTGCATCTTGATTACAGCCACCATGTCACATACTGTAGCTGCATCCTCCAGAGGCTGTAGGACCATAATGATTTACTACTTTGCACTAGTTCCAAGCAAAAACTATAGTGATAGATAAATATATCTGTTTACCTAACACACACACATTATATATATATATATATATATATTATTTATTATATATCATTTTGTTTTTAGATGCAAGTGCCCCCTCCCCCTTAGTCAAGCTTTTCCACAACCATATGGATGAGCTGTTCATGAACATTTTGATAAATTACATGAGTCTTGAGATGATCTAAAAACAATGGAAACTATTATTTTGGTACAAGAAATAAATTGTACCCATTCTTCAAAACCCCTTAAAATCCTATTCAGTGTTTTTTAAAGCCAAAATATCTGGTCATCAAGGGGTTAAACCTACACTAATGCACAGACTACAGAAAAGGATCGTCTTCAGCTAAAATCAGCCTTCCTATAGACAATGTCAGTATTATCTGAGCTATTGAACACCTCTTTTTGTAAGAGATATATACTTCTTGGAACAATCTGCTTTTATACAGTATATTAGAAAATCACATCGTTTTTCCCCAAATTGTGGGCTATCATTCGACAGTAAAGGCTGATAATATAAATGGCTGGGTTTATTGGGTTCTAACCTTTCATTTCTTTTCCGCAGGCAAGTTTTCTGAAGTAGAGATCAGTTAAAGCCTTAGAGTACATTCCCATATGCCTGTTCCTCTGCAGATTTTTCAAGAAATCTCATTCACAATGCTCGTACTGTAATACACAGTGCATTTGCCCCATGGGAAATTATCCTAAAAATCAATTTGATATCCAGTGGGTGCAATTACGCACAATAAGCCAGGGAGGAAGAGGAGAAGAGTCTCTTGTGAATGGACATGGACAGAATAAGGATTTTCATTGTTGATCTTGGAGGTACCATTCTGTTGAGAAGAAAACTTCTCCGATAGCTACCTTGTTGCAGGGACAGAGCAACTCTTGAAGAACATCCCCTGGTATTAGCTCCTAGCGACATGGGGGGAATGCTGGATATAGTATCCAGGGCATTAGAGCACTTAATTTGATTTGTTTTCTATGGTGACAAGAACATCTGTGTTTTATTGACAACTACTACTTGGATCAATGTCATCTTTGGTATCAGATGCATTACAACTACAGCTAATATGTGCATCTAAATCAGACTAGATCCACCATAAATTTAGCAATCAATGTAAAACCATATTGCAATATATAAGATGAAATGATAAATAATCTACCTAGCTCACACCAACCTGCAATATTAAAGTTAGGAAACAATATGGAAGTAATTTCCAATACCTTTATTAGATATTACACGCTTCTTCAACTAGAACATTGTGGTTACAGTGAAAAGTAGCATTGCTCATATGCAATAATAACACCAATAACAATGAAATAATGCAGTCCCATAGGCTACAAGATACGAGGTGTCTACTTTGATCTCTCTATGGACAAGTCATGAAATAACTTCAGACTGGTTTAAGCTTTGAGTAAACCATGTGTTTTTTGGGAGAGTGCCAGCCTTCTAGGCAGAGCCTCCCTCCCAGTTGTCAAACACTTCTATGAGAATGAGTTCGTTCTATAATGGATTCCTTTCTCCAGATTGTATTATTACCCACACATTCCACTTTGTTTTTTTCCTCAAAGTCTTAGAAGAGTCAAGTATCAACAGATGATGCAGCTGTTGGTCTTATTCATTGGAGGTTTCTGGTTCTGCCCATTGGGGATAGTCTCTCTCCTTTTTCTCAGTGCAGGACTTAGTCGACTGGGGAGGTTGACCTCTCTCAACAGTTCTCTGAAGACCTCAGTCACATTTAAGTTCTCTTTTGCAGAGGTTTCCAATAGACGACAGTTCCACTCCAGCTCCACTGTGGTCATCACATCATCCCAAAAAACCTTTTGGTCATCAACATTGTCCTTTTTATTGCCAACCACCACCATTGGTGGACATTTATCCTCCTTTACGTCAAGGATCTCTTCTCGTAACCTTCTAACAATCTCAAGAGAGTCTGGGTTGTCCACAGAGTAAACCAGAGCAAAAGCATCTCCACTCCTCATACTTAGTTTCCTCATAGCTGGAAATTCATAGCTGCCGGTGGTGTCCAGAATTTCAATTTTCACTTCTTCCCCATCGGTAGTTTCATACTCTGTGCTGTGTAACTCTTCCACTGTCCTCTTGTGCTTGGGTTCAAAGGTGTCCTGCAGAAACCGATGGATGAGTGAGGTTTTGCCCACACCTGCTGCTCCTAGGAAAACCACCCTGATATGATTCTTCTCCTTGACAGATAGTGACATATCTGCACTGCACAGTGATCAGACAGTAAGAGCAACCTGATGTCCTGTGCCTTGGAAGTGTGCACAGATTCCCAGCACTCTCACTATTTATTCATATTTTCATGAGCTAGCTGTGCCTTTATCCAATCAGACACCGCTGCCTGAAGGGGAATTGTAGGGGAGGAGGACCTGTGCTTCTAATGTTTGTGTTTGAGATGCTTGTGTTAACCTTTTCACTACCACTAGGGATTCATCATGCTGCGTGAATTCATACCAGGAATTTTACTACATGAAACCTCTAGTAAAATGTCCACCAGCCACATGCCTGTCAGATTAATACAGGGCTATTTTCTTATAAGAAAATTCATATGTCCACTTTGTTCATGTCCTTTTCTGCTATGGATATAATGTCATGTTTGCATTTGTGTAGATGTTGAATCCATCAGACCGATTTTTCTGTTTGTAAGGAAACCTGGATAGAACGCATTAGAATTAAAGCCTTAAAAAAATCTACTTCTTCCCAGTTGTATGTCGATGGGTTTACACTGTGGTGCAGCACATAGTGATCCTTATTAATACTGACATACCCCTGAACAGTGCCAGTGTGGCATATGAATGCAGCATACACTGTGCTGAACGTGGTGCAGATGTTCAGATGTTCCGGATTTCTGTGTCTTACAACAGAGACTTATGTAGCTCATCCTCAAATGTGAAGGTTATTTCTTTGTGTGTTAAACTGCATTTGACTATAAAGCAATGCCCCTATTCTAAAACTGTCATCATACAGTATGTGGTACAGGGTTCTTTGGATCCCTTAGGTCCAGATGGGTCTGCTACCTCTGCACCCACAAAATCTATAATAGCCAACGCTATTCGAGAATTCACAGTTACAAGGACCCCTCAATTCTCATGACATTTTTGTTTTAAAAAATAGTTGCATTTCTATTGAAATAACTATTCTTGAGATTTTTTTCTTAGAACTCTGTGTTCTGCCATTTCTCTGTTATTCTTCCTGAAATTTTGTAAGTAATCTGACAACTGTGTGTTACAATTCTACAATTCCTCATCAACGGGGTATGTTCAAACAGTCTGATATTGGCAGTACTGATTCGACAGTGTAAGGGTGCAGTCAGACGGCTGTATAAATTGGACAGAGATCGGACCACAATGCACAGACTGGCCGGAGGCTCTCCAGATCCGGGTATGACAGATTCACATTGTATGTTCCTGTCACACTCAGGTTGGGAAAGCCGAGCCCAGTCTGAACACTGCGCTCTGATCTCGAGTCTGATTTATACGGCCGTCTAACTGCGCCCTAAGTGTGCAGGCACCAGTGTCAGACTGGGGTACCAAGGGCCCACCAGTAACATTGACTTTGAGGGGCCCACTTTTCACTTGAATGCAAATATTACACTACCCTTGTTCACAAATGTACTTATAACTCTATATAATAATAAACTGGGTATTTTGGTAAATGAAGGTAAATGAATAATGATATGCTGCTTTTTTCTGTATCAAGTGAATTATGCCAAGTACTGCCCATACAGTGAGGTTGGGGCCCCATGTCTGCACAGGGGTCCACTGAGTGATTCTTCTGTTCCCCTATGGGCCAGTCTGAGCCTGGCAGGGACTGGGTCTGCAAAAAATCAAGACTTAAAAAATCCATCCGTTTTTTTACTTTTTGCAGCTTACTTGTCATGAATAGTTATACAGCGATCAACATGTATCCCTAGCCCTAAACAGATATGGTGGAAAAAATGTAACACTTGGTTCAAGGCTCCCCCATAGATAATTGATTGCTGGGAACAAAAAGGGATTCTAAAATTTGCAAAACCTATTTATTATGACATATGGTCTCACTCTCTATGTACTAGAGTGACTTTTGGTTCGGAACATATTACACGGACTGTTTTTCATTTAAATGACTGCTGTATAACACCACATTTTCTGACCATTCACAGCTTTTCCTGGCAATAATAGATGGTTATCAGAGGTAAGTAAGTAAGTCACCCCTGCAGTGTTCAGCTGATCACCATACCTGTTTCTGTTTAAAAAATGAGTTGTTCACTAGTGACAACCCAATATCATACATATTTGAGTATGAGAAACAAGTATTTACATTAATGTTAATGAGTTATTCCCATAATCCATAGGGGATAAGTGGCTGATTGCTGGTGCTACAACCACTTGGTCCCCAGTGAACCCTAGAACTCAGAGCCCCATCTTGAATGAAGCAAAAGTGTGCATGCTCAACCTCCACTCCATTCATTGTCTATGGACTGCCATAGAAAGTAGAGTACAGCGCTTGGCTATTTCCCGCTGTCCCATAGACAATGAATGAAGTGAAGGTCAAGCATGCACACCACTGCTCCATTCAAAACAAGGCTCTGCAGAGCTCCGTCCTCATGTTTCTGGAGCCCCATTCTTGGGATCTCTGGATAAGAGGATAACTTCCAATTCTGGGAAAAACCCTTTAACTATTACTGTCAACAATTTCACTGACTTCTAATTGTTAGGTACTTACACATTTATTTTACCTATAGATCCCAACTAATTATGTATGCATATTTATGCAGGGGCATAATTATAAAGATTTTCAGGGGTTTAGCTGCTTCTGTACCCTGGAGGTTAGGATAGCTCGAAAAGCTCCTATGGCCCATATAAGACGACCAATACAAATTGAGGGTTTGTGATAGTTGGAGTTTCGTGTTGGATCTTTTGCATTGGGACCCAAAAAGCTTCAAATTACGCCACTGCATTCATGTGATATATTTACAAAGAGAGTAAATCCGGCCAAGCACATAAGGCATAGTGACAGCTTTCAGCCAACAACCATCTCCACCAACCTCCACATAAACATGCACATTCAGCAGAAGACAGAGACAGATCTCAAGCCATTCACATACTGCCTTCATGCGAGCACGGTCAAACATAACCTGACACTGCCATTTGACTCGTGTATCCCAGCAGCTTGATAGACGTCCTGTTGGCTATGCAGGCTGATGGCCAGATCAGACATGAGCTAGTCAATTTAGCAAATGCTTCATTCCAGTTACTTTAGTTGGAAAATTATTGTTGACAACTACAAAAGTTATGAAATTCAGTCAACTAGTTCAGCAGTGGTCTACTTTCATTTGCGGGGGATTATTAATGGGCAAGGAGGTCACTTTAGAACAAAGATGTAGTAGCAAAATTAAGATATTTTAGATTTACTGGCATTTTTATGGAAAACCCTGATGACACATTCTACCAAAAGAAATGGTCAAGTGCAGTAGGGTCTGCTGTTATTGCTCAGAAATAGCGCCACTCTTGCCTATGGGATATAATAATAATAATCTTTATTTATATACACTGTGTGCCGAATTATTAGGCAAATGAGTATTTTGCTCACATGATACTTTTTATACATGTTGTCCTACTCCAAGCGGCATAGGCTTGAGAGCCAACTACCAATTAAGTAAATCTGGTGATGTGCATCTCTGTAATGAGGAGGGGTGTTGACTAATGACATCAACACTCTATATAAGGTGTGCTTAATTATTAGGCAACTTCCTTTCCTTTGGCAAAATGGGTCAGAAGAGAGATTTGACGGGCTCTGAAAAGTCCAAAATTGTGAGATGTCTTGCAGAGGGATGCGGCAGTCTTGAAATTTCCAAACTTTTGAAGCGTGACCACCGAACAATCAAGAATTTCATGGCAAATAGCCAACAGGGTCGCAAGAAGCGTGTTGGCCAAAAAAGGCGCAAAATAACTGCCCATGAATTGAGGAAAATCAAGCGTGAAGCTGCCAAGATGCCATTCGCCACCAGTTTTGCCATATTTTAGAACTGCAACGTTTCTTGGAGTATCAAAAAGCACAAGGTGTGCGATACTCAGGGACATGGCCAAGGTAAGGAAGGCTGAAAAATGACCACCTTTGAACAAGAAACATAAGATAAAACGTCAAGAATGGGCCAAGAAATATCTTAAGACTGATTTTTTAAAGGTTTTATGGACTGATGAAATGAGAGTGACTCTTGATGGGCCAGAGGCTGGATCAGTAAAGGGCAGAGAGCTCCACTCCAACTCAGACGCCAGCAAGGTGGAGGTGGGGTACTGGTATGGGCTGGTATCATCAAAGATGAACTTGTGGGACCTTTTCGGGTTGAGGATGGAGTGAAGCTCAACTCCCAGACCTACTGCCAGTTTCTGGAAGATAACTTCTTCAAGCAGTGGTACAGGAAGAAGTCAGTATCATTCAAGAAAAACATGATTTTCATGCAGGACAATGCTCCATCACATGCATCCAACTACTCCACAGCGTGACTGGCCAGTAAAGGTCTAAAAGAAGAAAAAATAATGACATGACCCCCTTGTTCACCTGATCTGAACCCCATAGAGAAACTGTGGTCCATCATAAAATGTGAGATCTACAGGGAGGGAAAACAGTACACCTCTCGGAACAGTGTCTGGGGGGCTGTGGTGGCTGCTGCACGCAATGTTGATCGAAAACAGATCAAGCAACTGACAGAATCTATAGATGGAAGGCTGTTGAGTGTCATCATAAAGAAAGGTGGCTATATTGATTTTTTTGGTTTTTGCATGTCAGAAATGTTTATTTCTTCATTTTGTGCACTGATATTGGTTTACCTGGTGAAAATAAACAAGTGAGATGGGATTATATTTGTTTTTTATTAAGTTGCCTAATAATTCTGCACAGTAATAGTTACCTGCACAAACAGATATCCTCCTAAGATAGCCAAATCTAAAAAAAAAAAACACTCCAACTTCCAAAAATATTTAGCATTGGATTTTTAATGAGTCTTTTGGGTTGATTGAGAACATAGTTGTTGATCAATAATAAAAATAATGCTCTAAAATACAACTTGCCTAATAATTCTGCACACAGTGTAGCACCAACATATTCCGCAGCGCTTAACAATTCAGAGGTTCATATACAACAGTCATAAGTAACCTAGCTGAAGATAGTACAATAATTACAGCAAAAATAATGATGACCCTGCTCATAAGAGCTTACAATCTGCAATGAGGTGGGGGTGACACAAAGTACAATGGCTTATTTACAAGGATTGTCCAGCCATCTTGAGGGGATGAGGGACAGATAAAGACTGCATGAGCTCATCACCAGCCAGTAGCTGTAGTGCTTTTTAGTTCGGTGGAGACTTATGTTTGGAGAAATAAGGGACGGGCTATAAGAATATAAAAGGACTTTGATTAGGGAACGTGATAGGCCGCCCTAAACAGGTGTGTGTTTAGGGATCGCCTAAAACTGTGTAAGTTGTGGTTCATCCTAATTTCTTGGGGTAGAGCATTCCAAAGAATAGGTGCAGCTCGGGAGAAGTCTTGAAGCTGGGAGTGGGAGGTACGGATTAGTGCAGATGTTAGTCGAAAGTCGCTTGCGGATCGTAGAGAACGGGTAGGCCGATAAACAGAAATGAGGGAAGAGATGTAGGGGGGTGCCACACTGTGGAGAGCTTTGTGGGTGAAAACAAGCAATTTAAATTGGATCCTATAATTCATGGGCAGGCAGTGCAATGACTGGCACAGAGCGGAGGAGTCTGAGTTATGGTTAGCCAAATAGATAACCCTGGCTGCAGCATTAAGGATGGACTGGAGAGGGGAAAGTTGAGTGAGGGGGAGGCCAATTAATAGAGAGTTACAGTAGTCAAGACGGGAGTGGATCAGGGCAACAGTGAGGGTTTTTGTTGTTTCCAAGGTGAGAAAGGGGGGATTCTAGAGATGTTCTTCCAGTGCAAGCGACAAGAGCGGGCAAGAGATTGTATATGGAAGGTGAAGGAGAGATTGGTGTCAAACACAACGCCAAGACAATGCGCCTGCTGGCTCGGCATTATTGTGGTGCCACACACGGAGAGAGAGATGTCAGATTTAGGGAGGTGAGTAGACGGCGGGAGCAGAAGAAGTTCAGTTTTGGAAAGGTTGAGTTTCAGGTAGAGAGCGGACATGATGTTAGAAACTGCGGCCAGACAGTCACTGGTGTTCTGTAGTACAGCAGGTGTAAGGTCAGGGGATGAGGTGTATAGTTGTGTGTCATCAGCATAAAGATGGTACTGAAAACCAAATTTGCTGATGGTGTGTCCAATTGGGGCTGTGTAGAGAGAGAAGAGGGCCAAGTACTGAACCCTGAGGAACCCCAATAGTCAGAGGAAGGGGGGAAGAAGTGGAATCAGCGAACGATCCACTGAAAGAGCGGTCAGATAGGTAGGAGGAGAACCAGGAGAGAGCAGTGTCCTTTATGCCGATTGAGTGGAGCATAAAGAGTAGGAGGTGGTGGTCAACAGTGTCAAAGGCTGCAGAGAGGTCAAGAAGAATGAACAGAGAGTGGTCACCATTACGTTTTGCTGTCAGAAGGTTATTGGTTACTTTGATGAGTGCAGTTTCTGAAGAATATAGGTGGCGGAAGCCGGACTGTGATGGGTCTAGAAGAGAGTGAGTGGAGAGGTAACTGGTAAGGCGGGAGTAGACCAGGCGCTCCAAGAGTTTAGAGATGAAGGGAAGATTGGAGACTGGTCTGTAGTTGTTTGTGCAGGAAGGGTCAAGGAAGGGTTTTTTTTTAATAATGGAGTAATGATGGAGTGTTTCAAGGAGGAGGGGAAGATACCAGAAGAGAGGGAGAGGTTGAAGATTTTAGTTAGGTGAGTAGTGACGACTGAAGAAAGAGACTCTAGTAGATGTGAGGGGATGGGGTCAGTAGTGCATGTAGTGGGATGAGAAGAAGAGAGGAGCCTGGAGACTTCGTCTTCTGTGACTGGGTCAAATGTGGAGAGTGATCCAGAGGAGATGTGGGGAGGGATGGGAGTGACGGCACTTGGTGGCAGGGAGCTGATTTCCTGACTGATAGTGTCTATTTTCTCTGTGAATTAGGAGGCCAAGTCCTCGGCACAAATGTCCGTGATATGGGCCTGCGCTTTAGGACTGAGGAGGGAGTGAAAAGTATCGAAGAGTTTTTTGGGGTTGTTGGATGGTGAAGGAGATCAGGGTGGTGAAGTAGATCTGTTTGGTGAGGTGAAGGGCATAGTTATAGGTTTTTAACATAAATTTATAGTGGATAAAGTTTTCTAGTGTGCGAGTTTTCCTCCATAGGAATTCAGCATTTCTAGAGCAACACTGGAGAAATCGGGTTTGCGGTGTGAGCCAGGGCTGTTTTACTCTGTGTTTAGAGGTTCTGAGGGTGAGGGGCACTCAGCGTGCTTCTGAAAGTGTCATTGTAGTGATCTACAGCCAGATCAGGACAGGAAAAAGAGGAGATTGGGGATAGTGATGAGTGAAGGGAGTATGTAAGTGTATGAGAGTTAATGACTTCTAGATTTCTGAATGTTTGATAGGTTGGAGTGTGCTGGGGCGGGGGAGGATTTGTGAGTGTGAAGGAGAGAATGTTATGATCAGAGAGGGGAAGAGGGGAGTTGTTTAGGTGGGGGATGGAACTAAGCCAGACAAAAACCAGATCAAGGGTGTTAACGTCTTTGTGTGTCTCAGAGGTTGAAAGCTGTGAGAGGCCAAGAGAAATAGTTAAAGATAGAAGCTGGGATGCGGATGAGGAGGTGGGGCTGTTTATGGGGATGTTGAAGTCTCCCAGGATAAGGGTTGGTAAATCTGAGGACATGAAGTGCAGCAGCCAGGCAGAAAAATGGTCAAGGAACTGGGTGAGTGAGCCTGGGGGATGGTATACGACCGCTACTCTGAATGAGAGGGGATGGAAGAGCCTGATGGTGTGGACCTCAAAAGAAGGGAAGAAGAGTGATGGAACTGGGGGGATGACCTGGAAGGTGCAATGTGGGGATAGGAGTATGCCGACCCCACCACCAAGTCTGTTTGCAGGTCTCGGGGAATGGGAAAAATGCAAGCCGCCATGAGAAATAGCGGCAGGGGAGACTGTCAGAATCCTGGATCCAGGTTTCAGTGAGGGCCAGCAGATTGAGAGAGTTGGCCAGAAAGTAATTGTGCAGGAAAGGAAGCTTGTTGCATATAGACTGTGGATTCCACAGTGCACAATTGAAGGAGGGAGATGAAGGAGTACAGCTGATGTTAATAATGTTAGCAGGGTTTTGATGTGTGGTGAGGGAGAGGTTGAGGTTGGTGGAGGGTGGACCAGGGTAGGAGAGATATCCCCTGAAATGAGTAGCAGCAGTAAGAAGAGAAAGAGCAGATAGTTTTTGGATTTGTGACGTGGTTTCTTGTGCAGTACCTTTGGATAAGACAGAGTGAGATTTTTCAGGAAGTTCAAAAGAGCATGGGAGCTGTACATGGGAGAAGGAAGGAGAGAGGGGCAGATATGGATGAGCGGTGATGGAGGGGGGATAGGGCGGTGAATGTGGATGAAAAAAGCACACGGGAATATGGACGCAGGAATAAAGTACATAGATAGAAGAGAGTACAAAGCGTGGGTTACCTGACTCCTGCCCTGAATGACTGCCATTGAAATTGACACTTGTCGAATAGGACACTTTGCTGAAGAGGACACGTGCGTGCACCCCTTATGATGCATCTAGATTTATAGGAAGGACTATAGCATTAGGTGAGAGGGGTTGTGGGAGCTGCTTGTGACTAAATTGGCAGCTGCTCAGCTCACCAGGGGGGTGGAGAGCTGATCAAAGACACAGACCTAACACACTATGCCTGACACAGTATAACACCTTTCACCATCAGATAAAGTCTATAATGATGGAAGGACAGACATATATCAGTGAATAGTGAGTAAAATGCAACAGATAACAGAGCAGAAATACAGGAAGCAGAGACATTATACCATAGAAATTGTTTCAAGATGAGAATTCAGCAGATGACATAGATACAGCAAGCAGAGAAGCGGATATGATTGGTATTGCAGCTCAGTCCCATTTACAGTGGGTACGGAAAGTATTCAGACCACTTTAAATTTTCCACTCTTTGTTTCATTGCAGCCATTTGGTAAATTCTAATAAGTTCATTTTTTTTCTCATTAAAGTACACTCTGCACCCCATCTTGACTGAAAAAAACAGAAATGTAGAAATTTTTCCAATTTATTAAAAAATAAAAACTGAAATATCACATGGTCATAAGTATTCAGACCCTTTGCTCAGACCCTCATATTAAAGTCACATGCTGTCCAATTCCTTGTGATCCTTCTTGAGATGGTTCTACTCCTTCATTGGAGTCCAGCTGTGTTTAATTAAACTGATAGGACTTGATTTGAAAATGAACACACCTGTCTATATAAGACCTCACAGCTCGCAGTGCATGTCAGACCAAATGAGAATCATGAGCTCAAAGGAACTGCCCAAGGAGCCACAGTGATCTTGGGGTTCTTCTTTACCTCTCTCACCAAGGCTCTTCTCCCACGATTGCTCAGTTTGGCTGGACTGCCAGGTCTAGGAAGACTTCTGGTGGCCCAAACTTCTTCCATTTAAGGATTATGGAGGCCACTGTGCTCTTAGGAACCTTGAGTACTGCAGAAATTCTTTTGTAGCCTTGGCCAGATCTGTGCCTTGCCACAATTCTGTCTCTGAGCTCCTTGGGCTGTTCCTTTGCAATTAAACAAAGAGTGAAAAATTTAAAGGGGTCTGAATACTTTCCGTACCCACTGTATATGCATGTAATGTAGTGTGAGTTTATTTTTATACTCACCTACCACCACCTTCTCCGGGATGCAGCACCGTTCATCTTCTCTTCACTCTGCAGACTATCTGGCTCACGCTGTGTTCTGCGTGAATCGGAAGTGGCTTTTACAATATAAGTCTATGGAGCATCAGAACAAGGCTCTATAGGCTTTCATTATAAAAGAGTTCCGGCTCACGCATAGTGACCCGGAAAGTATGAAGAGCAAAGATGTCACTGAGATGAGCGGAATAGCACTGAATCCCAGAGAGAGCTGTATTAGATGGGAGGGCTTCTTTAAACTAAAGGAAATTAGAGTAAAATGTGTCAAAATGATTAAGAACTGCACTCATCTTAGTAAATTTGGCGCATCTTTGGCTTTCTTGCTAATTGAAATATATGTGTGAAGTAATAATAAATGTCCCTCCATCAACTGCTGTTTCTATATATTACTAAAGGTAAAAAATAAAACTGATGAAGGGCATTTGTTTTTTTTAAGACCAGTAGTTAAATCCAGTAGTAATTTTAGCTATCAAACGGATTCTTGCCGTTCTGACACAATCAGAGTTTTTAAATTTAGAATGAATCAGAGCTGAGAAAGCTGCCCCGCTCTCAACAGGCCCTGTATATACATTGTCTATAGTCAGTGAGGTGACTATCACAGGAGGGGGTGGAGTCAGACTACCAGACACAAGCTGCTATAGTCCAGCAATGATAAGCTCCTGTTGTTAAAACAATCATTGCAAGTAAACAACAGGAAGGAGCTTGAAAAGAGAGACATTGCTGAAATCTGTGTTTTAACCCCTACATCATGTTGTCTTCAGATTACATAGCAAAAACCTGCTGATAAGCTCCCTTTAAAATTGGAAAGTACATAAAAATGTGAGAGATTTACTTGGAGGTGCTCCCATCAGAAGATGAAGTCCCCGGTATGAAAAGGGAGTTTGGCCAGTCTGTCCTTGTCCGTGTCTATGGATCATCCACAGAGTATAATATGGTTAGGGTATAAAGAAAGGGTCTGTCTTGCATCCCTCTGCCCTGACACGCGTTTCGTCCACACTTCCTCAGGGGGCGTAAAAAAGGATACATTTCCCCTAGCTGGAAAACTGAGGCGTTCATGTTAGGAACTTAGGACGCCTCAGACAACGTGGCCAATACTGATGCCCTGAATTATGTCTGCTGGATGTAAAGGAGCGGTGAAATACACAGATTCTCTCTTTGGTGTTCTCTGAGGGTCAGGCCTCTCTTCTCCAATCCTGCACGAAGTAGAACAGTGTAGAAGTCTTAATTAGGGCTTTTCTTTAAAATGTTCTTACCTAACCAAATTACTGGATTGTGCTTGCCATATTGTCAGTAAGCATTGAGGAAGAACCAGGCATTTCATTACATTACTGGTATCTATAAATGTTCTATAATTTCTAAAATTACATTTCTAGGGTTCACTTTTTTCTATAAAATGTTGAAGCTGAGGCAATGATGAATCACAGAAGGTTCTGTATTTCATTACAACATGAGGATTATATTACCAGGTCTACTTTGATCCACCTGATAAAAGGGAAGAGAAAATGTATTGAATTCTCATATAATTCTGCTCGTGTCGAGCCGCCGCGCTCCCTGTTATCTGGCTTCACATGGTAGAGTGATAACGGTTTATCTGACACAAGCCTGCAGCTGCCTCATTATCGTCTGCTGCTCCAAAGAACAGTGGGAAGCCCCTGATCTAAGCCACAATGGGGGGAGGGAGCCGGGAAACGTGGACATTTTATATTCACTTTTTTTTTTGCTTTTCAATTCAATCACAAGCAACATCTGTAATGTAATTGTCAGGTACCATCGCCAGTATTAGTACATAAAAATATATATAAATGTATATCTATACACAAATATATGGCACATTTCTAAAATTTTTAAACAAAATCTTTTTAAATATTAATTATTAGATGCTTCAGCAGCGTGATACAAATGTCACCAGCCTTACTCCATCACATATGCAAATGCCATTAAAACAGCTAGAAATGCTTCTTTTATGGAATTTTTAAAAATGCTGTTCCTTTTGTGGTTCAGGCCATGCGATAAAAAATTTGACCTTTGACAGGTATGTATAATATGGTAAACTGTCGTTTGTTGTCTGTCAAGGGACGTCAAAATACAGGTGGTGATTGAGACAAAACTGTATTCTAGTAAAAGCCCCCATCACACCACAGGAGCACTATTGAAACGTAGAATGAAACGCACAGCATGTGTTCAAGTATAAAAATTAGAATACTTTGACCCTTCTTGCAAAGTCAGACCCTCTACCACATAAATACTTGAACACCAACCTGAAGATGGATAATGGAGTCACATCAAGTATCCTGTACAAAGAAGAATCCACGTAATAAATAGCACCCCTCTGTTTTCCCAAAAAAGGGTCATAATTTCTGCACCTTAGTTTTCCCCACAGAGTTTTCTTTTTATAAATAAAATATAACATAAAAGGGTGAACCCTCCAGCGATATTTATCAACTATCCACCAAACAGGTGATAACCACATTATTGGTAGAGGCTTGACTTCCAGGACCACCACCTTTTCCAAGAATTTGTGTCCCCATAATGACATTACAGCCCCAGCCCCCTGAGAAAGCCAGTAATGGCAAAACTTGTTTGGGTGGCTACATGTTTGTTTTCATCAGCACTAATGTAATCTGTGTGTATCCTAGTGAACAATCAGTCTGATAAACCTACCTATGAAGTGCAGTCATAGTGGAGAGAGTATAGATTTGGTAATATCATCAACTTGATTAATAAACTATATAGGTCCTAAAGATTGAATATCATAGAAACAACACAGACAAACTGGTGTCATTTTAAATGTATTTACCACATTTTTAAGTGTAATAATAAAAATCATGTTTAATACATCCCTTAATTAGGGCTTATTTATCCTCTGGGTAATTTGGTAATACGTATTTATTCATCCCTAAATGGGTGTATACACTTATGGATGATATTATAACATTACAACCAATGTGAATGGAGCACTGTGCCCATGCATGACCACCACCGTTTTCACTGGCTATAGGAACAATGGTAGCACATGCACATCAACGCTTTCATAGATCAATACATGTGAATTAAGCAGCGGTCGGTCATGCATGCACCATGGGAACTATGTTCTCTGGATCAGTGGAGGTCAAAGATGTCTGACCCCTACAGATCATATATTTATAAATATGCAGTGGATACAATAAAAGCTTATACTGAGGAGGTTGTCACTTTTTGAAATTGGCTTATTGTCTGGCAACCCTGAGTGTCCGACCACTGAGAGCCCCAGTAATTATTTATGATGTATTGTTCAACCCAGATCTGTTCATCCAGTTTCCCTGCGGCCCCACCGCTGTATAAATACATGGACTTTTTTCACATAGCCAATCCATTTTGAATTGTAGCAAGAACACAAGCAATGATGAGGGCTTCCCTTTGTAAATGTTGTCATCTCAAGTTTTTGGGTCAAGGTCCCTTTTTAGGGAGAACTGTTTGTCTAGTTGACAGCTGAAAATTGAAATAACCCCTCTAAATCTTACAGTGCCAGTGTTTCACTCTTCACCCATTAATAAAGCCCTGTAATCCAAGTCTGACCCATCCTTAATTGACTGAGTGTAATTTGGAAAATAAATTGTTGGACTCACTCTATAATTTGGGAGTCTATGTTTGTGGTATCCACATACAGTTTTGCATTTGGATAGTCAATATTTTTTCACTCCACGTTTTTCCTACAATACAGCAAAATCCATTTTTAATAGACTTTCCCATGAGGGATTTGGGTAAGTAGATGTCTGCATCAATTAAAGTTTTGTATTTCAGCAACATAAAATAAATTACCAAAATAGGTGGACAGCAGGAAATTGTATATTGTCTGTATGCAGCTAGACAGAGACAGCAGTATACCAGGCCATCAAGATCATACAGATAATGAGAATATCATATATACAGCTATTAGTCATTATTTCCTGATGCTTCCAGACATTAGAGATTTGGATTCTTATATTTAAGAAGCATACTAAATGTAACTCAAGCAAAAACTAAGATCACAGTATATTGAGATTTCACCGACCTAATAATATACATTACCTTACAAGGTCTTCCAGGATAAGAAAAACATGACTACTTTCTTTCAAAAACAGCCCCACTTCCCAAACTCCCAGAATAGCTGCCAAGGCCCCAGACATGGCCATAACCTCACAGAAAGCAGGTTTGAGGAAACATAGAAGAGGAAAGAAAGGGGCATACCCCCAAAATAGCATTTCTACTACAATTTTCTTCCTGGGGTAGAATTCTGAAAAAGTATGGTTGTGCCTGGTACTGGTGTGCCCAGCTCCATTCAAGTGAATGGGGTTCATTGGCAGCACCACACATAACTGGCATATGGGTATAGCGCTGTTTTTGGAAAAAAAGCAGCCTAATTTTCTAAACACTAAATACCTCTGTAAGGTTCTATGGACATACAGTACAGACCAAAAGTTTGGACACACCTTCTCATTTAAAGATTTTTCTGTATTTTCATGACTATGAAAATTGTACATTCACACTGAAGGCATCAAAACTATGAATTAACACATGTGGAATTATATACTTAACAAAAAAGTGTGAAACAACTGAAAATATGTCTTATATTCTAGGTTCTTCAAAGTAGCCACCTTTTGCTTTGATGACTGCTTTGCACACTCTTGGCATTCTCTTGATGAGCTTCAAGAGGTAGTCACCGGAAATGGTCTTCCAACAATCTTGAAGGAGTTCCCAGAGATGCTTAGCACTTGTTGGCCCTTTTGCCTTCACTCTGCGGTCCAGCTCACCCCAAACCATCTCGATTGGGTTCAGGTCTGGTGACTGTGGAGGCCAGGTCATCTGGCGTAGCACCCCATCACTCTCCTTCTTGGTCAAATAGCCCTTACACAGCCCTGAGGTGTGTTTGGGGTCATTGTCCTGTTGAAAAATAAATGATGGTCCAACTAAACGCAAACCGGATGAAATAGCATGCCGCTGCAAGATGCTGTTGTAGCCATGCTGGTTCAGTATGCCTTCAAGTTTGAATAAATCCCCAACAGTGTCACCAGCAAAGCACCCCCACACCATCACACCTCCTCCTCCATGCTTCACGGTGGGAACCAGTCATGTAGAGTCCATCTGTTCACCTTTTCTGCGTTGCACAAACACACGGTGGTTGGAACCAAAGATCTCAAATTTGGACTCATCAGACCAAAGCACAGATTTCCACTGGTCTAATGTCCATTCCTTGTGTTCTTTAGCCCAAACAGGTCTCTTCTGCTTGTTGCCTGTCCTTAGCAGTGGTTTCCTAGCAGCTATTTTACCATGAAGGCCTGCTGCACAACGTCTCCTCTTAACAGCTGTTGTAGAGATGTGTCTGCTGCTAGAACTCTGTGTGGCATTGACCTGGTCTCTAATCTGAGCTGCTGTTAACCTGCGATTTCTGAAGCTGGTGCCTCGGATAAACTTATCCTCAGAAGCAGAGGTGACTCTTGGTCTTCCTTTCCTGGGGCAGTCGTCATGTGAGCCAGTTTCTTGATGGTTTTTGCAACTGCACTTGGGGACACTTTCAAAGTCTGCCCAATTTTTCAGACTGACTGACCTTCATTTGTTAAAGTAATGATGGCCACTCGTTTTTCTTTACTTAGAATTTGTATTATGGCAAGAAAAAAGCAGCTAACAGTCTATTCAGTAGGACTATCAGCTGTGTATCCACCAGACTTCTGCACAACACAACTGATGGTCCCAACCCCATTTATAAGGCAAGAAATCCCACTTCTTAAACCTGACAGGGCACACCTGTGAAGTGAAAACCATTTCCGGTGACTACCTCTTGAAGCTCATCAAGAGAATGCCAAGAGTGTGCAAAGCAGTCATCAAAGCAAAAGGTGGCTACTTTGAAGAACCTAGAATATAAGACATATTTTCAGTTGTTTCACACTTTTTTGTTAAGTATATAATTCCACATGTGTTAATTCATAGTTTTGATGCCTTCAGTGTGAATGTACAATTTTCATAGTCATGAAAATACAGAAAAATCTTTAAATGAGTAGGTGTATCCAAACTTTTGGTCTGTACTGTATGCGTTGTGGGTTTCCATCATAAACGGAAACCAAGGCAGAGTGGTGGATATGTCACATGATGAATGGTAGATTATGCCAAAGAGATTTATTAATTATTATTGCTATATTGTCTCCAGAACTCGCTAAACCAGAGAATGGTGAAAGGACTGTTCAGCTTATGATCACTTCTACGAAAAGTGATCCCCCCCCTCCGCTGCTTCTTATCTGCTACTACTGACCACCTCACAGTTTAAGTACCACTGCCTTATCCTCTATACCATTAAAGTTTCATGAATGATTGTCTTTCCATCCATATATTCCATTTAAGCCTTTCCTAGAAATACACCTAAACTATATATTGTTAACACTAATTAATGCAAAAATTTGTGAAAACCACCATGATCTAATAGATGTGCCATTTTCTGGGGCGTCTGAGGGCTGGTGTTATTAGTCTGGGAGAGGGCCAATATTCATGGCCCCTTCCCAGCCTATTAATATCAGCCCGCAGCTGTCTGTTTAACCTTTGCTGGTTATTAAAAATATACACTGCTCAAAAAAATAAAGGGAACACTCAAATAACACATCCTAGATCTGAATGAATGAAATATTCTCATTGAATACTTTGTTCTGTACAAAGTTGAATGTGCTGACAACAAAATCCCACAAAAATCATCAATGGAAATCAAATTTATTAACCAATGGAGGCCTGAATTCACCCCCAAAATTAAAGTGGAAAAACACACTACAGGCTGATCCAACTTTGATGTAATGTCCTTAAAACAAGTCAAAATGAGACTCAGTATTGTGTGTGGCCTCCATGTGCCTGTATGACCTCCCTACAATGCCTGGGCATGCTCCTGATGAGGTTGCGGATGATCTCCTGTGGGATCTCCTCGCAGACCTGGACTAAAGCATCCACAAACTCCTGGACAGTCTGTGGTGCAACGTGACGTTGGTGGATGGAGCTAGACATGATGTCCCAGATGTGCTCAATCGGATTCAGGTCTGGGGAACGGGCGGGTCAGTCCATAGATTCAATGCCTTCATCTTGCAGGAACTGCTGACACACTCCAGCCAAATGAGGTCTGACATTGTCCTGCATTAGGAGGAACCCAGGGCCAACTACACCAGCATATGGTCTCACAAGGGGTCTGGGGATCTCATCTCGCTACCTAATGGCAGTCAGGCTACCTCTGGCGAGCACGTGGAGGACTGTGCGGCCCCCCAAAATAATGCCACCCCCCACCATTACTGACCCACTGCCAAACCGGTCATGCTGAAGGATGTTGCAGGCAGATCTCTCTCCATGGCATCTCCAGACTCTGTCACGTCTGTCACATGTGCTCATGGTGAACCTGCTTGTGTGAAGAGCACAGTGGCGACTTTGCTAATTCTGGTGTTCTGTGGCAAATGCCAAGTGTCCTGCACGGTGTTGGGCTGTGAGCACAACCCCCATCTGTGGACGTCGGGCCCTCATACCACCCTCATGGAGTCGATTTCTAACCGTTTGTGCAGACACATGCACATTTGTGGCCTGCTGGAGGTCATTTTGCAGGGCTCTGGCAGTGATCCTCCTGTTCCTCCTTGCACAAAGGCGGAGGTAGCGGTCCTGCTGCTGGTTTGTTGCCCTCCTACGGCCCCCTCCACATCTCCTGGTGTACTGGCCTGTCTCCTGGTAGCGCCTTCAGCCTCTGGACACTACGCTGACAGACACAGCAAACCTTCTTGCCACAGCTCACATTGATGTGCCATCCTGGATGAGCTGCACTACCTGAGCAACTTCTGTGGGTTGTAGAGTCCATCTCATACTACCACAAGTGTGAAAGCACAACCAATATTCAAAAGTGACCAAAACATCAGCCAGAAAGCATTGGTAGTGAGATGTGGTCTGTGGTCCCCACCTGCAGAACCACTCCTTTATTGAGTGTGTCTTGATAATTGCCAATAATTTCCATCTATTGTCTATTCCATTTGCACAACTGCATGTGAAATTGATTGTCAATCAGTGTTGCTTCCTAAGTGGACAGTTTGATTTCACAGAAGTTTGATTCACTTCGAGTTATATTCTGTTGTTTAAGTAATCCATTTATTTTTTTGAGCTGTGTAATATTTTTTAATAACCTGTAAAGGCTAAGCTGACAGCTGTGAGCTGATATTAATAGGCTAGGAACTTTTATGAATATTGGCCACTTCCCAGAATAATAAGATCAGCCCCAGCTGTCTGCTTTCCCTCAGCTGGTTAATAAAAATAAGGGGGACCCCACGCCATTTTTTTTATTTATTTAATGCACTAACTACAACTGTCATCAGCATCGCCTGGTCTCGCTGATTGCAGGGTGACCAAGAGAGGCTGATGCGAGTTGTAGTCAGCACTTGGCGCCTGGGAACAGCGCTAACTGTACAGCTTTTCCCAGCCGCCAGTACGTGTCACATGGCTGACACATGGATGTCATCAGTGTGCATATGTGCTGGACGTATTGCGGACCTTGCTGCCGGAAAAAAAAGGACATGTCTACATGTTTTGGACATGTACACACTGTCTGTGTGAACACTGACATGTGTGCAGACCCTTAGATTTGAATGGGTCTATGTGTGTAAGTGTCTCCAGTACGTGTGAAAACTGTCACCACTTGTACTGGAGACAGGGACATGTGAAGGGGGCCTAAGAGAGAGAACCTGCAGAATGGAAAACTGGTGAAAATGCAGGAAGCAAGACATAAAATGGCCAGAAATGGTGTGATCCCCCATATGCACAAGCAGGACTGCTTACTATTAAAAGTTATTTAAAAGTACAGTTACTCTTAAAATGATAACTATGGGCTAACTCACATGTAGTTGAAAATCTCACTATGCACGACTTTGTTCCTGCTCTCGGACAAGTTTCCCCCCATAAAAGGTTTGGAAAAGTTTGTCATCGAATATCATTGCCAACACTTATTAGAAAAAAAATCCTCAAGAACTACAGAAGAATTGGTATTTACTTTTATATCAGTTTATGAAGTGGTTCTTGACCAGAAAGGTCATGTCATACACCTGTAACTGATCTACCAGCTATGGTCCAACATTTGTAGACATCATGGTATATTTGTATACATTATCTTTCAAATATCCATCATCCCTGCTGCCAAGCCACTGGGAGAATTGCTTGAGTTCCATGCTGAAATTGATAAGATGTGACAAGTGACCTTTCCAATGATAATCCTCAAACAGACAGCTACTGACATAACTAATAAAGTGCCCTAAACCATGGCAGACACTCTGAGAGATAGCGAACCCCTCTTTATATGACATTGCCAGAAGACAAAAATGACACCCCATATGTGAGCTGCAGCCTACACTGCCCCCTCCCTGTGTTTGTACACGTCATTGCTGAAGGGCATAGGAAATGCAATGCTTGACTGCAAGAGAGCAATGCCCTGCTATATATAAACCGGAAAATGATGTTATCAATGCACTGATCCACAAAACATTTTAATTATTATGCGTGAAGAATTTATTCATATTCACACGTTACGCCGCTCTGTGCTCATGAATGGATGGACGAGATCATGTTGCAATGACTGATATTATTGTAGCACTGATACATTTATAACACATAGTATGGATAGATGGTCCCTATTGTAATACAACAGGTAGTGGGAGTGAAAAAATTACATGACTGGAAGACATTATGTTAATTCTTAATTAAAATTAATTAAGAATTAAATTATTAAAGAGCAATTCCACTTAGTATTGATTTTGACACTAAACAGTCTTTACAGATTACGATAATTGCTCTGCTGTGGTTTGTTAAAGGGATATTATGGTTTCCGAAAATAAATGTTATTCTTCATATAATAAAAAGTTGTACCATTTTCCCGTATTCTTTCTGCATCAATTCTTCCTTGTTTTCAGGATACCTGAATGCTATTATACAACATAAACACCTTTCATTGTTAACTTCCTGTGAATAAAGAACTGTGATGGTCATTAGTGATGAGCGCAAGTGCTCGTTACTCGAGTTTTTAGGGGTGCTCGGGTATGCACCGAGTATCACGGGTGCTCGAGTGACATGTTGAGTCCCCGCATGTTTTGCGGCTGTTAGACACTCACAAAACATGCGGGGATTGCCCGTGCATGTCAGGCAAACCCCGCATTAGGGGGCTGGTCCATTATTCTTGTGTCTGTTTTTATCTTGTGCCCTCTTATGAGGCTTCGTTTGAGTATCCCAGCATACCCTGAGATTCTCAAACAAAGCGAGCGCCATCAAAAAGGAAGAAGGAAAAAAAATAGAAAAGCAGTTAGATAGTGTAGTTAGGGAAGGATAGGAGATTTTTAATTCTAGTATATTAGAAAATAGTTTAAATCATGGCATTAAGTAGATAGGGATTTAAGATCTTTTTTTTTTAGATGAAAATTAATTTGTAATTTAGACCACCCCTTTAATGTTTTAGAGTCTATGCTTCTTTTTACATGTGGATTTATTTTGATGCCTACTTACCATATTTTGGGGTCTAAGACTCATATTTATTCAAGGTTTTTAATTTTTTTTTAGGGTCTGACATGGAGTTTTATACTCATTTTGTGTTTAAGTTATTGTTGTTTGGGGTCTATGTGACTAGGTGGGCATATGGTAAAAATGTGTGTCACTAAGCACACCATTTTTTGAGCTCTCCTCTATATAACTATGGAAAATTATGCAAGGTATGTGTGCTATATGCAGTATACAAGTGTGTTAGCTACGAGGGTAAGCCTGACACTTTGAGTCTCAGTTACTGTAATCCTGTCCCTGACTGACTGCATAAGTTTTAGTGACTACCGGGATATGCCTATTCCTGATTGTATTCTGATGAATGATGTAGAGACCACTCACCTGTCAGTAGGAGTTAGTGACCATATGCATGTCTCTAGCTGTCCATATGGCTTGCTGCATGCATTTAGGTCCTGCCAGCCCAGTTGTGGACCAGTGTAATTGGGCCAAGACACAATGCCAAAGCCTGAAAAGGAGAGTAATCAATTGGATACTAAGTAATTCCAAATAAACAGTATAACAAGCAAATTTTATAGTAAGCAGTGACAAAAGCCAATACATCACAATAATACAAGGTGCGTGCAGGTGGACTTACAAAATGCTACTTTTGACCCTAGTGCCCAGGTCAATGACACTTTCACCCATTCTTCCATACATGCTCATGCAAATGATGCCATGTTAACCCTTGTGCCATTTTGATAAATACACTAACCTTCTACAACAAACAAGAGAATCACTGAACGTCGGGTCCAATTATCAGTAAGACGTAAATTGGTATACATTAAAAACCTTTATTAAAGTACTGGTTACAGTGACACAACAAGCACAAGAGTGCCCACATTTAATTACAAAAAACTAGACATATAAGTCAAAATAGTGGATCAAATACAGAATGTGCATAGAAGCAATAGCAATACAAGGTATGTAAAAATCGGGTACTGCCAATCTATGCAAAGCGCTATAATGTATAAGAACCAAAGCACCACCAAGGACAGTGAAAAGTATGGAGACTAAGGCACCATCAATAGATGTACACTGGATGGTATGTTGTGCCCATTAAATGCACAAAAAATGCATGAATAATGATAATATGAAAATGTAAATAAATATACCGATAGTGCTATACTAATGGGCACCCCATACAGACCAGTAAGCAATGGTGATGTAACACTGCCAACTCACTACAGTACCCATAATGAGAGATAACTGATATATGATAGCCTCATGGTAGAAAGAAGGAAAAAAGATAGGATGATCAATACTGTGGGCTATCTGATGTGGTATTTAAGCCAGCAGATAAGGGTGGGAATGTGGTTATTAGTGTTGAGCCACCCCCGTAGTGTTCGAGTTCGGTTCGGTTCGTCGAACACCCGTGTGTTCGCCGAACTGTTCGTCGAACTGTTCGTCGAACACCTTCGAACACCGTTAAAACCAATGGCAGGCAAACAAAAACACATAGAAACACATAGAAAACACCTTCAAAGGTGTCCAAAAGCTGACAAACTGCTCAGAAGACACAACTAACACATGGAAAAGTGACAAGTACATATAGTCATGCGAAAAGAAAAGAGGTGGAGGAGTAAAAGGAGGGGGAGACACAGATATAGGCATGTCATGCCCTTCTAAAATCCAAAAAGTGAGAAGCCGACACGTTCAGTCCGCTCCTGCCCGTGCCACCTCCGTGTCACCGGGTTTGTGCCAAAGCCGCGGTGAACCCTGACGGCCAGCCCCCCTCTCCCAATACTGGTGCCTGTCCGCTGGTGGGTCGACCGAGCCCCCATGTGGTGGAGGCAGCTCTAAGCTTTTTAATTTAAATTGTCTCTCTAATTTGAATGAATACACTTTAAATCCATTTACAAGGATCTATTGGAGGGCAAGTCTCATGCCAGCAGCCGCGTAATTCCAGCTCCAGTAGCGTCCACTAAAGCTGCTGCAGTTAAAAAGCTTTTATAAGGATCGAGCTCGGCTGTCCACCGCAAGGCATCCTACTGCCAGTCCCAGCCCCTATGCCTTGGGGTGCCTCCTGATGCTCTTCACTGAGTATCCCGTGGTCCCGAAGCATTTCCTTTGAAAAAATTAAGTGTCCAAACTACAGGTGGTGTAGCTTGCTTAACAGCCGGGATAATCCGCTGACTAGCAGACACTACTACTAGGCACAAAGTATTTCCTGGGCTAGATGCAGTTAAAAATTTGTAATTAGATACTCTCGTTGGATGCTGAGAAAGCATTCCATAGAGTCTCCTGGCACGCCATATATGATTCTCTTAAAAAGCTTGGGGTAGGGGTCTAGGGGACCCTTTTAAAGCCAAAATCACGGCCCTGTATCACAATACGTCACCTAGGCTGAAGATAAATGGAACTGTAGCACCCTGAGGGCTCGGTTGCTACAGAGGTATTGCACCTCACCCAGAGGTGTGATATCTCACTCTCAGGTAAGGATGTAGTGTGGATCAGGACCCGACACCTGCATGCATTACACCACATTGCCGTGGGGCAGGGCGACCAATATGCCTCTGAGATGGGCACGACAGTCCCTGTCCCTGGCTGGAGTGGGGGGAGGGAACACTGAGGAAGGGGAACCCTGTAGTGCAGGAGCAGGGAGGAAGCAGTTCCTGGGTGCATTGAGAAGGGAGTATAAAAGGTGGGCACCATCTTAGTTCAGTGCAGAGAAGTCTGAGCAGAAGTGGCAGGAAGCAGGGGCTCTGCATGAGCTCTGCTCCGGAGGCGGGCCTAGTAACAGAGGCCCAGGCCTGGAAGAGGGAGAAGGAAGGAAGAGGAGCGGAGAAGGCTCCAGGAACGAGGAATGAAGAGATCCCAGGGGTGCGGACGGGCGAGTCGCCACCGCACGCCCGAATCCACCTGCGTGGAGGGGTCAGGCCAAAGGGGGAGACCGGTCCCCGAAACTAGTGGAGGCAGGAAACGACCCTCAGCTAGAAACCGGAGGCTCTGACATTTTATGTGGCGCAGCCCCTCGCTACACCCGCTAGGAAGGCACCACATAGGGTCAGGGAAACTGGCGCCAAGTTTACCAAGAGGAGGCCCGAGGCAGCCGGACAGAAGGGTTGGTAAGAAAGGCCAGACAAAGGACACACAAAGGGGGTCCTGTGAAGCGCTCCAAAGTTATCTGGGAGTTGTCTGAGCCCCTCACCTGGTGAGCACAGTACGATGTGGGCAGCCGTTACCTGCAGACGTGGTCTGGATAATAAGAACTGTGAGTAAAGGCCCTGGACTGCATCACTGACTCCGTATCGTTACTGCTGCTGCCCTGCACCATCACCCCCATCCTCCGCATACACTGCCCTGAGGCTATGCTCCTCCCGTGGGGAGTTATGCTATGCTCTGCTGCACCCACAACACCAGCCTCAGCGGTCTGCCCTGCAGCGGCGGTTCACTCTGACCGCAATCCACGGGTGGTGTAGTCGGACATTTAAACATCAAAACCACATAAATAGTTCCGCCACTGGTTTGACCACCCTGAGCCACGGAACCGGGTCGCCGCCACGAAGACTACAACCACCAGCATCCACCAAAAAGGGTCCGGCTCCGGGTGTCCCAAGGCCCACGGGGTGCATCAGAACTTTTTCATCACCTTTCACAATCACCAATGGGACAAGGCAGGGATGTCCTCTGTCCCCTCTCTTATACATCCTAGTGACGGAGCACCTGCTCTCATCAATTCGCCATAACCCCAATATTAGGTGGATTGAGGTGGGAGGCACCGAGTACAAGTGCTCTCTATTTGCTGATGATGTCCTAGTATATATCACTCAATCACATATATCCATCCATGCTGTTATGGCTGAAATAGATCACTTTGTTACATGGTCAAATTTTAAAATCAATGCAGCGAAGTCTGAGGCCCTCGATGTCTCCCTCCCCAAATCCATATAGGATTCCATCCAGTCCAACTTTCCCTTTGCCTCGCCCTCACAGGGTATCAAATACTTAGGAATTCCTATTCATAGAGACCTCTCCCATCTATGTTATCTTAATTTTGGGCCCTTTATTGAACAACTCCATACAGACCACGGTTGGCAAGTTAGAGCTGTAAGATTCACTACGTGAACCACTGGTGTTTTGTGGAAAAGCACATGTACACTGTGTTCCAAATTATTATGCAAAAAGTTTTTAGGAGTGATAAGGGAAGAATTTGTTTGTTTGTCAGTTAAACTCATTGATGGTGATGTGTGTCAGGGCTCTTTATATCACTGTAAGCAATTGCAGACACCTGTGCTAATTAGTTTGGCAGGTGTGTCCAATGAAAGGCAAGACTACTTAAGAAGGCTGTCTCACATTATTAAGCAGCCTACATTTTCTGCCAAAATGGGAAAGAAAAAGGATGTGTCGGCTGCTGAGAAGCAACAAATTGTGGAGTGTTTAGGTCAAGGCATGACTACAATCAACATTGTGCGATGATCAGGATGAAGTGTCTTGGCAATCAAGAAGTATGTAGCTGATTCACAGTACACACGTGTGCGTGCTGATAAGGGCAAATTGAGGACTCTTTCCTACAGGCAATTACGTCAGGTTAAAAGAGCAGCGGCAAAAAAGCCTTGTCATAGCAGCAGACAAGTTTTTGAAGCTGCTGGTGCCTCCAACGTCCCCCGAACAACAAGATGCAGGGTCCTTCAGAGGTTTGCAGCTGTGCATACGCCATCCTGTTGACCTCCTCTATCCACTTCACACAAGCAGAAACGGCTCCAGTGGGCTAAACTTTACATGAAGACTGATTTCAAAACTGTTTTGTTCACGGATGAGTGCCGTGCAGCGCTCGATGGTCCAGATGGATGGAGTGGAGGATGGCTGGTTGATGGATACCCCACGCAAACACGGCTACAGCGCCAACAAGGAGGAGGTGGAGTAATGTTTTGGGCTGGAATCATGGGGAGAGAGATTGTCAGCCCCTTTAGGATCCCTGAAGGCGCTAAAGATGAACTCCATAATGTATGTGGATTTTCTCAAACAGCACTTCCTGCCATGGTTCAAGAAGAAGAACCGTGTATTTCACAGCAAGATCATTTTTTTGCATGATAATGCACCATCTCATGCTGCACATAAAACATCTGCATCTCTGGCTGATATGGGCATAAAAGGGGACAAACTTATGGTGTGACCCACATGCTCCCCTGACCTCTACCCCATTCAGAACCTCTGGAGCATCATCAAAAGGAGTGTCTATGATGGCGGGAGGCTGTTCACATCTAAGCAACACCTCTGGGAGGGTATTCTGTCCTCATGCAAAACAATTGAAGCAGAAACCATCCAAAACCTGACAAATTCAATGGACGAGAGAGTTCAGAAGCTCCTTTCGAACAAGGGGTCCTATGTGAAAATGTAACATCACCTAGAATAAAGTTTTGAGTTGAAAACTGTTTGATTTCAGTTTCTAATAACCTGCTAATGCTTATAATTTCAAAAATGACCATTTTTTTGGTCTTTATTAAAATGAAAAGGTTGATTGAAAAGTTTGGGGGATCTAAGAGTGTGGCAACCCAGTAGTCATGATTACTTCGAATTCTGACAATATGAGGGTCATGTTGCAGGTAGTGCAGCAAGAAGGCACTTATGTGTCTTGCGCATCTCGGAGCCCCAAAATTATTTTCCGGGCTAGATGCAGCTAAAAATTATTATTAATTTTAAATCTGGTGGAGCTTAGTATAGATGGCCTAATAGGATCAGTGCTACACACTGCTACAAAGCCCAAATTATTTTGCAGCCAAGATACAGATAAACATGATTAGTAATTTTAAATCTGGTGGAGCTTATTATAGATGGCCTAATAGAATCAGTGCTGCACACTGCTACAAAGCCCAAATTATTTTCCAGCCAAGATACAGATAAACATGATTAGTAATTTGAAAGCTTAAAACGGTTGGTAGGGTAATTTTAACCAATCATCAAGCTTTTACTCTCCCCAGGATGACACAGGGGTAGAAAAGTCGTTTCGGATCCATGATTTGTTCATCTTTATGAACGTGAGTCTGTCTACATTATCAGTGGAGAGCCGCGTGCGCTTATCTGTCAGCACACCACCAGCAGCGCTGAACACACGTTCAGACAGAACGCTGGCTGCGGGGCATGACAAGATCTCCAAGGTGTAAGTGGCTAGCTCCGGCCATTTATCCAGATTGGAAGCCCAAAAAGAGCAAGGGTCCAGTGACACAGTCATGGCTTCAATGTTTACTTGGAGATACTCCTGTACCATCGTCTCTAGGCGTTGACTATGTGTCAGACTTCTTGTCTCCTGTGGCCTTGCAAAGGATGGGCTAAAAAAGTGGTGAAATGATTCCGCAAAATTGATGTTACCAGCAGATACTGTGGTTCTGTTACGGTTTGAGTGCTGAACACTTGACGGTCCCACGGTTGGCAAGTTGGAACTGTGAGATTCACTACGTGCACCACTGGTGTTTTGTGGAAAAGCACATGTAAGATTCTGCAACAGTCTCTGCTGATACTCCTGCATGCGTGCATCCCTTTCTATGGCAGGAATAATTTCGGCAAATTTACTTTTGTACCGGGGATCTAACAGTGTGGCAACCCAGTAGTCAGGATTATTTCTAATTCTCACAATTCGAGGGTCATGTTGCAGGTAGTGCAGCAAGAAGGCACTCATGTGTGTTGCGCATCCAGGAGCACCAAGTCCCTGTTGTGTTGGTGGCGAGGTAACAATCATGCTTCCTTCCTCTGTCCTCTCCCCCCAACCTCGCACAACAGAAATGTGATCAAGGTCTCCCTCATCTGATGAGTCTTCCATCAGTTCGTCCTCCACTTCTTCCTGGGCTCCTGCACCTTCCTCACTAGTTTGGCTGCTACCATGCGCCCTGGTAAAACCATCTCCCCCACCCTCACATGCCTGCCGCCTTGGTGCTGCCGACCGTCTGGACCTTGCAGATGTTAGCCCTTCCGCATACAACTCCTCCTCCTCTACTTCCTCCACCTCCTCTTGTGCCACCACCTGACTCCGAATTCTGTTTAACATGTGCTCCAGCATGTAAATCACCGGAATAGTCATGCTGATAATGGCATCGTCAGCACTAAACATCTTCGTCGCCATTTCAAAACTGTGCAGAAGGGTGCATAGGTCCCTGATCTGAGACCACTCCTCCAGCGTGATTTGCCCCACCTCTGGATCTCGTTGGCCCAGGCTATACGTCAGAACGTATTGCACCAGGGCTTGTCGGTGCTGCCACAGTCGCTGCAACATGTGCAGAGTTGAATTCCACCGGGTAGGCACATCGCATTTTAGCCGGTGAAGTGGCAGGCCCAACGACTTCTGTAGAGATGTAAGTCGCTGAGCTGCGGGATGCGAACGGCGGAAGTGAGCACACAGCGACCGTGCCCTCTGCAGAAGGCCATCTAGTCTGGGATAGTGGGCTAAAAATTGCTGGACAACCAGGTTCAACACGTGAGCCATACAAGGCACGTGTGTGACATTGCCCCGGCGAAGGGCCGCACCCAGGTTTGCAGCATTGTCGCACACGGCCTTCCCTGGTTTCAGGTCCAGTGGAGACAACCATTCATGAAATTGGTTCTCCAGAGCTGACCACAACTCCTCAGCTGTGTGACTCACATTTCCCAGACATTTCAAAGTAAAAACCGCCTGATGACGTTGAGCCCTACTGCCAGCATAGTAAGGAGGTGTGCAGGATCTCTTCTGCGCAGTTAGAAAGCTTGTGGCATGACCAGACAGGCTTTGGGTGCAGGTGGAAGACCGAGAGGAGGTTGAGGAGGCAGAAGCAGTGGAGGAACTTTGACATAAAGAGGATTGACGCACAACTCGTGGGGACGGCAAGACTTGGACAGCAGCCCCTTGTCCTGCTGTCACCATAGTTACCCAGTGCCCAGTCAGCGACATGTAACGCCCCTGTCCATGCTTACTCGTCCAAGTGTCTGTGGTGAAATGCACCCTGTCACACACAGAGTTTCTCAAAGAAGCGGTGATGTTGTGTGCGACATGCTGGTGGAGCGCAGGCACACCTTTCTTTGAGAAGTAGTGCCGACTGGGCATCTGGTACTGGGGCACTGCGACGGACATAAGGTCTCGAAAATCCTCTGTGTCCACCAGGCGGAAAGGCAGCATTTCTGTAGCCAAGAGCTTGCAGATGGTGAAATTCAACCTCTTAGCTTTCTCATGGCTAGGAGGAAATGGTCTTTTACTTGTCCACATCTGAGGGACCGAGGGCTGGCTATTGTGCTTAGACGGGGTTGATAAGGGTGTCCCCGGCAAACTGCCGGTCTGTGAGGAAGATGCAGGCGGACATGTTAGGTTGCCTTGATCCAAAGGTGGTGCTATCGATGTCGGACAGCGCTCAACACCAGCTGGTGTTACCACCTCCAAAGAAAATGATGACCTGCCAATCACGCTGGCTGTTGCGGGTAAAGAGGTGGCAGGTCTCCGCCCCAAAACAAGTGTGACTGCTGTCCCCCCAGTCACAGAGGATGAAGAGGCCGCGGATGCACAAGATATGGCAGACGGTGGTTGGCCCGGCCGGCTAGGCCGCATTGTAGCACACTGAGCTTCCCACTGCAACTTATGCTTCATGTCCATGTGCCGGTTCATGCATGAAGTACTCAAACTATGTATTTTTTGGCCTCTACTTAGCTTTTGCTGACAAATGTTACAGATAACACGAGTTGGGTCATCTTTATCGATCTGAAAAAATGCCCAGGCTATGCAAGGCTTAGCACCCATGCGACCTGAAGAGCCACCACGACTTGTGGTGAGAGGCAGAGTTGTATTTGAGGATGCAGTTGTTGACGTGCTTCCAGTACTACGTCTCTGTCCAGGAAGACGCAACCTGACCTCGTCATCACTAGCATCTTCCTCCACCTCCTCTGCTGACCTCATCTCTTGGCTGACTGTGGGTTGACAGTAAGTGGGATCTCCAACCTCATCATCATCACCCTGTGCGTTATCACACCCGTCGTCCTCAGAGCCAACCTGTTCCTGCCCTGACAAAAAACTAAAGTTGTCGCTCCAATCAGGTATTTGAGTCTCATCATCGTCTTCCTCATTGTCTCCACCAACAGGAGTTACAGTTTGGGAATGAGGGTCTACATTATGGTCAGAACCTTCTGCGTCTGGTCCTGGACCCGACTCATAAAGATTCTGGGCATCAGTGCAGATCATTTCCTCATCTGGATTCACAGAAGCGCTGGAGTCGACCTCTGATTCCCAGGCTATAGTATGAGTAAACAGCTCTGCAGACTCAACCATCTGTTCTACCTCATACTCAGACGGGCAGCTGGAGATTTGGGAGCTGTGAGGAAGCAAGTGCGATTGGGGTGACACCTTTGAGGACTGGAGTATTTGTGATGTTGAAGTTGATGTGGAGGAGAGCCCACTTAAAGGAGCACTTGATATCCGTTGAAGCACCTGCTGTTTTTGTGCCTCACCTGGAATTTGTAGCGATTGGCGTGGCCGTAAGAAAGGGATCTTATCACATTGTCCGCTAAAAGAAGTAGACATTTTAGTTTGGCTGGAAGATGGTCTTTCTTCTGCAGATGTTACTGTTGCTTTAACACCTACCCCACGGACACAACCTTTTTTCCCCTTCCCAACACGCCTATTCCCCTTTCCACCAGCAGCAGGCCATTTTCCACTCATTTTGGTGGTTAACTAATTCACAACTCTGGAGTTGTTTGCACAAAAAAACAATGGATGGGAACCGAGCAGAGCTGAGTGGCCAAACTGTGGTATTAGGCCAAAACTATTGGCTGGGTTAGATGGAGAAAAAAATTATATTCGATTTGCAACCTGATGGAGGTCAGTATAGATGGACTAATAGAACAAGTCCCACACACAGCTAGAAGCCCAAATATTTTTTCAGAGGTAGATGCAGAAAAAAAATATATTCAGTTTGCAACCTGATGGAGGTCAGTATAGATGGACTAATAGAGAAAGTCCCACACACTGCTAGAAGGCCAAATATTTTTTCAGAGCTAGATGTAGACAAAAAATTCCCTATTCCCTATTCCCCTTTCCACCAGCAGCAGGCCTTTTTCCACTCATTTTGGTGGTTAACTAATTCACAACTCTGGAGTTGTTTGCACAAAAAAACAATGGATGGGAACCGAGCAGAGCTGAGTGGCCAAACTGTGGTATTAGGCCAAAACTATTGGCTGGGTTAGATGGAGAAAAAAATTATATTTGATTTGCAACCTGATGGAGGTCAGTATAGATGGACTAATAGAACAAGTCCCACACACAGCTAGAAGCCCAAATATTTTTTCAGAGGTAGATGCAGAAAAAAAATATATTCAGTTTGCAACCTGATGGAGGTCAGTATAGATGGACTAATAGAGAAAGTCCCACACACTGCTAGAAGGCCAAATATTTTTTCAGAGCTAGATGTAGACAAAAAATTATTTTGAATTTGCAACCTGATGGAGGTCAGTATAGGTGGACTAATAGAACAAGTCCCACACACTGCTAGAAGGCCAAATATTTTTTCAGAGCTAGATGCAGAAAAAAATTATATTCAGTTTGCAACCTGATGGAGGTCAGTTTAGATGGACTAATAGAACAAGTCCCACACACAGCTAGAAGCCCAAATATTTTTTCAGAGGTAGATGCAGAAAAAAATTATATTCAGTTTGCAACCTGATGGAGGTCTGTATAGATGGATTAATAGAACAAGTCCCACACACAGCTAGAAGCCCAATATTTTTTCAGAGGTAGATGCAGAAAAAAAATTATTTTTAATTTGCAACCTGATGGAGGTCAGTATAGATGGACTAATAGAGAAAGTCCCACACACTGCTAGAAGGCCAAATATTTTTTCAGAGCTAGATGCAGAAAAAAATTATATTCAGTTTGCAACCTGATGGAGGTCAGTATAGGTGGACTAATAGAACAAGTCCCACACACAGCTAGAAGCCCAAATATTTTTTCAGAGGTAGATGCAGATAAAAATTATTTTTAATTTGCAACCTGATGGAGGTCAGTATAGATGGACTAATAGAGAAAGTCCCACACACTGCTAGAAGGCCAAATATTTTTTCAGAGCTAGATGCAGATAAAAATTATTTTTAATTTGCAACCTGATGGAGGTCAGTATAGATGGACTAATAGAGAAAGTCCCACACACTACTAGAAGGCCAAATATTTTTTCAGAGCTAGATGCAGAAAAAAATTATATTCAGTTTGCAACCTGATGGAGGTCAGTATAGATGGACTAATAGAGAAAGTCCCACACACTGCTAGAAGGCCAAATATTTTTTCAGAGCTAGATGCAGATAAAAATTATTTTTAATTTGCAACCTGATGGAGGTCAGTATAGATGGACTAATAGAGAAAGTCCCACACACTGCTAGAAGGCCAACTATTTTTTCAGAGCTAGATGCAGAAAAAAATTATATTCAGTTTGCAACCTGATGGAGGTCTGTATAGATGGATTAATAGAACAAGTCCCACACACAGCTAGAAGCCCAATATTTTTTCAGAGGTAGATGCAGAAAATAAATATATTCAGTTTGCAACCTGATGGAGGTCTGTATAGATGGATTAATAGAACAAGTCCCACACACAGCTAGAAGCCCAATATTTTTTCAGAGGTAGATGCAGAAAAAAATATATTCAGTTTGCAACCTGATGGAGGTCAGTATAGATGGACTAATAGAGAAAGTCCCACACACTGCTAGAAGGCCAAATATTTTTTCAGAGCTAGATGCAGAAAAAAATTATATTCAGTTTGCAACCTGATGGAGGTCAGTATAGATGGACTAATAGAACAAGTCCCACACACAGCTAGAAGCCCAAATATTTTTTCAGAGGTAGATGCAGATAAAAATTATTTTTAATTTGCAACCTGATGGAGGTCAGTATAGATGGACTAATAGAGAAAGTCCCACACACTGCTAGAAGGCCAAATATTTTTTCAGATCTAGATGCAGATAAAAATTATTTTTAATTTGCAACCTGATGGAGGTCAGTATAGATGGACTAATAGAGAAAGTCCCACACACTGCTAGAAGGCCAAATATTTTTTCAGAGCTAGATGCAGAAAAAAATTATATTCAGTTTGCAACCTGATGGAGGTCAGTATAGATGGACTAATAGAACAAGTCCCACACACTGCTAGAAGCCCAAATATTTTTTCAGAGCTAGATGCAGAAAAAAATTATATTCAATTTGCAACCTGATGGAGGTCAGTATAGATGGACTAATAGAATGATGCTATGCCCAAAAGATTTTACTTCACTAGGTGCAGTAAAAAAATTGGTATTCTATACACAGGTGGTATATTTTGCAACACAGATAGGCTACTCCACTGACTAACACACTCTGCAATAGGCCAAAAAGGATTAGCTTTGCTAGATTCAGCCAAATGCTGTGAAAAAAACTTGCACAGCACTGGCACAGACCTGCCTGGCAAAAGCTGATAGGAACTGATGTAACCTAGTCCTGAAAAGGACTGCAATTACAATTAGTCTTTACTCCCACAATCTATCTATTTAAGAGCACAGACCTGCCTGATAAAAGTCGTAGGAAATGCTGTAACCTAGTCCTTAAAAGGACTGCAATCACAACTATTCCCTACTCCCAAGCTATCTGTAGATTTGTGCGTAAATTGGCTTGAAATTAACAAGGTATAGCGCACACAGCAACAGCGGTGCCGTCTAACACGCAGCTGCAGCAGTGAGAAAATGGTGGCGACGGGGAAAATGGCTTGGTCTTATAGGGCAAGGACATGTGACATACACTGCCAATGACACATGCCCTTGCTTGTGTGAAAAACAGCAGTTCGCTCCGTGTGTGCGCTGCTGATAGGCTGACAGACTGCACCTCCCCACTGCAAATGCGGGAAAGAGAAAAAAAAATGGAGATCTTCATTATTCCTGCCGAGATCCATCCCCTGTCCCTCCCCCCACCCCGCTGTACACTCAAACTGCGTATTAACATTAATTTTCATCATTACTGAGAAAAAATCCAGTTATGATTTTGGTGCACGAACAGTTATCGAACATAACCTCGAACAGCCGAATTTTTCTCAAATCGTTCGTGTTCGCCGAACGGCTCGAACACCGCCCAAAACAGCTCAAATTTGAGATTGGCGAACAGTTCGAGTAGAACAACGCTCATCTCTAGTGGTTATCTGGCCCAAGGCAATGTACGAGGTGGAGGCATTTCGGCAATTGAAAGATTCTAATTGTTACAAGAAAATGGCTTTCAATCCCCTCGTTAAATTTCAAACAGAACTGTCAGAAATTCTCCTAACAGCTAAGAATGATGCGATTATTTCGAAGGAATTGCATCAGGCATTATTGGTCAGTGAACCTACTATTCCTACCCTATATCTGCTCCCTAAAGTTCATAAAAATTGCCAAGTACCACCTGGCCGTCCAATAATATCGGGAAAGGGAAATTATCTTGGAAATGTCAACAAATTCATAGACTCTAAACTACAGCCCCTGGTTGAATCACTACCCTCCTTTATCAAGGATACTAGTGAGTTCCTAAGGAAGGTTGATGGTCTCCACATTGATACGGATACCTTGCTGGTTACATGTGATGTAGAGTCCCTGTACACCTATATTCGGCATGTAGATGGTGTTCAGGCGACTCAATTTTTTCTATGTGCTTCTCTTGTATCACCCATAATTGGAAATTTTGTTATTCAATTATTACAGTTCACGTTATCCCACAATTTCTTTTTGTTCAAAGGGTCCTTCTACCTACAGCTCCAGGGAACTGCTATGGGGGCATCTTTTGCGCCATCTTATGCCAACCTGTTCCTGGGGCTGTGGAGAGAGACCTCTTTCTGTCGGATTGGTACGTGTCAATGGACCGCGTTCTCTTTTGGGCGCGGTACATTGACGACGTATTTTTGATCTGGCAGGGATCTGAGACTGATCTTAAAAACTTCATGACAAATCTGAATCAAAATTCCTTCAATATTCATTTGACCTACCACTTTGATAGGAACTCCATTGACTTTTTGGATGTAAAAGTTAAAAGGGATAATCATAACTGCCTTCAAACTGACCTATTTCGAAAAATGACAGCAGTGAATTCCCTTTTGCTAGCTTCATCCTCACATCCCCCTGCAATGATAAGGTCTAATGACAGTGATTTCGAGCAACAAGCGGATGACCTCAAAAATAGATTTTTAAACAGGGGATATAGTCACCGTTCCATTAAAAGAGCGTACAACCGAGCCAAACATACCTCCAGATATGCAGCCTTGTATTCTAATAGGGCACCGGCCTCTAGTAAGTGTATTCGATTCATTACACAGTACCATGGCCAAACGCATTTAATGCGGCATTTTCTGGAAAAATCCTGGCCAATTTTATTGTCTGATCCCATTCTTTCCAATTATCTGGACTCGAAACCTAACATTACGTTTAGGAGGTCTCGCAATTTACGCGATAGTTTGGTAAGTAGCCACTTCACTAATGAATTGACCACCTTCCTATCCAATTCCAAGCAACCTCATGGTTGTAAGCCCTGTGGTAAATGTGTGGTGTGTCCTAACATTGGACGGGCCCAAACGTTTTGTAGCTCGGATGGACAGATGACATACCACATTCAACATCAAATAACTTGTACAACGTCGGCAGTGGTATATTATGCCACTTGCCCATGTCCATTGATTTATGTGGGATTGACTACTCGTCAGCTTAAGCTTCAGGTACGCGAACACGTTTTGGGTATTGTTGCGGCAAAAGAAATTAGTGATGTTTCTCTTTTGAAAACGTTACCACAGCACTTTAAGCAACATCATGATTGTGATGCCTCCTTATTGCGGGTTATTGGAATTGACCACATTCCACCTAACATTAGAGGTGGCAAAATTAGCAAATCATTGGCGAAAATGGAAACAAGGTGGATTTGGACACTTAAAACAGTCTGTCCCCTAGGCTTGAGCGAAAATATCAGTTAGGTTCCCTTTTTGTAAACCGGTGTTCGTCCTGGAACCGTTTTTATTCATTTTTTTTTTATATGTTTTTAATATTAATTTTTATCTTTTTTTCTGTTCTATTCAGTTTCTAAGATGGTGTTGGTCCTTATCCGATATTGCTCCTGGTTGGTGGTCTATCTGTACTTTTAACCATGGAGGACATTGACATTTCCTGGCCTTTGGTTCTGGAAGACATCTTGGCATCTTTCTTCAGTGGCTGTGCCGTGCGCTAATGGGTCTTTTCCCATTTTTTATACTTTGTTTGGTGGACGTCCACCACGTATGTAGACATGATGGTCATATTTTGGATGTTTTGAGTGCTGTATAGGATCTGTATGTACATTTGATTATGTATTATATTATAGGATTGTCATATATGTTTGTATCACCCTCCTATTTTTCTCCATTTTTCTCCCTTTTCCCCTTCCTCTCACCCCTCCTCCCCCTCCCTTTCCCCCTCTTTTCTTTTTCACCATTTATTCATCATTAAACACATTTTTTCATTCACCTATTGTCACATATCATGTGTCGGTTTGTCACCTTTTACACACCCCACAATTGGTCATTCTCTCTTCTCTCCTCACTGTCTCAATCTTCACCACCACCACCCCCTCTCCCTTCTTCCCTACCCCCTTTCCTGAACTGTCCTGCCTGTATACTCTATTTTGCTTATTCTCATTTATCCTAAGAAAACATAATACACTATTAAGGATCATGAAATAAAAATTGTGATTGTTCTGTATAGTGAACAACATACATTAATGATAGTCACTATCAAGTCTCTAGGGGGTGTTATATGTGTATTTCATGATTGCTCAATGTTTCATCTCGTGTAACTAGTCAGTCAACCTTTAAAAAACTGAAATTTCTTCAAAATATGTCACTTCTGGGAAAATGTTTCCTTTTTTATCTATTTTTGATTATGCTGTCAGCATCTTTATTTGTCCTTCTATTGATTCTTATTCTTCCTGGCAGCTGTCTAGAAACCATGATTTAATACGAGATTTTGATCCTTCATAGTTTTGGCTTCTCGCTTCTTGCATTTTCTCCAATAAAAATCATATTTTCATATTAAAGCCTACAGTTTGATTCCTTTGTCTTTAGTTTGTTTCTTCCAATATTTCCATTTCATCCCATTTTCCATCAATTTGGTCGGTAACATTTAGATTTGATGTCTGTGCTTTTGGTCATAGGTAGGGGGATGTTCTCCAACTTGGAATATGATGGTGTGGTTGGTTTTAAGCTTTCTTTGAAGCATGTAAATGCAATCACTTTCCTCTCATACATATGTATGATATGATATCCCTGCATTATTTCTCAGTTTGGCATCACTGTGCGATACATGCTGAAGCTAAGAAAATTAAATCAATGTTCTATGTTATCAGGCAATTTTGCAGCGGGTGTAACATTTTGCTTTCATTGGATTTTTAAGGTAATGTCTACATTTTGTTTACTGCAGTCACTCATGTATTCTGCTCTAAATGATGTCCTACCTGCATCTATCAATAAAAATATATCCCATCTTGTATCCGAGACCACAGCAATCACAGCTGTGGTGGTCATAGACAATAATTCAAATAAAATATAGCGCCAATTCCCAATTGAGAGGACTCAGGTTCAGTAACACATTTACAAAAGACTGTTAAAATAAAAACATACAAGTCCACCTAGTTCAGTTACTTATTCTTCAATGTTGATCTAAAGCAGTGCATAGAAATTAATTCATCGCACACTCTTGGGGCTGCTAATGGGGGAAATTTATTTACAGGCAAGAAAAAAATCAAGAAACAATACAGTGGTGGAGGCGACAGTAGACGTTTCGGCCGCAAAGGCCTTATTCATTACGTCGCTACTGCAAGAGAGACAACATCAAAATAAGAACATACAGTAAAATTGATAAATCAAACCAAGTATGGAAAATAATAAAATAAAAATTACTTCCAAATAGTGGGAAAGTGGAGGGTGGTTTAAGAAGGGGTAGTGAAGGTGAAAGGGGAGAAGGAGGTGGGTGGGAAGGGAAAAGAAGAGGGAAGGAGTTACAGGTGAACAGAGTTCCAGATACATGCACACATAGTAAATACATTTATACGCAATCATGGAGTACCATAAGGGGCCCAGATGGTATTTACAAAGATAGGGAGTTTCCTTACTTGTATCTGATTTAGACCATAAGTCAAAGGAAAAGACCAAAGTATACGGATAGATGATCCAGTGAAAAGCTGTAATGATGAGGCAATACGTATCAGTGTCATAGAGCACTTGGTAGGGCACACAAGTTGATGAGTATGAATACCTTCACAGTGGTCCCAACACTTGTCAGCCTGTGGAGAACTAGAATAAAGGTGGTACCTGTTATAGAAACTGCCAAAAATGTGGAACAATGAAAGCACCGGCTGATGAGGGTATATACCTGTAAATCCTGCGTCAATGACGTCTCTCAGGTGGAGGTCCCACGTGTGGTAGCTGTGGAGGGTGACGGAGTTATTAGGCAAATGAGTATTTTGATCACTTTGATACTTTTTATACATGTTGTCCTACTCCAAGCTGCATAGGCTTGAGAGCCAACTACCAATTAAGTAAATCTGGTGATGTGCATCTCTGTAATGAGGAGGGGTGTTGTCTAATGACATCAACACCCTGTATAAGGTGTGCTTAATTATTAGGCAACTTCCTTTCCTTTGGCAAAATGGGTCAGAAGATAGATTTGACGAGCTCTGAAAATTCCAAAATTGCGAGATGTCAGGCAGAGGGATGCAGCAGTTTGAAATTTCCAAACTTTTGAAGCGTGATCACTGAACAATCAAGCGTTTCATGGCAAATAGCCAACAGGGTCGCAAGAAGCGTGTTGGCCAAAGAAGGAGCAAAAAACTGCCCATGAATTGAGGAAAATCAAGCGTGAAGCTGCCAAGATGCCATTCGCCACCAGTTTTGCCATATTTCAGAGCTGCAACGTTACTGGAGCATCAAAAAGCACAAGGTGTGCGATACTCAGGGACATGGCCAAGGTAAGGAAGGCTGAAAAACGACCACCTTTGAAAAAGAAACATAAAATAAAACGTTAAGAATGGGCCAAGAAGTATCTTAAGACTGATTTTTCAAAGGTTTTATGGACTGATGAAATGAGAGTGACTCTTGATGGGCCAGAGGCTGGACCAATAAAGGGCCGAGAGTTCCATTCCGACTCAGACGCCAGCAAGGTGGATGTGGGGTACTGGTATGGGCTGGTATCATCAAAGATGAACTTGTTGGACCTTTTCGGGTTGAGGATGGAGTGAAGCTCAACTCTCAGACCTACTGCCAGTTTCTGGAAGACAACTTCTTCAAGCAGTGGTACAGGAAGAAGTCGGTATCGTTCAAGAAAAACATGATTTTCATGCAGGACAATGCTCCATCACATGCATCCAACTACTCCACAGCGTGGCTGGCCAGTAAAGGTCTAAAAGAAGAAAAAATAATGACATGGCCCCCTTGTTCACCTGATCTGAACCCCATAGAGAACCTGTGGTCCATCATAAAATGTGAGATCTATAGGGAGGGAAAACAGTACACCTCTCGGAACAGTGTCTGGGAGGCTGTGGTGGCTGCTGCACGCAATGTTGATCGAAAACAGATCAAGCAACTGACAGAATCTATGGATGGAAGGCTGTTGAGTGTCATCATAAAGAAAGGTGGCTTTATTGATCACTAATTTTTTTGTTTTTTGTTTTTGCATGTCCGAAATGTTTATTTCTAAATTTTGTGCACTGATATTGGTTTACCTGGTGAAAATAAACAAGTGAGATGGGATTATATTTGATTTTTATTAAGTTGCCTAATAATTCTGCACAGTAATAGTTACTTGCACAAACAGATATCCTCCTAAGATAGCCAAATCTAAAAAAAAACCACTCCAACTTCCAAAAATATTAACCTTGGATATTTATGAGTCTTTTGGGCTGATTGAGAACATAGTAGTTGATCAATAATAAAAATAATCCTCTAAAATACAACTTGCCTAATAATTCTGCACACAGTGTAGATACAAACATGATTGTCTCTCTGGTGGCTGCTCATATGTATTTTTTATGTAGGATAGAAGAGAAGTGGAGCAGGGATTCTTTTCCTAAATTAAAGAACTGTAATCCCCCAATATACATCTCACACAAACAAATAACCAAAATTGCCACGTCTAAGGTTTAGTTCCATAGCTAGCATTCTTCAGGAAGTCTACAGTTACTCCTTCCTTTTACTCCACATACAGTTATATGAAAAAGTTTGGGCACCCCTTTTAATCTTAAGCTTAATGTTTTATAAAAATTTGTGTTTTTGCAACAGCTATTTCAGTTTCATATATGTAATAACTGTTGGACACAGTAATGTTTCTGAATTGAAATGAGGTTTATTGTACTAACAGAAAATGTGCAATCTGCATTCAAACAAAATTTGACAGGTGCATAAGTATGGGCACCTCACCAGAAAAGTGACATTAATATTTAGTAGATCCTCCTTTTGCAAAAATAACAGCCTATAGTCGCTTCCTGTAGCTTTTAATGAGTTCCTGGATCCTGGATGAAGGTATTTTTGACCATTCCTCTTTACAAAACAATTCCAGTTCAGTTAAGTTTGATGGTCGCCGAGCATGGACAGCCCTCTTCAAATGATCCCACAGATGTTCAATGATATTCAGGTCTGGGGACTGGGATGGCCATTCCAGAACAATGTAATTGTTCCTCTGCATGAATGCCTGAGTAGATTTGGAGCGGTGTTTTCGATCATTGTCTTGCTGAAAGATCCATTCCCTGCGTAACTTCAACTTTATCACTGATTCTTGAACATTATAGTCAAGAATCTGCTGATACTGAGTGGAATCCATGCGTCCCTCAACTTTAACAAGATTCCCGGTGCCGGCATTGGCCACACAGCCCCAAAGCATGATGGAACCTCCACCAAATTTTACTGTGGGTAGCAAGTGGTTTTTCTTGGAATGCTGTGTTTTTTTGCCGCCATGCATAACGCCTTTTTGTATGACCAAACAACTCAATCTTGGTTTCATCAGTCCACAGGACCTTCTTCCAAAAAGAAATTGGCTTCTCCAAATGTGCTTTTGCATACCTCAGCCGACTCTGTTTGTGGCGTGCTTGCAGAAACGGCTTCTTTCGCATCACTCTCCCATACAGCTTCTCCTTGTGCAAAGTGCATTGTATAGTTGACCGATGCACAGTGACACCATCTGCAGCAAGTTGATGCTGAAGCTCTCTGGAGGTGGTCTGAGGATTGTCCTTGACTGATCTCACCATTCTTCTTCTCTGCCTTTCTGATGTTTTTCTTGGCCTGCCACTTCTGGCCTTAACAAGAACTGTCCCTGTGTTCTTCCATTTCCTTACTATGTTCCTCACAGTGGAAACTGACAGGTTAAATCTCTGAGACAGCTTTTTGTATCCTTCCCCTGAACAACTATGTTGAATAATCTTTGTTTTCAGATCATTTGACAGTTGTTTTGAGGAGCCCATGATGCCACTCTTCAGAGGAGATTCAAACAGGAGAACAACATGCAAGTGGCCACTTTAAGTAGCTTTTCTCATGATTGCATACACCTGGCTATGAAGTTCAAAGCTCAATGAGGTTACAAAAACAAAAAAAGGGCTTTAGTAAGTCAGTAAAAAGTAGGTAGGAGCATTTAAAACAAGAAAATGATAAGGGTGCCCATACTTATGCACCTGTCAAATTTTGTTTGAATGCAGATTGCACATTTTCTGTTAGTACAATAAACCTCATTTCAAGGCAGAAACATTACTGTGTCCAACAGTTATTACATATATCAAACTGAAATAGCTGTTGCAAAAACACCAATTTTTCTAAAACATTAAGCTTAAGATTAATAGGGGTGCCCAAACTTTTTCATATAACTGTTATCAAGCTTAGCAGAAGAATTACTTTAAGAGCACAAGACAGAACTTAGATGCAGTTGAACATGATGAAAGCAGTCACAATGCTTAATAGAAAAAGAAGACAACAAATTACGTATAGTAAAAAGTTGCAAACAAGTCACTTAGAATAACAGGAAATAAACCAGAATCCTAACATGACTAACAAAATGGCGATGCAGATACTGGGACATATCTTCAATTCAATTGACGTCCCTCCCCTCCAGTAAAACAACATCCAAAGTCTTATATACATTTTAAAACTAGTAATTTTAGTGCTCTGCTCAACCACCCCTATACTCTGATGTCATCTCCAGACCTGGGTTTGTGATTGCATTTTATGACTCCTGTTGTTGATGCTGTTCTTACCCGCTCTGGGTTGTGATGGATAACTTCAAAGACATGCAATTCCCTGAACTCATGTGAAGAAATAAGCAATCCAATCAGGAATCTTTCTAAATAAACACTGTTAATTACAACATTAGATTTTCATGACACACACCACCCATTCGATCTTTTATCTGAGCTTTGAAGTCAGTCAAGCTTTACCAGGGGCTAGGGTATGATCACAAAGCACTGGCCCATAAGTTGCGGTGGCCCATCTTTAGCCTGCTTATCTCTTTTGTTCCTGCACTAAAGTAGCAGAGGTAACAATACATTAAGAAAACAGTGGTTGGGTTGTTTTCTCCTCTGATTAAGGTCTGGAGAGATGTTGAAAAAGGTCTTTTGATACAGTAACTTGCGATCGGACCAAGAGAACTGCGAACTGCAGACTTAGGAGGGCTCCTGTCTTTATGGTGGGAAATTTTGTTTTGCTTTCCTCAAAAAATCTTCATCTTAAAGTTACATCAAGGAAATTTGCTTCTAATTTTGTTGGTCCGTATAAGGTACAGTATTTTTCGGACTATAAGACGCACCGGACCATAAGATGCACCCCAAATTTTGGGGTGGAAAATAGGAAAAAAAATATTTTTTATAAGATGGGTCCGTCTTATAGTCTGATTAGGTATCTTACCTGGGGGTGGTGGAGCAGGATCGCAGGTCCCTCCGTTCCCTGCCTCAGGAACCCGGCGGCAGCAGAAGAGGTGAGATGCCGGTGTCTGGTTGGGGCCTGTGGACTGGCCTGGCCTGGGGCCTGTGGACTGGCCTGCGGCCTGTAGACTAGTCTGGCCTGGGGCCTGTGGACTGGCCTGGCCTGGGGCCTGTGGACTGGCCTGGCCTGTGGACTGGCCTGGCCTGGGGCCTGTGGACTGGACTGGACTGGCCTGGGGCCTGTGGACTGGACTGGCCTGTGGACTGGACTTGGAACTGGGAACTGGGGACCGAACCTCTGAGCGGCGTCCGGCGGTGAAGCAGTGGAGCCGGGGCCTCTGCTGGGCTGTGAGTGGTTTCCAGCAATGCAGCAGAACAGCGTGTGCGGTTTCCGGCGGCTGGAGGCTGTGATCTACAGGAAAATGGCCGCCAGAGCTCCGGGTCGGCGCATGCGCCTGCTACGGCGGCCATTTTCCCGTGGATTATGGCCTCAGGAAGATGGCCGCAGCCACCGGAAGCCGCACACACTGCTCTGCCGCACCGCCGAACACCGCTCACAGCCCGGCAGAGGCCCCGGCTCCTCTGCCTCACCGCCGGACGCCACTCACAGCCCGGCACAGGCCCCGGCTCATCTGCTTCACCACTCGACACCAGCACAGGTACAGGCCCCGGCTCCAGCCGCATCTCACCTCTGCCGCCGCCGGAGGACCCTGCGATCCCCGCTCCACCACCACCGGTAAAGTACCGTTCGGACCATAAGACGCACCTCCCATTTTCCTTCCAAATTTTGGGGAAAAAAATGCGTCTTATGGTCCGAAAAATATGGTAATTAAGATCATTAATCCTGTGATGGTCAAGCTCCAACTCCCGGTTGCATGGAGGATTCTTAACCCCTAAATGACTGGGCCATTTTCTGTTTTTGCGTTTTCGTTTTTTGCCCCCCTTCTTCCCAGAGCCATAACTTTTTTATTTTTTGGTCATTTTGGTCAATATGGCCATGTGAGGGCTTATTTTTTGTGGGACAAGTTGTACTTTTGAACAACATCACTGGTTTTACTATATCGTGTACAGAAAAACAGGAGGAAAATTCCAAGTGCAGTGAAATTGCAAAAAAAGTGCAATTCCACAGTTGTGTTTTTTTAATTTTTTTTTACCATGTTCACTGAATGCTAAAACTGACCTGACATTATTATTCTCCAGGTCATTACGAGTTCGTAGATACCAAACATGTATAGGTTCTTTTTTATTTAAGTGGATGAAAAAAAAAATTCTAAGTTTGCTAAAAATAAATGGTACAATTTTCCAAGACCTGTAGCGTCTCCATTTTTTGGGATCTGGGGCCGATTGAGGGCTTATTTTTATTTTATTGATACCATTTTGGGGTAGATCCAATGTTTTGATTGCCCGTTGCATTTTATTGCAATGTTGTGGAGACGAAAAAAACGTAATTCTGGCGTTTTTCGTTTTTTTCTCGTTACACCGTTTACCGATCGGATTAATTCTTTTTTTATATTAATAGATCGGGCAATTCTGAACACGGCGATACCATATATGTGTATGTGTGATTTTTTTTTTTTTGAATGGGGTGAAAGCGGAGTGATTTAAACTTTTATATTTTTTTATATTTTTAAAAACTTGTTGCTTTTTTTTTTTTTTACACTTTTTACATGCTTTAATAGTCTCCATAGGAGACTACAAGCTGCCGTTATCTTATCCCCACTTCTACACACAGGCGATCATCAGATCACCTGAGTGTAGCAGAAATTCTCACGTGTTATGAGTGCTGACCACTGGGCGGTGCTCATAGCAAGCTGCTAATGACAACCTCAGGGGTCTCCTGCAGACCCCAGGTTGTCATGCAAACCCATTGGCGACCCGCGATCGTGTGACGGGGTCACCGATGGGTGGGGCCAATGACACGCTTCCCGGAAGCGCGAGTTAAATGCCGCTGTCAGAGCTTCACAGAGGCATTTAACTAGTTAACAGCCGCAGGTGGATCGCGATTCCACTCACGGCTGTTGTGGGCACATGTCAGCTGAATAGATCAGCTGACATGTGCCCGGAAAGGTGTGGGCTCAGCGCCGGAGCCCACGCCAAACAGGGGGTTATGACGTGTGTCGTACTATTACGACACACGTCATAAAGGGGTTAAAAAAGTTTGAGGCGATATCATTGAAGTTGACTTGGAGGAGGACAAGGAGCATGGGGTCGAACAAGTTTTAAGTTCTAGACATCAACTGCAATATCTCGCTAAATGGAAGGGTTTCGGTCCAGAGGATAATTCCTGGGTTGATTAGGAAGATTTTCATGCAGATCACCTAGTGAGGGAGTTCTGTCAAGGGCGTTACGTCAGCGGTTGGGGATTTCAGTGGGTCCAGTGGCCCCTCGTAGAAGGAGGAGTACTATCATGCGTCTGGGTTCGAACCCTTGAGCCTGTCCGCCAAACCACAGTAGATACACCTTTTCTCCAGGTGATTAGTTTCTGTTATCCTTGCTTCAGTCTTTTTAGGGTAAGAGGTGTTTTCATTTACTCATTTGTCTGCCCTATCACCTTTCGGATGCCGATTTATATACTTTCCCCCTGCTGGTATTTCCTGCTGGTGATACTCTCATTTGTATGTCCATCATACTCCTTTAGTTTAAACCAGTCAGTAAAAATCCAGCTTGAGTTTATCTCTTTGCTGTTTATGTTCTTTACCCTGCACCTATCTTTTGCTTCCTTTAGGAAGTAGGCAGCATATTTCCTATTAGTATGTACTTAATTCTTTATTTTATGGTTTGTTTCACTCACTCAGGGATCTCTTTCTGCTCTGCTCTGCCCTACAGTTCTTTAGGAGAAACATGAAGCGCTTGACAGCTTTTCAGGCAGCATAGGTCCAAGTTGCCATTGTTTAGTCTGTGGTTAGGGCTATTTCTGCTCACGCAGTAACCAATAGGGAGTGCGTGAGTTTCTTTATTTTGGGAGGGGCAATTAGGTGAGGAGCCCAATTAAGACTTTTGCTGTTACCCTCTCTTCTTTTGAAGTGCACTCTGTATGTATACACTCTCCGTCATACCTTCAAGTGACTGTCTTGTACCAACCGCTGGGCCCTGCCACCAAGTTTATCGACCACTTCCCATCTGGCTAATGAACATTCTCTCTGCTGATATTCCCACCATCAAAAATCCCCATTGAAACCCACCCATCAGCAATCTCCAAACTCTTGCACTTGCTTCATCCTTTGGTCTAACACAAAATTATCTGCAATCACCCATACAGATATACACTAGATCTCATCTTCATCCAAGTCTTTTCCCTGTCTAGCATTACAACCTCACCTACAGAATCTGTCCTTTCCTCAACCTTAAATCAAATACAATGCTAGTACATCATCTCTCCTCTCTGGCCCAACAAACATTCTTGCACCCCTCCAGCCAGTCCTTGACTCCATTGCCCAATTTACCCTCCTAGGGAACCTGAACCTGCAATAGTCTGATCACTTATACTATATAATGCAGTACTACAGTATTGCAGTAAATAGTATATAGTATAAATAGCGGTTTCCTACTAAGCTCAACCTGTGGCTGGGCGTCACAAGAGTACCAACATGGCAGCAATGGGGCTTTACTCAGGTTCCTGGCTGCTGTGGTAATGTGACATGCAGAAGTAATGCTGTTGCTTCAAAAGCATACAGCAACTATTACAAATAACACAAGCACAGGAGACAGGAAGTGTTGTGCTTCATAAGCATCCAGCAACTAGAGGGGTTAACATAGTCACAGGAGACAAGAAGTGTTTTAGCAGAGCCCCAGGGGGATTGTGGTGAACTTGCTATTGTAGTCTGGCTGAAGTCGAAGAGAAAGGTAGTTTGTTTTCTGAATCTGACAGGAGGCAACTGAACAGGATTCAGATCAGGATAGAAACTAAACACAGGTCAGATTAAACTCCCTGAACTAACAGTGCAGAGTATTATCGGGCAGGAAGATAAGGACTGGAATGAATTGTGTCACAGGGATCATCTCCCTCATCAACCCCCCCCTCCATCTCCATGCAGGATAAAGAATGCTGTGTACTATTGTGTACTTGTGAAAGAAAAGCCTGTGGTTGTGTATGCATAGAAGTGTGCTGCTAAGAGATATAATCTATGCTGAATTATGCTACTGAAGAGACTGTGATACTGTGCCTTGTGAAGAAACTACTGTATTGTTACTGGAGCCGGTTGCTCAAGAAACTCAGACTGTACTATAATGAAGATTGTTGCTGTAATATCTCTGAATTGCACTGGCCATGCTTCAGATTAAATTCCACTGTTAAACTGTTGAAAAAGACTCTTGTGAGATGTGTCTGGTCAGCAATTAAATGTGCCTGAGTTAAGCTGCAGCCTATGGTCGCCCTGAGTAACGTTTCCCCTAGGATTCCAAAGAATTCATGAAACCGGTCTCGCCCTATCTGAACCTAGTGGCGTGCGTGTAACATTGGTGGCCTGTACGGGGAGTCCTGAGCAGGAATTAGCGTGTAGAGGGAGAAGAGGAAAAGTGTCTGGAAAAACACAGAAGCACAGCACCTCAATTCAACTCTGCTAACCAGTTAAAGGGGACCAGACCTAAAGAAAACTCACTAGCAGCAATGGATGTGGAAATTCAAATGGACAGAATTAATGAGCTTCTTCTTCAGTTAACCTGTGAAGAATTGAGAACAGTAGCAGAACATATAAAGATGTCAGAAGAACAGATTTCTAAAGCACACAACCGCAGGCAACTGTTAGCTGCCATTAATGCACAAATGAATGAGCTGGAGGAGAAAGAAGCTGAAGACGTCATGGGGACGTTCCTCCAGGAGCTAACACAGTTTCAAACCAGGTTGAAGTTGGAGGATGGAGGGGTGGCACCGATTACCAAAAGGGGGAATCTCCGTCCACAGACAGAACTACAGGAATTGAAAGAACAATTCAAAGCCCTAACAACAGCCCTGCAGGAATCGACAGAAACCTCTGAACGGGTGACAGACTCAGACAGAACCTTTGACCTGCTCTGGTTAGATAAATCAGGAAGACAGTCCTTTCTAACACCACAAATCACCACAAGGAAAGAATTCAATATCCTGGGACAGATTGCAGAGTGTGAACATAAAGAGAAACTGTCTTATATGAACTTGTTGCACCAGATCGATGCAGGCTTACAGAAAGGCTACCAGCCAGATGAGATCGTTGAGGGGGTGGTAAAAGCGATCAGCCCAGGACTGAACCTCTGTAATATGCTAGAAATGAAGAGTCAATTGACCTTGCAACAGCTGAAGATGACTTTAAAAGGGCACTATAAAGAAGAGAGTACTTCAGAATTGTTTCACTGACTCATTATTACTCACATGAAAATATTGAATCACCCCAAAGTTTCTTGTTCAGAGCAATTGAACTGAAGGATAGACTGTTGTTTGCATCCAGAGATGTAGAAGCGGAGGAGAAGTTTGATGCTGGGCTAGTCCAAAAGAAGTCCTTGAGATCATTGGGAACGGGGTTAATCAGCAAAGACATCAAGTTGCAGCTGAAACAGCGCTTAGAAGATCCTGGCATTCTGGACGAAGTCCTAATTGAAAAAATGAATAAGGCTGCTAGTTTAGGGTCAGAGATGGGTCGCTGACCTAGCTGACTTCAATTTCAGCATCGAGGACAGGCCAGGAAAATGCAATGCTGATGCTGACGGATTGTTGAGAATGCCACTAGAGCCTGAGGAGTTCATGCAAGAATGCTCGGAGGAAGTCAGTCTGGAAGCAATTGAGAGCACTACCCAAGCAGTGCAAGCTTATCAAGAGGAAGACACACCATTGTGGTGTCCGTTGATGGTGGAAACCACCCTAAAAGCGAGAGAACAAGATCACCCCCTGTCCATTCAACAACTACGAAAAGGAAAAATCCATAGAGCACAATGGGAAGATCAGATAATTGGTAGAATACTACTTTATGTGGACCAAAATCGGTTTCCAAGTAAACGAGAGAGAGATAATGAGTTACCAGCAGTATCTGTTTTAGTTAAAGAATGGACGAAGCTCTACCTCAGTGAAGACGGTATTCTGTATCGTAAAGGAGGACAAAACTGGCAGTTGGTACTACCCAGAGTATTCCGTAGGTTGGTCTTCAAAGAACTCCATAAAAACATGGGACAACTGGGAGTGGAAAGGACAACCAACTTGATCCATGAACGTTTCTTCTGGCTGTACAAGCAGAGAGATATTGAGAGGTACGTGACTAGGGAGTGTGGGTGTCTGAAAGATAAACGTCCCAACACATCAACCCGGGCACATATGGGCAACATCCAAACTACGTATCCATTTGAGATGGTCTCAATAGACTTTCTACATCTCGAGACGTGCAAGGGTGGTTACGAATACATATTGTTGGTGATGGACCATTTTACTAGATTTGCCCAACATATGCCACCACCAATAAAGCTGGTCGAACAGTGGCAGAAAAGATCTTCAATGATTTTGCTTTAAGGTTTGGGTTCCCTACGAGTTTACACCACGACCAAGGAAGACAATTTGAGAACCAGCTCTTTGCCAAGCTAGGAAAGTACTGTAGAATTCAGAGGTCCCTCACAACGCCCTATCACCCAGAGGATAATGGAAAAGTGGAACGTTTTAACCGGACATTATTGTTGATGTTGCGCACTTTAACAGCTGATAAGAAGAAAGACTGGAAGAATTCTCTGTCAAATGTGGTACATGCCTATAGCTGTACAAAGAGCGATGCAGCAGGTTATTTACCCGTATTCCTATTGTACGGATGATCGCCAAGACTGCCAATCGACACCATGTTCGATACTCCGGTGTCAGAGACTTTCAGAACATATCCAGAGTACGTTCGGAAATGGAAGGAACAGATGGCACAGGTATACAACATAGCATCCAAAGTGGTTACGCAAGGACAGAGCAAGAGTAAGGAGTACTATGATCGAAAATGTTATGTAGCAGAATTGGCACCGAGAAGTCGGGTGCTAGTCAAGAACGTATGTGAGAAAAGTGTTCCAGGAAAACTTCGTTCGTACTGGGAAGACAAGGTGTATGTGGTCGTAAAGAGGAAAGCCGATGACAGTCCAGTGTATGAAATCCGATTGGAAAGAGGGAACAAGAAAACCAGAATAGTCCATCGGAATTTATTACTACCCTGTGATCATCTCCCACCACAACAAGACTTCCCAGAAGCAGACCGACATCGATCGAGATCGACTAAGAGACAACCACAGATTGAAGCTCCGGTGGTGGATAGTGACCTTAAAAGTTCAGATGAAGAAGAGCACACCGTTGTATTTCTCGGACCAGCAAGGAGGGATGTACCATCCTCAGGAGAGTGAACTGAGTCCCGAGGCTCCAGAGTTTGTACCAAGGAGTACAGATGAAGTCTGATGATTGAACACCGGTCACTGGAGAGACTGATCGACAGGAGAAGCGGAATTACCAGACCGTGTAGAACCAGGTGATTCCGGAGAAGTACAGGAACTTACAGAGGCAGTTCCAGGAGCATCTGAGGAAGCATGGGAAATGAATGCGGTGGAAGAAACTCCTGTGACCAAAGAACCTGTGGTATCTGAGGAACAACCCACAAGGAGGATGTCGACTCGAGAAGTGAGGAGGCTTTTGATGCTGACGTATGAGACACTTGGTAAACCGAGTCAAGTGCCAAGGACTGTCAACTGGAAACAGGTATCTCTGCCTACAAACCAGGTAAGCCCACTTGTGTGGTATTCACCACCGAGAGGCAGTATACAGTCATATGAAAAAGTTTGGGCACCCCTATTAATCTTAAGCTTAATGTTTTATAAAAATTGGTGTTTTTGCAACAGCTATTTCAGTTTGATATATGTAATAACTGTTGGATACAGTAATGTTTCTGCCTTGAAATGAGGTTTATTGTACTAACAGAAAATGTGCAATCTGCATTCAAACAAAATTTGACAGGTGCATAAGTATGGGCACCTCACCAGAAAAGTGACATTAATATTTAGTAGATCCTACTTTTGTAAAAATAACAGCCTCTAGTCGCTTCCTGTAGCTTTTAATGAGTTCCTGGATCCTGGATGAAGGTATTTTTGACCATTCCTCTTTACAAAACAATTCCAGTTCAGTTAAGTTTGATGGTCGCCGAGCATGGACAGCCTCTTCAAATGATCCCACAGATGTTCAATGATATTCAGGTCTGGGGACTGGGATGGCCATTCCAGAACATTGTAATTGTTCCTCTGCATGAATGCCTGAGTAGATTTGGAGCGGTGTTTTGGATCATTGTCTTGCTGAAAGATCCATCCACTGCGTAACTTCAACTTTATCACTGATTCTTGAACACTATTGCCAAGAATCTGCTGATACTGAGTGGAATCCATGCGTCCCTCAACTTTAACAAGATTCCCAGTGCCGGCATTGACCACACAGCCCCAAAGCATGATGGAACCTCCACCAAATTTTACTGTGGGTAGCAAGTGTTTTTCTTGGAATGCTGTGTTTTTTTGCCACCATGCATAACGCCTTTTTGTATGACCAAACAACTCAATCTTGGTTTCATCAGTCCACAGGACCTTCTTCCAAAAAGAAATAGGCTTCTTCAAATGTGCTTTTGCATACCTCAGCCGACTCTGTTTGTGCGTACTTGCAGAAACGGCTTCTTTCGCATCACTCTCCCATACAGCTTCTCCTTGTGCAAAGTGCGTTGTATAGTTGACCGATGCACAGTGACACCATCTGCAGCAAGTTGATGCTGCAGCTCTCTGGAGGTGGTCTGAGGATTGTCCTTGACTGATCTCACCATTCTTCTTCTCTGCCTTTCTGATGTTTTTCTTGTCCTGACACTTCTGGCCTTAACAAGAACTGTCCCTATGTTCTTCCATTTCCTTACTATGTTCCTCACAGTGGAAACTGACAGGTTAAATCTCTGAGACAGCTTTTTGTATCCTTCCCCTGAACAACTATGTTGAATAATCTTTGTTTTCAGATCATTTGACAGTTGTTTTGAGGAGCCCATGATGCCACTCTTCAGAGGAGATTCAAACAGGAGAACAACTTGCAAGTGGCCACTTTAAGTAGCTTTTTTCATGATTGCATACACCTGGCTATAAAGTTCAAAGCTCAATGAGGTTACAAAACCAAAAAAAGTGCTTTAGTAAGTCAGTAAAAAGTAGGCAGGAGTATTTAAAACAAGAAAATGATAAGGGTGCCCATACTTATGCACCGGTCAAATTTTGTTTGAATGCAGATTGCACATTTTCTGTTAGCACAATAAACCTCATTTCAAAGCAGAAACATTACTGTGTCCAACAGTTATTACATATATCAAACTGAAATAGCTGTTGCAAAAACACCAATTTTTATAAAACATTAAGCTTAAGATTAATAGGGGTGCCCAAACTTTTTCATATGACTGTAGAAGATGTTGCCTGGTGGAAAGACTTGTTTTCATACTTTGATTTCCCTTAAAAGGCTTTGTAGAAACAAAGAACTGTTAAGGCCTAGTGAGAGAGAGCTGGTTGAAGACGTACGAAAAGCTCCAGCTGAAGAGACGCTGATTGTATTAATTGTGTTAATTGTTTATTTCTTACAGTACTGCAAGAAAAAGGTCGTAGAATAGGTTGTTATAAATGTTTATAAATGTTATGCCAATTTGACAATGCCAATTTGTATATACACTGTGTGCAGAATTATTAGGCAAGTTGTATTTAAGAGGATTATTTTTATTATTGATCAACAACTATGTTCTCAATCAACCCAAAAGACTCATAAATATCCAAGCTTAATATTTTTGGAAGTTGGAGTGGGTTTTTTTTAGATTTGGCTATCTTAGGAGGATATCTGTTTGTGCAGGTAACTATTACTCTGCAGAATTATTAGGCAACTTAATAAAAACCAAATATAATGCCATCTCACTATTTATTTATTTTCACCAGGTAAACCAATATCAGTGCACAAAATTTAGAAATAAACATTTCTGCCATGCAAAAACAAAAAACAAAAAAATTAGTGATCAATAAAGCCACCTTTCTTTATGATGACACTCAACAGCCTTCCATCCACAGATTCTGTCAGTTGCTTGATCTGTTTTCCATCAACATTGCGTGCAGCAGCCACCACAGCCTCCCAGACACTGTTCCGAGAGGTGTACTGTTTTCCCTCCCTGTAGATCTCACATTTTATGATGGACCACAGGTTCTCTATGGGGTTCATATCAGGTGAACAAGGGGGCCATGTCATTATTTTTTCTTCTTTTAGACCTTTACTTGCCAGCCACGCTGTGGAGTAGTTGAATGCATGTGATGGCGCATTGTACTGCATGAAAATCATGTTTTTCTTGAATGATACCGACTTCTTCCTGTACCACTGCTTGAAGAAGTTGTCTTCCAGAAACTGGCAGTAGGTCTGAGAGTTGAGCTTCACTCCATCCTCAACCCGAAAAGGTCCCACAAGTTCATCTATGATGATACCAGCCCATACCAGTACCCCACCTCCACCTTGCTGGCGTCTGAGTCGGAGTGGAGCTCTCTGCCCTTTATTGATCCAGTCTCTGGCCCATCCATCTGGCCCATCAAGAGTCACTCTCATTTCATCAGTCCATAAAACCTTTGAAAAATCAGTCTTAAGATACTTCTTGGCCCATTCTTGACGTTTTATTTTATGCTTCTTGTTCAAAGGTGGTCGTTTTTCAGCCTTCCTTACCTTAGCCATATCCCTGAGTATCGCACACCTTGTGCTTTTTGATACTCCAGTAACGTTGCAGTTCTGAAATATGGCAAAACTGGTGGCGAATGGCATCTTGGCAGCTTCACGCTTGATTTTCCTCAATTCATGGGCAGTTTTTTGCGCCTTTTTTGGCCAACACTCTTCTTGCGACCTTGTTGCCTATTTGCCATGAAACACTTGATTGTTCAGTGATCACGCTTCAAAAGTTTGGAAATTTCAAGACTGTTGCATCCCTCTGCAAGACATCTCACAATTTTGGACTTTTCAGAGCCCGTCAAATGTCTCTTCTGACCCATTTTGCCAAAGGAAAGGAAGTTGCGTAATAATTAAGCACACCTTATATAGGGTGTTTATGTCATTAGACAACACCCCTCCTCATTACAGAAATGAACTTCACCAGATTTACTTAGTTGGTAGTTGGCTCTCAAGCCTATGCAGCTTGGAGTAGGACAACATGTATAAAAAGTATCAGTGATCAAAATACGCATTTGCCTAATAATTCTGCACGCGGTGTAAAGTTACTCAGCTTTCACCACTGTCTCAGAATTGGTCAGACTGACAAATTAAGATGAACGTCGAGTACGACATTCCAAAAGGAGGGAAGAGTGTGACATGCAGAAGTAGTGCTGTTGCTTCAAAAGCATACAGCAACTATTAAAATAACACAAGCACAGGAGACAGGAAGTGTTGTGCTTCAGAAGCATCCAGCAACTAGAGGGGTTAACACAGTCACAGGAGACAGGGAGTGTTTTAGCAAAGCCCCAGGGGGATTTGTTATTGTAGTCTGGCTGAAGCCAAAGAGAAAGGTAGTGAGTTCCTGGGTATTGTATGCTATGTAATTATTTATGACATAATAGAGACTATGTATATTGTTTTTATATTGAGATGTGTATTGTCTGTGGTTTCCTTATTTTCAAGATCTTGAAATTGAATCTGGATTGAACATTGAATCATTCAACAGGAAGATTAAATCATCTGCTGTCACACAGAACACATCTGCATCTATTATATTGTTGTTCTAATGTTGTATGATGCTATATGGATAATGGTCAATTTTGCCCTAACTTAAAATGGTGTTCACATACCTCCTGTGTGGTGCGCGTGCGCGCCGCGTCATTGCAGCCTCGCCTCCCCCGCCCGGCGTCCAATCAGGGATCAGGCCTCGCGCACATACGCAGTCTGACTTCCGGGACGCCGGCCGTGTGAGGGCGATGTGCAATGAGCGGTGTGCGCGCGCCCATTAGCACGGGGCATTACAGGTGTTTGGAACCCATCAACTACGCATAAATACCCAGTTATGGCACTGCATCAGTACCCCCCGACGAAGCAGAACGCGAAACGCGCATTGGGGTACGAAGCAGTGTGGTTCCTCATATAATGGCATTTGGTTTGTATGAAATTTACTCATTAGCTCTGGGGCACTATGATATAAATTTCTGGTGATTATTTTGACTATCTGCCTTGGGGAGGTTTATGTGTACTAATGGACATTTTGGAATGTTGTCAGATACATTAATATCTGTATATATGACTTACAAGCCGACTATTTGATCTCCTCATATTGTAATTGATATATTATATTGGGTCTGTTAAGTCTTATGTATATGTCATATATGATCTATGTGAACCACATTTGATTATACTTATATTGTATTCCTACATTACTTTGGTACCATATTTATGATTTTCTGTTTATGAACTTACCATGTTGCCATATCAGGTTACTTTCAAGAACCACACTGCCTCTATTTTTAATGGGGTCTTCTTTTTTTAGGGGCAAAAATAATTTTTATATAAAGGGGTGTCCATTTGTTTGTGAAATAAAAACCTTTGATACAATAAATTTACTAAGCATATGAATTCTTTACTGATTTATTGATTTACTCTAATGAGGGATGAGAATCACAGTGAGTTATCTGTATCTGACAGAAGGCAACTGAACATGATTCAGATTAGGAGAGAAACTAAACACAGGTCAGATAAACTCCCTGAACTAACAGTGCAGAGTATTATCGGGCAGGAAGATAAGTATTGGAATGAATTGTGTCACAGGGATAATCTCCCTCATCAACCCCCCCCCCCTCCATCTCCATGCAGGATAAAGAATGCTGTGCACTATTGTGTCCTTGTGAAAGAAAAGCTTGTGGTTGTGTATGCATAGAAGTGTGCTGCTAAGAGATCTAATCCATGCTGAATTATGCTACTGAAGAGACTGACATTACTATGCCTGCTTTAATAGACTGTACTGTGGTGAAGCCTGTTGCTTCAGAGTTATATGGTACTGGCCGTACTTGATTAAACTCCACTGGTCTGTTCAACTGTTTATGAAGACTCTTGTCAGATGTGTCTGTTCAGCAATTGAATCTATCGTGTGCCTGAGAGAAGCTGCAGCCCATGGTCGCCCTGAGTAACGGTTCCCCCAGGATTCCAACGAATTCATGAAACCCGTCTCGTTCTATCTGATTCTAGTGGCGTGCGTGTAACAGCGTCCTGATGGGGGGCTGATGGAAATCAGTGTGTTCGTGCACCGCAGCTGTTTCATTTAAATGGTGCTGTAAGGGACTGAAAGTGTAGCACCCCGAGGGCTCGGCTGCTACAGGGGTATTGCACCTCAAACCAGAGGTGTGGTATTCCACTCCCGGGTAAGGATGCAGTGTGGACTAGGGCTTAGTAAGCTGCATGCACCACACACACCCCATTTCCGAGGGACAGGTCAACGGTGCTCCCACTAGACAGAAGTGCAGGCACGACAGCATCTGTCCCTGGCTGGAGTGGGGCGGGGGGTGGAATACCCAGTGGTGTAGGAGCAGATAGGGGTGGGTCTCTGGGCATAGGTAGGAGCCCATTGGTTGCTAGTCACCTGGGCTCAGGTGTTAGAAGGAGGTATATAAGGTGGGCACCATCTTAGAACAGTGTGCAGTGCAGAGAAGAAGTTAAGAGTGAGAGGAGAAGTCAGGATGCAGAGCCCCTGCATGGGCTCTGCTCCGCAGGCAGGCCTTGTCAGGAGGCTGGAGCCTGAGAGAGAGAGAAAGGAAAAGGAACAGAAAGGACAGTAAGAAAGGAAGCAAGGAACAGGAACACAGAGAAAGGCCCAGAGACACGAGGACAGAAGGAACCCCATATGCCCAGGAGATACAGGGTGAAGGGTTGGCAGAGCAGGGTACCGGAACCCAAATTGGTGGAGGCGACTAATCCTCAGCCAAAACCGGAGGTTGTGACCACATCTTGGTGCGACCCCTCACTACATCCACCAGGAAAGCATACCACATAGGGTCAGGGAAACCGGAGAGAGGTTTCGCCAACAGAAGGCCCGAGGAAGCTGGACAAAGGTGGTTCACTGGTGGGGACGGCCAGAGAAAGGAAAGGAAGGGAGTCCTGTGCCACGCACTGGAATTGCCTGGAAGTTGGTCGAGCCCCTTGCCTGGTGGACATAGCACGGCTTAGGCAGTCACCGCCGGTACCAAGGTGACTAGGACCAGTAAAGAACTGTGAGTAAAGCATTGGAAACTGCAACCACACGTCTCTGTGTTTCATCGCCGCACCAGCACCATTAGTACTGGGACGCTCACACCATTACCACCATCATCCACATTAGCTGCCCTGAGGCAATACTTCTCCCGTGGGGAGTTATCCCATTCTTGGCTGCGCATACAACACCAGCCTCAGCGGTCTGCAGCGCAGCGGCGGTCCCCACTGACCACAATCCACGGGTGGCGTAGTCGGACACTTATTACAACACAAATAGACTGCCACTGGTTTGACCACCCTGGGCACGGACCGGGTCACCGCCACGGAGAACTACAACCCCCAGCGATCCGGCTCCGGGTATCCCCTTACACAGCACAGGCCCAGGGGGCGCGTCAAAAGCACCATCTAAATAATTATCAGTAACAATTGTACCAATATGAAAAACTTTTTTTCATACTAAAAATTAACACGTGACAGAACCCAAATGGACTTCTTAATAACCAATGAGGTCCCTCTGCCTCCATTTGCACACATTTTCCCATAGCCCAAGCATTTTCATTTTAAGTAACAACCTTTTATGTGGAATAGTATTTATTGAGTTAATAAAAATAAAGCTATTTTACATCGCAGTCCAGCCCTTTCCCATAGAAGCGTCAACTAAGAAATGAAATATAGACAATGGAAGTAGAAAAAAGGAGGTAAAGTGAATAGAGCTGGATGTTTTGTTAGATATTCTAATAATATGATTTCCTCACATAAGTCCTATCTACTCCAAGTGACATTGCTCATGGTCAATCTTGAGATCCAGTTTTCATTTGCAGTGTTCTCCTAACATTTAGGGAATTAATTTATCTGCCTTTTTATCAATAAAAACTTGCTTTGCAAAGTCACGGGGTACAACCGTCTGCCCTTCCATCATGGTATACATAAATAGATTTCAATGTCAATGGTTTGTGCAATGTCATTTGGATTCTACTAATCATAAATTCCATATGTTGCATATAGCAATGAATAGCCTTGAGCTTTACAGTATGAAATGGTCTATGTTTCATACCGGAAAAGAAAACAGGTTGAAAAGATGATATAAAATATTCATATTTAATAAGGCAATTAATTCTGAATGCAGAATATACTAGAATTTATAGTTCTGTAACTAATGTAGTGGGTGCTATACATGTAAGCCCATCCATACATTACATTAAAGTGATTTTAATCCTACTTTTGGAGTATTTATCCAGGAAGCCCATAAAAATATTTTTCCCCATAATATTTTTTTTAAACTCGCATATCTTCAGTAGTGATGAGAGAGTATGCCTCATTAACCCTTTCAGCGAGCACGCTGAGGAGTGGGAGAGGAGCTTTGTGGCTGTGTTTTGTAGTCATGACTATGGGACCATATGGTATTTCGAGACTTCAGTAATGATACATCTTTACTTGCACAATATGGTAACTGTGCTTTTATACTTAGGTTCTTCCTAGTAATTTTGCAGTAACAAAAACATTTTTTATACTAGTCTAACAAATATGTATGTGCAACGTGGCATGAGGTGGTAGCTGTGGGCGAGGTACTCATCTCTTACGCCTTGGCACGTTACGTAAAGCTGGGGGTCCTGACTGGGTATGTGGATATATGCTATGGGGGTGCTACGCCCTAGCAGGCCACATGATGCCGGTGACTTCGGCTGGCCAGAACCAGGTGTTGTAAAGTTCAATGAGGGAGACCACCAATCAATAATAAACAATCTTTTACTAAACAGCAACGTCTTGGGAACTATGTATAGTAAATAGCGGTATAGTAACTTCACGAACGTTTCCTTTAACACATGGAGTATCTTCAACATTTTCACATATATTCTTCCTGTCCATCTCAGAATGATTTGAGGGTTCTGCCTCACTCAGTCCTATATCTTCACCACTACCCAGCACAGTAGTACAGTCCAGTATGTTAGAGTCCTATTCTCAACCCATGGTTCCGCATCCTCTTTTCCTCTTAGGGAAACTAGGTTCCAATATGGCCGGTACTTAGCTTCTCTGCTTCTGACGCGTTGGAACTCACACCCAGGGCACTCTCTTCATCTCACCTCCCCTATTTCGTCGGGGCCCATTACGTCTCTGAGTTATAAACTTAGGGACATACTGCTAGGCGTCCTATCCCAGGACCAGTCTCCAGAGCATACCTCTGTCTTTTGGTCACTTCTCTCTTTTTCCTCTCTCTTTACTCAGGATAACGCTATCCACTGCCTTGGCTCCACTAAACTCAGGGACACCCATGTCAGGTGGCTCTGCTGACTAGTAAGACCATAGGTCCGCTTTTACTGCACACTGGGACCTGTTTCACTTTCTGCCAGGAAACTGTCTCTGTCCCTTCACTTCAGCCCTTCCCACTCTGGGCTAGTCCAAATCATTAATTCTAAGTTTCCATACTGTCGGGCATCACACAACACCAACACTAATAACGCATATCACAATTCAAATTACACATCATGGTACATTTACAACTATACACGTGTCTTCAAGGGGGAATGTGGGCAGTATGTTCATCTCCTTACATATGTTTGAAGTAATAGTGTATATGCCAAAGATAAAAATCTAAAATACATCCAAGAAGTAAACCAGTTGTCTACTTGGAAAACTAAAGGGAAACCGGTCCATTGAATGCAAAAAAAATTGCTGGAGATCATATTGCTATCTCTGAACTGGATGGGCAAGCAAATTGTCTATTTTGAGAACCAAGAAGTTTGAAAGATTGTTTATTCGCTGTGAAATAAAGATCCAAAGTGAGGGGACTCTGAGTTGATTTAGAAGTACAATACAATTTTTATTTGAGACATGTGTGCAATGCTTTACACTATTAGAAGTATACTCTTGACCTCTTTATTACAATGTGATATCAAACTGCCGCAATACATAAGACTTCTTGTGTATTGTGGACAACTCAGCAGTACAAGGTAGCTTTATCATGGAGCCTTGTGAGAATTTAGGTTTGGACGGATCTGTTGCAATTATTACTCAATTATTCCAATTATAAATGTATTTTCTCCTATTTATATTGAAGTCTGTAGAATTAGGCTATGCAATCAAGATTTAGCTGTTTTAATTAGGTTAAGTGTCCTGTACACTTAAAGAGCACTTTTCACAAGGTTTAACATGTTAAACTGTCCACATCATGGAATAGTGGCTGCAGAGCTGACTAAAACAGTTTTTATTTTTTAATTTTTCCTCTCTGTTCCAGAGATATTAGCATGTAAAATTTAAGCTAAAATTTATGATAATCCCAACTGGATGTTACCAGAGATTCTGACCAATCATAAGCAGGCGGCAACACATAAAGGAAAAAAGAACACCCCTCCACCACCAAGAATAGCTGTGAACAGGCTTTCTCCTGTGGGAAGCATGTAGTGACATACATATTGCTCTCCTCACTGATCTCACTGCAGAGCTGTGCGAGGTTGCAAGTGCTGAAAGTAGAGTAGAGATGAGTGTGTTTATGAACGCCTTTCATCTCATGGCAACCAGAATGGAAGGGAAGGGCATTACAGCAGGGCTGAGTTTTGTCTCACTACAAACACTTATAGCAGCTTTCCTCTCAGTTCTGTCATTTCTGATGTATTCCGCTCGCCCTACAACAATCACCATGAAATTAAAGCTGAGAGGTGTTTGTAGCAGAACAGGAGCAAGCCTGTTCTAACCGATTGTGGGGGCGTGTTCTTTTCTTCCCCAGCATGATGCTTCCTGTTTATGATTGGTCAACAGCTTACAGGGAAGGAAGTACACACCACCAGAGAAGAATCTCTGGTAATGCCCAGTTGGCCTTATCATAGATTATAACCTAAACTTTATAAGCTAATATCTCCACAACAATGAGGAGAAAGTAAAAATTAAAAAACAAATTTTGTTCAGCTTTGCAGCCACTAACCCATGATGTGGCCAATATAACATGCTAAAACTGGTGAAAGGTCCACTGTAAATGCAATCTTGCAAACCTTAGCATTTGAACTACTTTAAACAATCCGTTTTTTGTTGGAATAGTTCTCAATGATGTGATTTTCAGAGATCTATGGGAAAATGTTGCAATAGGTGTTTATTATTCCAACAGCTCAGCCACAGGCAACATTTTTGAAATTAATGGAAAGTCTCTGTAAGGAATGTTCAAATCATGCATTCCAAAGCAAGAGATGTTCTTTGTGATCACTTTCTGCTCTTGCAAACATATGTTGGTAGACCTCCTCTACCAGGGAACCCCAGGTAGAGGAGCCCCAGGCTCCGGGGGGACCCATGGCCACACTGCCCTCTCTTGTGCGGCGGGCAGGGAGCGATCCCTCCAGCTCCCCTGCCATCAGGAGGAAAATGGCAGCAGAGCTGAGGGATCTGTCCTCACCTCTGCTTCCTGCCCGGCGCTTCCTCCCTGACACAGGCCCGTGTTGATTGATGTCGTCATCATGCAGCGCGGGCCTGTGTCAGAGCAAAAGTTTCCGGCACCGGAGGAGAATGCTGTTGGGGAGCATGCTGAGAAGTAAGTTGTGTTTTTATTTTATTTATTTTTTTCTCTTATATTGCAACGGCTGGGGAGAGGAACAGGTAAATTAGGGGAGGTGGGAGAGAGCAATGGTGGGGAGAGCAATGATGGGGCTGATAGCGATGGGGAGAGCAATGATGGGGCTGGTGGTGATGGGGAGAGCAGTGATGGGGCTGGTGGTGATGGGGAGAGCAATGATGGGGCTGGTGGCGATGGGGAGAGCAGTGATGGGGCTGGTGGTGATGGGGAAAGCAATGATGGGGCTGGTGGCAATGGGGAGAGCAATGATGGGGCTGGTGGCGATGAGCAGAGCAGTGATGGGGCTCGTGGCGATGGAAGAGCAGTAATGGGGCTGTTGGCAATGGGGAGAGCAGTGATGGGGTTGGTGGTGATGGGGAGAGCAATGATGGGGCTGGTGGTGATGGGGAGAGCAATTATGGGGCTGGTGGCGATGGGGAGAGCAATAATGAGGATGGTGGCGATGGGGAGAGCAATCATGGGGCTGGTGGTGATGGGGAGAGCAATTATGATGATGGTGGCAATGGGGAGAGCAATGATGAGGATGGTGGCGATGGGGAGAGCAATGATGAGGATGGTGGCGATGGAGAGAGCAATGATGAGGATGGTGGCAATGGAGAGAGCAACGATGGGGCTGGTGGCGATGGAGAGAGCAATGATAAGGATGGTGGCGATGGGGAAGTGATGATGGGGCTGGTGGCGATGGGGAGAGCAACGATGAGGATGGTGGCAATGGGGAGAGCAACGATGAGAATGGTAAAGATGGGAAGAGCAACGATGAGGTTGGTAATGATGGTGAAAGGAGTGATGGGGCTGGTGGCGATGGGGAGAGCAGTGATGGGGCTGGTGGTGATGGGGAGAGCAATGATGGGGCTGGTGGCGATGGGGAGAGCAGTGATGGGGCTGGTGGTGATGGGGAAAGCAATGATGGGGCTGGTGGCAATGGGGAGAGCAATGATGGGGCTGGTGGCGATGAGCAGAGCAGTGATGGGGCTGGTGGCGATGGGGAGAGCAGTAATGGGGCTGGTGGCGATGGGGAGAGTAGTGATGGGGTTGGTGGTGATGGGGAGAGCAATGATGGGGCTGGTGGTGATGGGGAGAGCAATCATGGGGCTGGTGGCGATGGGGAGAGCAATAATGAGGATGGTCGCGATGGGGAGAGCAATCATGGGGCTGGTGGTGATGGGGAGAGCAATTATGATGATGGTGGCAATGGGGAGAGCAATGATGAGGATGGTGGCGATGGGGAGAGCAATGATGAGGATGGTGGCGATGGAGAGAGCAATGATGAGGATGGTGGCAATGGAGAGAGCAACGATGGGGCTGGTGGCGATGGAGAGAGCAATGATAAGGATGGTGGCGATGGGGAAGCGATGATGGGGCTGGTGGCGATGGGGAGAGCAACGATGAGGATGGTGGCAATGGGGAGAGCAACGATGAGAATGGTAACGATGGGAAGAGCAACGATGAGGATGGTAATGATGGTGAAAGGAGTGATGGGGCTGGTGGCGATGGGGAGAGCAGTGATGGGGCTGGTGGCGATGGGGAGAGCAATGATGCAGATGGTGGCGATGGGGAGAGCAATGATTGGGATGGTGGCGATGGGGAGGGCAATGATGAGGATGGTGGGGATGGGGAGAGCAATGATGAGGCTGGGGTGGCAATGATGGAGATGGTGGCGATGGGGAGAGCAATGATGGGGATGGTGGCGATAGGGAGGGCAATGATGAGGATGGTGGGGATGGGGAGAGCAATGACGGGGGTGCTGGGAGAGAGCAATGATGGGGTGCTGGGAGAGAGCAATGATGGGGGTGCTGGGAAAGAGCAATGATATTGGTGCTGGGAGAGAGCATTGACGGGGTTGCTGGGAGAGAGCAATGATATTGGTGCTGGGAGAGAGCATTGATGGGGGTTGCTGGGAGAGAGCAATGATGGGGGTGCTGGGACAGAGCAATGATGGGGTGCTGGGAGAGCGCAATGATGGGGGTGCTGGGAGAGAGCTTTGATGACTGCTTTGCACACTCTTGGCATTCTCTTGATGAGCTTCAAGAGGTAGTCACCGGAAATGGTCTTCCAACAATCTTGAAGGAGTTCCCAGAGATGCTTAGCACTTGTTGGCCCTTTTGCCTTCACTCTGCGGTCCAGTTCACCCCAAACCATCTTCACGGTGGGAACCAGGCATGTAGAGTCCATCCGTTCACCTTTTCTGCGTCGCACAAAGACACGGTGGTTGGAACCAAAGATCTCAAATTTGGACTCATCAGACCAAAGCACAGATTTCCACTGGTCTAATGTCCATTCCTTGTATTCTTTAGCCCAAACAAGTCTCTTCTGTTTGTTGCCTGTCCTTAGCAGTGGTTTCCTAGCAGCTATTTTACCATGAAGGCCTGCTGCAGAAAGTCTCCTCTTAACAGTTGTTGTAGAGATGTGTCTGCAGCTAGAACTCTGTGTGGCATTGATCTGGTCTCTAATCTGAGCTGCTGTTAACCTGCGAATTCTGAGGCTGGTGACTCGGATAAACTTATCCTCAGAAGCAGAGGTGACTCTTGGTCTTCCTTTCCTGGGGCGGTCCTCATGTGAGCCAGTTTCTTTGTAGCCCTTGATGGTTTTTGCAAATGCACTTGGGGACACTTTCAAAGTTTTCCCAATTTTTCGCACTGACTGACCTTCATTTCTTAAAGTAATGATGGCCACTCGTTTTTCTTTACTTAGCTGCTTTTTTCTTGCCATAATACAAATTCTAACAGTCTATTCAGTAGGACTATCAGCTGTGTATGCACCTGACTTCTGCACAACACAACTGATGGTCCCAATGTGGCGCCCTTGAGGGTTCAGTCGCCACAGGGGTACTGCACCTCAGATTGAGGTGTGGTATCTCCTCTTCCAGGTAAGGATGGAGCATCTCTCAGGACCCCACTTCACCACTCAACACTACACCACTCCTGTCCTGAAGGGGGCCTAAATGCACCAGGGTGCTGCCCCGGCCAGGGATGGAGGAGATGGGGGGAACCAAAGATAGGGGGAACCATGTAGTGGGTGAGGGTGGAGGACACACTTTTAGGAAACACTTATTGATTCATATTTAATCTACGGCCATCTTAGGTTCAAGGTCTTTGATTGAGGATCTTCTGTCAGGGTCCAGCAAGAGGCTGTAGCTGGCGGAAGGTTCGCGGTCCTAGTACTCTTGCCTTGAGACGAGGAGCGGGTCAGAGTTAACCACTGTCTCTACCCGGTCAAGGTCTTGACCTAAGAAGGCCTTGGAGGGGAGCAGAGGCTCCACAGGCAAAAGTATCCCAGGGGGATACGGACGGAGCGGAGTCGCCACCTGTATTCTTTATTCTGGCCTAGTCAGAGGGATTCCTGCTGCAAGAGGGGTAACCGGCCCCCGATATCTGACTTTGTTACTTCACGTCTCAGTCGGAAAAGCCCGAAGGCTTAGTGGTTTCCAGGGGGATACGGACGGAGCGGAGTCGCCACCTGTATCTCTCACACTGCGTTTATCCAGTGGGACCCGGCCTTACACCACGTTCGTACCACACACAGTGAGGAGGAGACTTAGTGGGAGAACTTACAAAGGAGAGGAACACACACCAGAGGGGTCTCGACAAGTGCTCCTGATCTACCTGGGAAGTGCTGGACCCCCTTCCCGGTGGCCGCAGTGCGCCATGTGTAGCAGAGAGAAGCTTTGCGGCTGAAAGTTCATCTAAAGTGAGTAAAGCCCCGGATGACTTCACACACCGCCTCAGCCTGTTATTTCCTGCGCGGCACTGCACCCACCATTCCTCCTCACACTGCCCTGAGGCCTGCTCCGCCTGTGGGGAGCCGTCCCATCTTAGCTGCCCGTAACACCAGCCTCAGTGGACGGTAGCAGCGCTGGTGTCCATCACCGGAAACCGCAGGTGGCGTAGTCGAAATACCACTCTTACTTGGAAGCCCGTTATTTTTGATGTGACGGCCCTGGGCACCGAACGGGTCTAGGCCACGACTGCATCCCCCGCGACCCCTACACTGACCCGGCTCTGAGTACCCCAAAAACCAAGGGAGGGCGACAAGAGGCGAGTCACACACCAACCACATTTATAAGGCAAGAAATCCCACTTATTAAACCTGACAGGGCACACCTGTGAAGTCAAAACCATTTCCGGTGACTACCTCTTGAAGCTCATCAAGAGAATGCCAAGAGTGTGCAAAGCAGTCATCAATAGTGTTGAGCCACCCCCGTAGTGTTCGAGTTCGGTTCGGTTCGTCGAGCACCTTCGAACACCGTTAAAACCAATGGCAGGCAAACAAAAACACATATAAACACATAGAAAACACCTTCAAAGGTGTCCAAAAGCTGACAAACTGCTCAGAAGACATAACTAACACATGGAAAAGTGACAAGTACATATAGTCATGCGAAAAGAGAAGAGGTGGAGGAGTAAAAGGAGGGGGAGACACAGATATAGGCATGTCATGCCCTTGTAAAATCCAAAATGTGAGAAGCCGACACGGCCAGTCCGCTCCTGCCCGTGCCACCTCCGTGTCGCCGGGTTTGTGCCAGAGCCGCGGTGAACCCTGACGGCCAGCCCCCCTCTCCCAATACTGGTGCCTGTCCGCTGGTGGGTCGAGCGAGCCCCCCTGTGGTGGAGGCAGCTCTAAGCTTTTTAATTTAAATTGTCTCTCTAATTTGAATGAATACACTTTAAATCCATTTACAAGGATCTATTGGAGGGCAAGTCTCATGCCAGCAGCCGCGTAATTCCTGCTCCAGTAGCGTCCACTAAAGCTGCTGCAGTTAAAAAGTTTTTATAAGGATCGAGCTCGGCTGTCCACCGCAAGGCATACTACTGCCAGTCCCAGCCCCTATGCCTTGGGGTGCCTCCTGATGCTCTTCACTGAGTATCCCGTGGTCCCGAAGCATTTCCTTTGAAAAAATTAAGTGTCCAAACTACAGGTGGTGTAGCTTGCTTAACAGCCGGGATAATCCGCTGACTAGCAGACACTGCTACTAGGCACAAAGTATTTCCTGGGCTAGATGCCGTTAAAAATTTGTAATTAGATACTCTCGTTGGATGCTGAGAAAGCATTCCATAGAGTCTCCTGGCACGCCATATATTATTCTCTTAAAAAGTTTGGGGTAGGGGTCTAGGGGACCCTTTTATAGCCAAAATCACGGCCCTGTATCGCAATACGTCACCTAGGCTGAAGATAAATGGAACTGTAGCACCCTGAAGGCTCGGTTGCTACAGAGGTATTGCACCTCACCCAGAGGTGTGATATCTCACTCTCAGGTAAGGATGGAGTGTGGATCAGGACCCGACACCTGCATGCATTACACCACATTGCCGTGGGGCAGGGCGAACAATATGCCCCTGAGATGGGCACGACAGTCCCTGTCCCTGGCTGGAGTGGGGGGAGGGAACACTGAGGAAGGGGAACCCTGTAGTGCAGGAGCAGGGAGGAAGCAGTTCCTGGGTGCATTGAGAAGGGAGTATAAAAGGTGGGCACCATCTTAGTTCAGTGCAGAGAAGTCTGAGCATAAGTGACAGGGAGCAGGGGCTCTGCATGAGCTCTGCTCCGGAGGCGGGCCTAGTAACAGAGGCCCAGGCCTGGAAGACGGAGAAGGAAGGAAGAGGAGCGGAGAAGGCTCCAGGAACGAGGAACGAAGGGATCCCAGGGGTGCGGACGGGCGAGTCGCCACCGCACGCCCGAATCCAACTGCGTGGAGGGGTCAGGCCAAAGGGGGAGACCGGTCTCAGCTAGAAACCGGAGGCTGTGACATTTTATGTGGCGCAGCCCCTCGCTACACCCGCTAGGAAGGCACCACATAGGGTCAGAGAAGCTGGCGCCAAGTTTACCAAGAGGAGGCCCGAGGCAGCCGGACAGAAGGGTTGGTAAGAAAGGCCAGACAAAGGACACACAAAGGGGGTCCTGTGAAGCGCTCCAAAGTTATCTGGGAGGTGTCTGAGCCCCTCACCTGGTGAGCACAGTACGACGTGGGCAGCCGTTACCTGCAGACGTGGTCTGGATAATAAGAACTGTGAGTAAAGGCCCTGGACTGCATCACTGACTCCGTGTCGTTACTGCTGCTGCCCTGCACCATCACCCCCATCCTCCGCATACACTGGCCTGAGGCTATACTCCTCCCGTGGGGAGTTATGCTACGCTCTGCTGCACCCACAACACCAGCCTCAGCGGTCTGCCCTGCAGTAGCGGTTCACTCTGACCGCAATCCACGGGTGGCGTAGTCGGACATTTAAATATCAAAACCACATGAATAGTTCCGCCACTGGTTTGACCGCCCTGAGCCATGGAACCGGGTCACCGCCACGGAGACTACAACCACCAGCATCCACCAAAAAGGGTCCGGCTCCGGGTGTCCCAAGGCCCAGGGGGCGCGTCAGAACAATTTCATCACCTTTCATAATCACCAATGGGACAAGGCAGGGATGTCCTCTGTCCCCTCTCTTATACATCCCAGTGACGGAGCACCTGCTCTCATCAATTCGCCATAACCCCAATATTAGGTGGATTGAGGTGGGAGACACCGAGTACAAGTGCTCTCTATTTGCTGATGATGTCCTAGTATATATCACTCAATCACATATATCCTTCCCGGCTGTTATGGCTGAAATAGATCACTTTGTTACATGGTCAAATTTTAAAATCAATGCAGCGAAGTCTGAGGCCCTCGATGTCTCCCTCCCCAAATCCATACAGGATTCCATCCAGTCCAACTTTCCCTTTGCCTGGCTCTCACAGGGTATCAAATACTTAGGAATTCCTATTCATAGAGACCTCTCCCATCTATGTTATCTTAATTTTAGGCCCTTTAGTGAACAACTCCATACAGACCACGGTTGGCAAGTTAGAACTGTAAGATTCACTACGTGAACCAATGGTGTTTTGTGGAAAAGCACATGTACACTGTGCTCCAAATTATTATGCAAAAAGTGTTTAGGAGTGATAAGGGAAGAATTTGTTTGTTTGTCAGTTAAACTCATTGATGGTGATGTGTGTCAGGGCTCTTTATATCACTGTAAGCAATTGCAGACACCTGTGCTAATTAGTTTGGCAGGTGTGTCCAATGAAAGGCAAGACTACTTAAGAAGGCTGTCCCACATTATTAAGCAGCCTACATTTTCTGCCAAAATGGGAAAGAAAAAGGATGTGTCGGCTGCTGAGAAGCAACAAATTGTGGAGTGTTTAGGTCAAGGCATGACTACAATCAACATTGTACGATGATCAGGATGAAGTGTCTTGGCAATCAAGAAGTATGTAGCTGATTCACAGAACACACGTGATAAGGGCAAATTGAGGACTCTTTCCTACAGCCAATTACGTCAGGTTAAAAGAGCAGCGGCAAAAAAGCCTTGTCATAGCAGCAGACAAGTTTTTGAAGCTGCTGTTGCCTCCAACGTCCCCCGAACAACAAGATGCAGGGTCCTTCAGAGGTTTGCAGCTGTGCATACGCCATCCTGTCGACCTCCTCTATCCACTTCACACAAGCAGAAACGGCTCCAGTGGGCCAAACATTACATGAAGACTGATTTCAAAACTGTTTTGTTCACGGATGAGTGCCGTGCAACGCTCGATGGTCCAGATGGATGGAGTGGAGGATGGCTGGTTGATGGACACCCTACGCAAACACGGCTACAGCGCCAACAAGGAGGAGGTGGAGTAATGTTTTGGGCTGGAATCATGGGGAAAGAGAATGTCGGCCCCTTTAGGATCCCTGAAGGGGTAAAGATGAACTCCATAATGTATGTGGAGTTTCACAAACAGCACTTCCTGCCATGGTTCAAGAAGAAGAACCGTGTATTCCACAGCAAGATCATTTTAATGCATGATAATGCACCGTCTCATGCTGCACATAACACATCTGCATCTCTGGCTGATATGGGCATAAAAGGGGACAAACTTATGGTGTGACCCCCATGCTCCCCTGACCTCTACCCCATTCAGAACCTCTGGAGCATCATCAAAAGGAGTGTCTATGATGGCGGGAGGCAGTTCACATCTAAGCAACACCTCTGGGAGGGTATTCTGTCCTCATGCAAAACAACTGAAGCAGAAACCATCCAAAACCTGACAAATTCAATGGATGAGAGAGTTCAGAAGCTCCTTTCGAACAAGGGGTCCTATGTGCAAATGTAACATCACCTAGAATAAAGTTTTGAGTTGAAAACTGTTTGATACCAGTTTCTAATAACCTGCTAATGCTTATAATTTCAAAAATGACCATTTTTTTGGTCTTTATTAAAATGAAAAGGTTGATCGAAGAGTGTGGGGGATCTAAGAGTGTGGCAACCCAGTAGTCAGGATTATTTCGAATTCTGACAATCTGAGGGTCATGTTGCAGGTAGTGCAGCAAGAAGGCACTTATGTGTCTTGCGCATCTCGGAGCCCCAAAATTATTTTACGGGCTAGATGCAGCTAAAAATTATTATTAATTTTAAATCTGGTGGAGCTTAGTATAGATGGCCTAATAGAATCAGTACTGCACACTGCTACAAAGCCCAAATAATTTTCCAGCCAAGATACAGATAAACATGATTAGTAATTTGAAAGCTTAAAATGGTTGGTGAGGTGATTTTAACCAATCATCAAGCTTTTACTCTCCCCAGGATGACACAGGAGTAGAAAAGTCGTTTCAGATCCATGATTTGTTCATCTTTATAAACGTGAGTCTGTCTACATTATCAGTGGAGAGCCGCGTGCGCTTATCTGTCAGCACACCACCAGCAGCGCTGAACACACGATCAGACAGAACGCTGGCTGCGGGGCATGACAAGATCTCCAAGGCGTAAGTGGCTAGCTCCGGCCATTTATCCAGATTGGAAGCCCAAAAAGAGCAAGGGTCCAGTGACACAGTCATGGCTTCAATGTTTACTTGGAGATACTCTTGTACCATTGTCTCTAGGCGTTGACTATGTGTCAGACTTCTTGTCTCCTGTGGCCTTGCAAAGGATGGGCTAAAAAAGTGGTGAAATGATTCCGCAAAATTGATGTTACCAGCAGATACTGTGTTTCTGTTACGGTTTGAGTGCTGAACACTCGATGGTCCAATGGTTGGCAAGTTGGAACTGTGAGATTCAGTACGTGCACCACTGGTGTTTTGTGGAAAAGCACATGTAAAATTCTGCAACAGTCTCTGCTGATGCTCCTGCATGCGTGCATCCCTTTCTATGGCAGGAATAATTTCTGCAAATTTACTTTTGTACCGGGGATCTAACAGTGTGGCAACCCAGTAGTCAGGATTATTTCTAATTCTCACAATTCGAGGGTCATGTTGCAGGTAGTGCAGCAAGAAGGCACTCATGTGTGTTGCGCATCCAGGAGCACCAAGTCCCTGTTGTGTTGGTGGCGAGGTAACAATCATGCTTCCTTCCTCTGTCCTCTCCCCCCAACCTCGCACAACAGAAATGTGATCAAGGTCTCCCTCATCTGATGAGTCTTCCATCAGTTCGTCCTCCACTTCTTCCTGGGCTCCTGCACCTTCCTCACTAGCTTGGCTGCTACCATGCGCCCTGGTAAAACCATCTCCCCCACCCTCACATGCCTGCCGCCTTGGTGCTGCCGACCGTCTGGACCTTGCAGATGTTAGCCCTTCCGCATACAACTCCTCCTCCTCTACTTCCTCCACCTCCTCTTGTGCCACCACCTGACTCCGAATTCTGTTTAAAATGTGCTCCAGCATGTAAATCACCGGAATAGTCATGCTGATAATGGCATCGTCAGCACTAAACATCTTCGTCGCCATTTCAAAACTGTGCAGAAGGGTGCATATGTCCCTGATCTGAGACCACTCCTCCAGCGTGATTTGCCCCACCTCTGGATCTCGTTGGCCCAGGCTATACGTCAGAACGTATTGCACCAGGGCTTGGCGGTGCTGCCACAGTCGCTGCAACATGTGCAGAGTTGAATTCCACCGGGTAGGCACATCGCATTTTAGCCGGTGAAGTGGCAGGCCCAACGACTTCTGTAGAGATGTAAGTCGCTGAGCTGTGGGATGCGAACGGCAGAAGTGAGCACACAGCGACCGTGCCCTCTGCAGAAGGCCATCTAGTCTGGGATAGTGGGCTAAAAATTGCTGGACAACCAGGTTCAACACGTGAGCCATACAAGGCACGTGTGTGACATTGCCCCGGCGAAGGGCCGCACCCAGGTTTGCAGCATTGTCGCACACGGCCTTCCCTGGTTTCAGGTCCAGTGGAGACAACCATTCATGAAATTGGTTCTCCAGAGCTGACCACAACTCCTCAGCTGTGTGACTCACATTTCCCAGACATTTCAAATTAAAAACCGCCTGATGACGTTGAGCCCTACTGCCAGCATAGTAAGGAGGTGTGCAGGATCCCTTCTGCGCAGTTAGAAAGCTTGTGGCATGACCAGACAGACTTTAGGTGCAGGTGGAGGACCGAGAGGAGGTTGAGGAGGCAGAAGCAGTGGAGGAACTTTGAGATAAAGAGGATTGACGCACAACTCGTGGGGACGGCAAGACTTGGACAGCAGCCCCTTGTCCTGCTGTCACCATAGTTACCCAGTGCCCAGTCAGCGACATGTAACGCCCCTGTCCATGCCTACTCGTCCAAGTGTCTGTGGTGAAATGCACCCTGTCACACACAGAGTTTCTCAAAGAAGCGGTGATGTTGTGTGCGACATGCTGGTGGAGCGCAGGCACACCTTTCTTTGAGAAGTAGTGCCGACTGGGCATCTGGTACTGGGGCACTGCGACGGACATAAGGTCTCGAAAATCCTCTTTGTCCACCAGGCGGAAAGGCAGCATTTCTGTAGCCAAGAGCTTGCAGATGGTGAAATTCAACCTCTTAGCTTTCTCATGGCTAGGAGGAAATGGTCTTTTACTTGTCCACATCTGAGGGACCAAGGGCTGGCTATTGTGCTTAGACGGGGTTGATAAGGGTGTCCCCGGCAAACTGCCGGTCTATGAGGAAGATGCAGGTGGACATGTTAGGTTGCCTTGATCCAAAGGTGGTGCTATCGATGTTGGACAGCGCTCAACACCAGCTGGTGTTACCACCTCCAAAGAAAATGATGACCTGCCAATCACGCTGGCTGTTGCGGGTAAAGAGGTGGCAGGTCTGCGCCCCAAAACAGGTGTGACTGCTGTCCCCCCAGTCACAGAGGATGAAGAGGCCGCGAATGCACAAGATATGGCAGACGGTGGTTGGCCCGGCCGGCTAGGCCGCATTGTAGCACAGTGAGCTTCCCTCTGCAACTTATGCTTCATGTCCATGTGCCGGTTCATGCATGAAGTACTCAAACTATGTATTTTTTGGCCTCTACTTAGCTTTTGCTGACAAATGTTACAGATAACACGAGTTGGGTCATCTTTATCGATCTGAAAAAATGCCCAGGCTATGCAAGGCTTAGCACCCATGCGACCTGAAGAGCCACCACGACTTGTGGTGAGAGGCAGAGTTGTGTTTGAGGATGCAGTTGTTGACGTGCTTCCAGTACTACGTCTCTGTCCAGGAAGGCGCAACCTGACCTCGTCGTCACTAGCATTCTCCTCCACCTCCTCTGCTGACCTCATCTCTTGGCTGACTGTGGGTTGACAGTAAGTGGGATCTCCAACCTCATCATCATCACCCTGTGCGTTATCACACCCGTCGTCCTCAGAGCCAACCTGTTCCTGCCCTGACAAAAAACTAAAGTTGTCGCTCCAATCGGGTATTTGAGTCTCATCATCGTCTTCCTCATTGTCTCCACCAACAGGAGTTACAGTTTGGGAATGAGGGTCTACATTATGGTCAGAACCTTCAGCGTCTGGTCCTGAATCCGACTCATAAAGATTCTGGGCATCAGTGCAGATCATTTCCTCGTCTGGATTCACAGAAGCGCTGGAGCCGACCTCTGATTCCCAGGCTATAGTATGAGTAAACATCTCTGCAGACTCAACCATCTGTTCTACCTCAAACTCAGACGGGCAGCTGGAGATTTGGGAGCTGTGAGGAAGCAAGTGCGATTGGGGTGACACCTTTGAGGACTGGAGTATTTGTGATGTTGAAGTTGATGTGGAGGAGAGCCCACTTAAAGGAGCACTTGATATCCGTTGAAGCACCTGCTGTTTTTGTGCCTCATCTGGAATTTGTAGCGATTGGCGTGGCCGTAAGAAAGGGATCTTATCACATTGTCCGCTAAAAGAAGTAGACATTTTAGTTTGGCTGGAAGATGGTCTTTCTTCTGCAGATGTTACTGTTGCTTTAACACCTATCCCACGGACACAACCTTTTTTCCCCTTCCCAACACGCCTATTCCCCTTTCCACGAGCAGCAGGCCTTTTTCCACTCATTTTGGTGGTTAACTAATTCACAACTCTGGAGTTGTTTGCACAAAAAAACAATGGATGGGAACCGAGCAGAGCTGAGTGGCCAAACTGTGGTATTAGGCCAAAACTATTGGCTGGGTTAGATGCAGAAAAAAATTATATTCAATTTGCAACCTGATGGAGGTCAGTATAGATGGACTAATAGAACAAGTCCCACACACTGCTAGAAGCCCAAATATTTTTTCAGAAGTAGATGCAGAAAAAAATTATATTCAGTTTGCAACCTGATGGAGGTCAGTATAGATGGACTAATAGACCAAGTCCCACACACTGCTAGAAGGCCAAATATTTTTTCAGAGCTAGATGCAGAAAAATATTATATTCAATTTGCAACCTGATGGAGGTCAGTATAGATGGACTAATAGACCAAGTCCCACACACTGCTAGAAGCCCAAGTATTTTTTTAGAGCTAGATGCAGAAAAAAATTATATTCAATTTGCAACCTGATGGAGGTCAGTATAGATGGACTAATAGAACAAGTCCCACACACAGCTAGAAGCCCAAATATTTTTTCAGAGGTAGATGCAGAAAATAATTATATTCAGTTTGCAACCTGATGGAGGTCAGTATAGATGGACTAGTAGAACAAGTCCCACACACTGCTAGAAGGCCACATATTTTTTCAGAGCTAGATGCAGATAAAAATTATTTTTAATTTGCAACCTGATGGAGGTCAGTATAGATGGACTAATAGAACAAGTCCCACACACTGCTAGAAGCCCAAATATTTTTTCAGAGCTAGATGCAGATAAAAATTATTTTTAATTTGCAACCTGATGGAGGTCAGTATAGATGGACTAATAGAACAAGTCCCATACACTGCTAGAAGGCCAAATATTTTTTCAGAGCTAGATGCAGATAAAAATTATTTTTAATTTGCAACCTGATGGAGGTCAGTATTGATGGACTAATAGAACAAGTCCCACACACTGCTAGAAGCCCAAATATTTTTTCAGAGCTAGATGCAGATAAAAATTATTTTTAATTTGCAACCTGATGGAGGTCAGTATAGATGGACTAATAGAACAAGTCCCACACACTGCTAGAAGGCCAAATATTTTTTCAGAGCTAGATGCAGACAAAAAAATATTTTTAATTTGCAACCTGATGGAGGTCAGTATAGATGGACTAATAGACCAAGTCCCACACACTGCTAGAAGTCCAAATATTTTTTCAGAGCTAGATGCAGACAAAAAAATATTTTTAATTTGCAACCTGATGGAGGTAAGTATAGATGGACTAATAGAACAAGTCCCACACACTGCTAGAAGCCCAAATATTTTTTCAGAGCTAGATGCAGACAAAAAATTATTTTGAATTTGCAACCTGATGGAGGTCAGTATAGATGGACTAATAGACCAAGTCCCACACACTGCTAGAAGCCCAAATATTTTTTCAGAGGCAGATGCAGAAAAAAATTATATTCAGTTTGCAACCTGATGGAGGTCAGTATAGATGGACTAATAAAACAAGTCCCACACACTGCTAGAAGGCCAAATATTTTTTCAGAGCTAGATGCAGAAAAAAATTATATTCAGTTTGCAACCTGATGGAGGTCAGTATAGATGGACTAGTAGAACAAGTCCCACACACTGCTAGAAGGCCACATATTTTTTCAGAGCTAGATGCAGATAAAAATTATTTTTAATTTGCAACCTGATGGAGGTCAGTATAGATGGACTAATAGAACAAGTCCCACACACTGCTAGAAGCCCAAATATTTTTTCAGAGCTAGATGCAGATAAAAATTATTTTTAATTTGCAACCTGATGGAGGTCAGTATAGATTGACTAATAGAACAAGTCCCACACACTGCTAGAAGGCCAAATATTTTTTCAGAGCTAGATGCAGACAAAAAAATATTTTTAATTTGCAACCTGATGGAGGTCAGTATAGATGGACTAATAGACCAAGTCCCACACACTGCTAGAAGTCCAAATATTTTTTCAGAGCTAGATGCAGACAAAAAAATATTTTTAATTTGCAACCTGATGGAGGTCAGTATAGATGGACTAATAGAACAAGTCCCACACACTGCTAGAAGCCCAAATATTTTTTCAGAGCTAGATGCAGACAAAAAATTATTTTGAATTTGCAACCTGATGGAGGTCAGTATAGATGGACTAATAGACCAAGTCCCACACACTGCTAGAAGCCCAAATATTTTTTCAGAGGTAGATGCAGAAAAAAATTATATTCAGTTTGCAACCTGATGGAGGTCAGTATAGATGGACTAATAAAACAAGTCCCACACACTGCTAGAAGGCCAAATATTTTTTCAGAGCTAGATGCAGAAAAAAATTATATTCAGTTTGCAACCTGATGGAGGTCAGTATAGATGGACTAGTAGAACAAGTCCCACACACTGCTAGAAGGCCACATATTTTTTCAGAGCTAGATGCAGATAAAAATTATTTTTAATTTGCAACCTGATGGAGGTCAGTATAGATGGACTAATAGAACAAGTCCCACACACTGCTAGAAGCCCAAATATTTTTTCAGAGCGAGATGCAGATAAAAATTATTTTTAATTTGCAACCTGATGGAGGTCAGTATAGATTGACTAATAGAACAAGTCCCACACACTGCTAGAAGGCCAAATATTTTTTCAGAGCTAGATGCAGACAAAAAAATATTTTTAATTTGCATCCTGATGGAGGTCAGTATAGATGGACTAATAGAACAAGTCCCACACACTGCTAGAAGCCCAAATATTTTTTCAGAGCTAGATGCAGACAAAAAATTTTTTGAATTTGCAACCTGATGGAGGTCAGTATAGATGGACTAATAGACCAAGTCCCACACACTGCTAGAAGCCCAAATATTTTTTCAGAGGTAGATGCAGAAAAAAATTATATTCAGTTTGCAACCTGATGGAGGTCAGTATAGATGGACTAATAAAACAAGTCCCACACACTGCTAGAAGCCCAAATATTTTTTCAGAGGTAGATGCAGAAAAAAATTATATTCAGTTTGCAACCTGATGGAGGTCAGTATAGATGGACTAATAGAACAAGTCCCACACACTGCTAGAAGGCCAAATATTTTTTCAGAGCTAGATGCAGACAAAAAATTATTTTGAATTTGCAACCTGATGGAGGTCAGTATAGATGGACTAGTAGAACAAGTCCCACACACTGCTAGAAGGACAAATATTTTTTCAGAGGTAGATGCAGAAAAAAATGATATTCAATTTGCAACCTGATGGAGGTCAGTATAGATGGACTAATAGAACAAGTCCCACACAATGCTAGAAGGCCAAATATGTTTTCAGAGCTAGATGCAGACAAAAAATTATTTCTAATTTGCAACCTGATGGAGGTCAGTATAGATGGACTAATAGAACAAGTCCCACACACGGCTAGAAGGCCAAATATTTTTTCAGAGCTAGATGCAGACAAAAAAATATTTTTAATTTGCAACCTGATGGAGGTCAGTATAGATGGACTAATAGAACAAGTCCCACACACTGCTAGAAGCCCAAATATTTTTTCAGAGCTAGATGCAGACAAAAAATTATTTTGAATTTGCAACCTGATGGAGGTCAGTATAGATGGACTAGTAGAACAAGTCCCGCACACTGCTAGAAGGACAAATATTTTTTCAGAGCTAGATGCAGAAAAAAATTATATTCAATTTGCAACCTTATGGAGGTCAGTATAGATGGACTAATAGAATGATGCTATGCCCAAAAGGTTTTACTTCACTAGGTGCAGTAAAATAATTGGTATTCTATACACAGGTGGTGTATCTTGCAACACAGATAGGCTACTCCACTGACTAACACACTCTGCAATAGGCCAAAAAGGATTAGCTTTGCTAGATTCAGCCAAATGCTGTGAAAAAAACTTGCACAGCACTGGCACAGACCTGCCTGGCAAAAACTGATAGGAACTGATGTAACTTAGTCCTGAAAAGGACTGCAATTACAATTAGTCTTTACTCCCACAACCTATCTATTTAAGAGCACAGACCTGCCTGATAAAAGTCGTAGGAAATGCTGTAACCTAGTCCTTAAAAGGACTGCAATCACAACTATTCCCTACTCCCAAGCTATCTGTAGATTTGTGCGAAAATTGGCTTGAAATTAACAAGGTATAGCGCACACAGCAACAGCGGTGCCGTCTAACACGCAGCTGCAGCAGTGAGAAAATGGTGGCGACGGGGAAAATGGCTGGGTCTTATAGGGCAAGGACATGTGACATACACTGCCAATGACACATGCCCTTGCTTGTGTGAAAAAAAGCACTTCGCTCCGTGTGTGCACTGCTGATAGGCTGACAGATTGCACCTCCCCACTGTAAATGCGGGAAAGAGAAAAAAAAATGGAGATCTTCATTATTCCTGCAGAGATCCATCCCCTGCCACCCCCCCGCCCCGCTGTACACTCAAACTGCGTATTAACATTAATTTTCATCATTACTGAGAAAAAATCCAGTTATGATTTTGGTGCACGAACAGTTATCGAACATAACCTCGAACAGCCAAATTTTTCTCAAATCGTTCGTGTTCGCCGAACAGCTCGAACACCGCCCAAAACAGCTCGAATTTGAGATTGGCGAACAGTTCGAGTCGAACAACGCTCATCTCTTGTCATCAAAGCAAAAGGTGGCTACTTTGAAGAACCTAGAATATAAGACATATTTTCAGTTGTTTCACACTTTTTTGTTAACTATATAATTCCACATGTGTTAATTCATAGCTTTGATGCCTTCAGTGTGAATGTACAATTTTCAAAGTCATGAAAATACAGAAAAATCTTTAAATGAGATGGTGTGTCCAAACTTTTGGTCTGTACTGTATACAATATATGCGACCTTGTTATTTTCTAGGCTGGAGATCATCATGACAAGACAAGTCGTGGCTGGGAGATGTCGTCATGGAGGTCTGACCAGATGGAGAAGAAGCAGCAGAAACCGTCTCTGATCATATGAGATGTCAGTGGTAAGTGCCTGGATGTAAATATTATTCTGTATCTGCACTGTGTGACTTGGAGGGATAATGTTATGTGTAAAATCCCTTAGGCTGCATTCTCACATTTCTGTGAAATGTCTGTGTGCTGCCAGATTTTTTTATCGAATGGTCCATGGACTCGTAGAGTTTTATAGATCCATTCACACATACATGAAAATCAAGGATCTGAGAATGAGATCGGTGAGGGTCAGAGAATGTCCTGTTCTGATCCGATTTTGAGGATCAGAATAGGACATGTTCAATGCATCTGTAAAAGCGGGCAGCACACTGACACTGCACGCGGATACAGGAATGTTGCCTTATTATGTATAGCACAGACCCTTAGTATATAGTGTACTCACTTATTAACAGTCCTTTAGTATATAGTGTACTCACTTATTATGTAAAGTGCCATCCTTAGTTATATAGTTTCATCTTTTATTATGTATAACACCCTCCTTTATTACGTACCATCCTCTCTAGTTATACAGTGCCTACAAGTAGTATTCAACCCCCTGCAGATTTAGCTGGTTGACACATGCGGAATTAACTTGGCATTGTGACATTTGTACTGTAGATCAGCCTGGAAGTGGGAAATGCACTGCAGCAAATTTTGTTTTTGTTTTTTTTTTTTGTTTTTTTTTTAAACGTAAAAAGTTAATTCAGAGTGTCATTTATTATTCAACCCCTCAAACCACAAGAATTCTGTTTGGTCCCCCTAAAGTATTAAGAAGTAGTTCAGGCACCAAGAATAATGAGCTTCACATGTGTGGATTAAAGATCTCTTTTGCCAGCCTTTTCTGAGTATTTAAGACCCTCCCCAAACTTGTGAACAGCACTCAGACATGGTCAACATGGGAAAGACAAAGGAGCATTCCAAGGCCATCAGAGACAAGATCGTGGAGGGTCACAAGGCTGGCAAGGGGTACAAAACCCTTTCCAAGGAGTTGGGCCTACCTGTCTCCACTGTTGGGAGCATCATCCGTAAGTGGAAGGCTTAGGGAACTACTGTTAGCCTTCCACGGCCAGGACAGCCTTTGAAAGTGTCCTCCCGTGCCGAGGCCAGGCTTGTGCGAAGAGTCAAGGCTAACCCAAGGACAACAAGGAAGGAGCTCCGGGAAGATCTCATGGCAGTGGGGACATTGGTTTCAGTCAATACCATAAGTAACGTACTCCACCGCAATGGTCTCCGTTCCAGACGAGCCCGTAAAGTACCTTTACTTTCAAAATGTCATGTCAAGGCTCGTCTACAGTTTGCTCATGATCACTTGGAGGACTCTGAGACAGACTGGTTCAAGGTTCCATGGTCTGATGAGACCAAGATCGAGATCTTTGGTGCCAACCACACACGTGACGTTTGGAGACTGGATGGCACTGCATACGACCCCAAGAATACCATCCCTACAGTCAAGCATGGTGGTGGCAGCATCATGCTGTGGGGCTGTTTTTCTGCCAAGAGGCCTGGCCATCTGGTCCGCATCCATGGGAAGATGGATAGCACGGCCTACCTGGAGATTTTGGCCAAGAACCTCCGCTCCTCCATCAACTCCATCAAGGATCTTAAGATGGGTCATAATTTCATCTTCCAACAAGACAACGACCCAAAGCACACAGCCAAGAAAACCAAGGCCTGGTTCAATAGGGAAAAAGTCAAGGTGTTGGAGTGGCCTAGTCAGTCTCCTGACCTTAACCCAATTGAAAACTTGTGGAAGGAGCTCAAGAATAAAGTCCACATGAGACACCCAAAGAACCTAGATAACTTGGAGAAGATCTGCATGGAGGAGTGGGCCAAGATAACTCCACAGACCTGTGCTGGCCTGATCAGGTCTTATAAAAGACGATTATTAGCTGTAATTGCAAACAAGGGTTATTCCACAAAATATTAAACATAGGGGTTGTATAATAATTGACCCACACTTTTATGTTTAAAATTTAATAAAATTCAACTGAGCAACATAACTTTTTGGTTTGTAAGATTTATGCTTCTGTTCATAAAACCTACTCTCGTTTGCAGTTTGAAGGCTCTAACTTATTTGCATCTTATCAAACCAGCTAAATCTGCAGGGGGTTGAATACTACTTGTAGGCACTGTATATGGTGCCGTCTCTTATTATATAGCTATCTCTGCTGTTATGTACAGTGCTGTCCCTTACATAGTGTATTCTTGTTATTTTTGTCAGTCACAGCGCCCTCTCTTTATTAAATAGTCCTCTCTTGTTAGATATATAATGACTGCTGATGGAGCAGCCGGTAACCAGAAGACCAGTCCATCAGCTCCTCCATCAGAAATGAAGCTTTCCCATGCTCCATCAGCCGTCATTGAATTACATATCTAACAAGAAAGGATGGTATGTAATAAAGAGGGGGCTATAGATAATCCAATATGTAAGGGATGGTGCTGTACATAACAAGAGAGGGCACTGTGTAATAAGGGACTGCAACATACTGTATATAATAAAGGAGGCTATGTAAGAAGTATATATGTGGCACCCCAGGGGTCTGGTTTCCCACAGTAATGTAATGTTATGTCTGAGAGCAGGTGGGAGGTCCTTTGGTCAGGGATCCTGTGCATGCCACACCTCCTGCCCAGTCTTGGGAGGGGAAGAACTTCCCCTATATAAACCCGGGGCTGAGGCAGGGTTAGGAGTAGAGAAGAAGTAGAGACGAGAAACAGTCATAGGAAGAAACAGCAGAAGCTCAGTGGGAGCAATACTACTACGAGTCAGGGGTTGGCAGCTGCAGAGCTCGCCCTGACTGAGAAGCTTTCTTACCGGACCCGGCGTCCGAGGCTGTGGGGACTAACTCTTACCCAGCAGCAGAAGCCGACCGGCAGGGGATTTCAGGTCCTCAGGCCCAGAAACCCGAAGGCAAGGTCACACGCGTGGGACCAGCACCGCCATCGTGGAGCGGAAGCCATAGAAGGCCCCGAGTCACCGGCCATACGGGTGAGCACCACACGGCACACTCAGGGACGTGGGCTACTTATATCCGCTTCTAGCAAGGTAGCCAGAAGAGTACAGTCAGTTTGGGAGGCCTACAACTCCGCCTGGCCAGGGGAGATCCCATCTGCTCAAGGACTGACCAGGCCCCGTTCGCTAGCAAGTACTCCGGGAGGGTCTATCGTTGTTACCAGTAAAGACCCTGAATTACACCGCACCGTCTCTGAGTGGTTCCTGCTACCCCCATCTTCCACGTCGGCTGCCCTGAGGCCATACCCCTCCCGTTGGGGGTTATACTATCACGCTGCACAATTCTACACCGGCCTCAGCGGTCTGCCCTGCAGCGGCAGCTCCATAGCTGCAAATCAACGGGTGGCGTAGTCGACACTCAAATAACATCTATCAAGACTGCCACACACTGAGTTTGACTCCCTGGGCACGGACCGGGTCCCCGCCACTCGGAGACTACAACCCTCATCTGATCCGGTTCCGGGTAAGCCCCGTGCGCGAGACGCTGCGCGACACAGCAGGCCCAGGGGCGCGTCAACTTTGGCGTAGTCGGCAGGATTTCGTGCCCGCAACCACCGGGTACTGCGTGCCTGAAAAAGAGACTTTTCAAACTTACCATCCGTGAAGTTTTCCCGCCATCGGTGAAGATTCCCGCCATCCGGCGCCATTTTCAGCCTTCTTCCCGCCATCTGTGAAGATTCCCGCCATCCGGCGCCATCTTCAGCCTTCTTCCCGCCATCCGTGGAGTTTTCCCGCCGTTGGACGCCATCTTGAGGACGCCGCGCGGGAAGAAGAGGGGCGTGGACTCCGAAAAGCCCGCGAGAACTGAAGCCCCGCCTCACGTCCGGACGTTGCGTAAGGTCCTGGAAGGAGCCCAGCAGACGCCGACGTCACCGGAGCGCGACGGAAGGTCCTCAACCCTGACGATCCACTGCGGAGCCGCGGCCTACGGAAGAGGATCATCGCAAGGTAGGCCACGGTCCACTAGGGGGGAGAAGGATGTCGGATACGGAGGAGAGCTTCACCGCTTCAACCCCCGCCAGCGCCACCGCTGTCGCGGTCATGCCTTTCACCATGCCCTATATCCCGGGGGCAGCCTGGCTACCCCAGTACTCAGGGGAGTCACATACCCTGCAGGACTTTAGAGAAAGGCTGGATAGCCTCTTCCAGGTGTACCCCCTCACAGAGGAGCAAAAAGTGAGCATCCTGGTGGCCCAATTAACCGGAGCAGCCCGAAGGGAGGTAAAGTCCTGGCCACCTGGGGGGAGGACTGTCGCAGGGATACTAACCCGGCTGAGGGACACCTTTGATACCCGCACCTCAGCCGAGATCAAGCTTAGATTCTACGGGTGCAAACAGCGGGCCCATGAGAGTATAAGGGACTATGCCCTGAACCTACAAGAGGCCCTGAGAGCCGTTAAGCAGACCGACCCTGACGGCGTGGGAGACGAGGACAGGCTGTGTTGACTGAACAATTTATAGAGGGTTTATATTGCAATGCCCACCGAACCCAGTTGCGGGCAATGGCCCTACAGGACCCTCATCTGGGATTTGCACAGTTCAAGGACAGAGCCATCCGGGTGCTCCGAGAACCGGCACCGGATGGCGTTGTGACCCACAGGCGCCCAGCTATCACTTACCACCAGGAGGCGGCGCCCTTGTCGGCAGGGCCTGTAGGGGCTGATGCGCAGGCTTTGAACAATGACCCGGCTCCAGACCTGCACCATCAGGTCCAAGAGCTAGCTAAAAGCGTTGCTGCGTTAACCCGAACTGTGCAGTCTTTACAGGCTTCCACTCCAGGGAAGATCCAGCTGGCATCCGGACCGGAGAACATCCCGTGGCGTCGACCAAGGAGGACCCCACCGGCCAGAGGAAGACCCAGTGACCGGTACAACGAGAACGGACGACCCATCTGCCGCCGCTGCAATCAACCCGGACATATGGCAAGGTACTGTCCTTTAAACTGGCACAACCTGGGGGTAGAGGGCCAACCCCCAGGAAAAAGATCACCAGGCCCATCGAACTGGCGCGACAAATATGTCGGAGGACGTCCAGTCTTGCCTGTGGTACTAGATGGCATCCCTATGAGTGCCCTACTGGACACCGGGTCACAGGTCACCACCATCCCGTACGTGCTCTTAAAGCAGTACTTGAATGACTCGGATATAACCCGCTACACTGACGACGACTTGAGTATCATCGCCAGCAATGGTCAGCCCGTGCCACAGATCGGATTTAAAGAGGCGACCATTAAAATTGGTAGAGTCGAACTAGCAGCACAGGGACTGATTATTGTAGACATTGACAAACACGAGAGTCACCCAAAGATAACGCTAGGAACTAATGTAATTGAAAATTGTCTTGCAGAGGTGATTTTCCTTTTACAGCAGGTTGCCAAGAACGCCAGCTCCGGCGAGCAGCGGTTGCTCCAGAAAGAGATCCGGGCACTGATGCGACGGCAACAGGTGGAACTCTCCGGCGGTGAGATTGGTAGCGTAAGAATGTGTGACCCTTTTCCTATTGCCATGCCCCCAAAAAGTGAAATGATGATTTGGTGCCGGGCAGCTATTGGTCTGAGAGGTAGAGATTACCAGGCAATGGTAGAACCAGTTTACTCAGACAGTAGGCCCACCATTTTGACAGCACGGGGGGTGGTTAATGTACGCCATGGGAGGGTGCCCGTTCGCATAATCAATATCGGGAAGAGGGAAGTGTACCTGCCCCGGTATGCCACGCTAGCCAAATTATATACCATTAACCAAAATGCTATACAATCTGTGGAACCCTTGCCTCCATCTCACCCGGAGGAAGGTAACGGCTCTAAGAAAACAATGGAGGACTGGTGTCAGCAACTACATTTGGGTACTGACTCCACTCCCTCACATCAGAAACAGGGAGTCTATCGGGTGGTTCAAGAGTACGAGAGAGTGTTTAGTAAACACCCGTTAGACTTCGGGCGAGTCAAGGGGGTAGAACACCACATCCCCACGGGAGACCATCCTCCCATAAAAGAGAGGTATCGACCCGTACCCCCTGCACACTACCAACACGCCAAGGGGATGCTTAGAGACATGAAGGAGGCTGGGGTGATCAGGGATAGCTGTAGCCCCTGGGCAGCTCCACTAGTCTTAGTCAGAAAAAAAGACAACACCATGAGGATGTGTGTAGATTACCGGAAAATCAACCGTATCACACACAAGGATGCGTACCCCTTACCAAGGATAGAGGAGTCATTGGCTGCTTTAAGATCTGCTAACTTCTTCTCTACCTTGGATCTCACTAGCGGGTACTGGCAGGTTCCTGTAGCAGAGGCGGACCGGGAGAAGACCGCATTCACCACCCCGATGGGACTTAGCGAGTTCACCTGCATGCCGTTCGGACTCTGCAACGCACCAGGAACCTTCCAACGACTAATGGAGTGTTGTCTGGGCCACAGAAACTTCGAGACGGTCCTGTTGTACCTGGACGATGTCATCGTATATTCCAAGACGTATGAGGACCACCTGAAACACCTGGCGGAAGTGTTCGAAGCTCTGGCGAGTTACGGCCTAAAGGTGAAACCCTCCAAGTGTCACCTCCTGAAACCAAAGGTGCAGTACCTGGGACACGTGGTGAGCGCTGACGGAGTGGCTCCCGACCCTGATAAGATCACCGCAATTAAGGAATGGCCAAGCCCCTCCAGCGTAAAAGAAGTGCGGCAGTTCCTCGGGTTGGTAGGCTACTACCGAAGGTTTATTCCCGGTTTCACCAAAAAGGCAGCACCTATGCAGGACCTCCTGATAGGCCAGTCCCGGAAGGCCAAGAACCAGAAGCCGCCCTTCAAATGGGAGGAGCTGGAAGAAGAGTCCTTCCGCCAGCTGAAGATGGCCCTCACGGGGGACGAAATCCTGGCGTACCCGGATTATAGCCAGCCCTTTATCCTCTACACCGACGCCAGTAACATCGGGCTAGGAGCCGTACTGTCCCAGATCCAGCAGGGGAAGGAACGAGTAATCGCCTACGCCAGCCGAAAGCTGCGACCCACCGAAAGGAACCCCGAGAATTACAGCTCATTTAAGCTAGAGTTCCTGGCCGTAGTATGGGCAGTCACCGAGCGCTTTAAGCATTACCTCGCTTCTTCCCGGTTCACCGTGTACACGGATAACAACCCGTTGACACACCTGGACACGGCAAGACTCGGTGCCCTGGAGCAGAGGTGGATGGCCCGTCTGTCCAACTACGAGTTCACAATCAAATACCGGGCCGGACGCTCCAATACCAACGCGGACGCCCTGTCCAGGATGCCCAACCTGCCGGACGAAGGAGAAGATCCGGAGGGACTGGAAGAAGTTGAACTCCCTGCGTTCCACCGTCATGGGACTATCCAGTATTCCCACCGGGTAAGGAGTAAGCAGGCTGCTACGTTGAACCCCTTACCTCACTACAACTGGGCGGAAACGCAAGACAGCGACCCTGCCGTCCGACTGGTGAAGGAGATGCTGACTCGCCCAGAGGCTTGCCTTGAACCAGACGCTCCGGAGGAAGCCAAACAACTATGGGCAGAGAGGAGTCGACTGTTCCTTTACAAGGGGAAGTTGTGCCGCAGAATGGTTAACTCCCGGACGCATGAACTACTCTGGCAAGTAGTGGTGCCACGAAGAGACGCAGCCATGGTGATGGAGGCATACCACGACGGAGCTGGACACTTCGGGTGGAAGAAGCTGGAGTTCCTGCTGCGCGAGCGATTCCACTGGGTAGGCATGAGGGGAACCATTGAGAAGTGGTGCAGAGACTGTGGCCCGTGCAACCTAAGAAGGAAGGACCGTGCCAGCCAGAAGACTCCCCTGCAGTCCATCGTCACCCGGCAGCCGTTGGAACTGGTAGCCTTGGATCATGTAAAACTGACCCCAAGCAGAAGTGGCTACGTCTACGCACTAACCATCGTGGATCACTACTCCCGGTTCTTGGTTGTCGTCCCCGTCAAGGACTTAACAGCTCGAACAGCAGCGAGAGCCTTCCAGCAGCATTTCTGCCGTCCACACGGGTACCCGGACCAAGTGTTGACAGACCAGGGACCTGCCTTTGAAGCGGAGGTCTTCCAAGAATTCTGCACTCTGTATGGCTGCCGGAAGATAAGGACGACACCCTATCATCCGCAAACTAATGGACTTTGTGAGAAAATGAACCAGGTGGTAATGGATCTTCTGAAAACGTTGCCCCTGGAAGAACGCAGTCTGTGGCCTGAGAAGCTGCCCGATCTGGTGGACCTATACAACCACATCCCGGTAGGATCCACCAACTGTACCCCGGCTTACCTAATAAGGGCAAGACCTGGTAAGTTACCTGTTGACCTGGAAATGGGAGTCCTGACACCCGAGGACACTTCACCAGAAGCAGACTGGGACACAGAGAGGCAGCAGCAGTACCGGAGAGTACAGGAGAGCGTGGAGCGAAGTCTCTGTCAGGCTAGGGAAAGACAAGAGAAAACTTACAACCAGTATGCTCCCGCTGTTCCCCTGGTACCCGGAGAGCAGGTCTTGAAGAGGAAGAGACGGCTCCACAAGTTGGATGACCAGTGGGAGAAGGACCCATACACCGTACTGCCCTCAAGCCACGAGAACCCGAAGGTTTGTACCATCAGTAAAGACGGAGGGGAAACCACAGCCATTGTATCCCGGGACCACCTGAAAAAGTGTCCCGAACAACTGAGGAACCCTGAAGAGGAACAAGAAGACCATCGACCCGTAGAGGAAAGGGAAGATATGGTTAGTACTGTGCTCGGGGACTTCCCTCGGTCTTGGACTCAAGTCAATGGTGCAGTTGTGGTACCCGTACTCACCTTCCTCCAACCAGCATCCCAAGCACCTACGGAGCAACAGGTAGAGCTGGAAGAACAGCCGGTCCAGGAGGCAGAAGACCCCACACCAGCAGACCAGGAGGATCAACCCTCTGCTTGCAGTGAGCCTGCCATATCCCTAGTGAGCCAAAGAGCCGGTAGACAGCTGCCCAGTTTACCCTTGACAGCTCCTACACCCTGTAGTTCAGGGCTAGACAGTCAGCTCCGTAGGTCCACTAGGGCCACTAGAGGCCAGTTACCCGCACGTTGGAGGATTTGAAGTGTATAAATTGTTTTATTTATGTTTACCTGTGTATTGTTGCTTGTGTATAATTTTGTGTTTCTAGTTATTTGTAGGAGTCCTTGGTGGATTTACCGGGAATCCCTTGTACATAGTTGGAGCGTAACCCAGGATGGCCTAAAGACTGTTAAGGACTCGGGGCAGGACAAACCCCTACCTGGTTACGTCTCCCTGTTTTGGTGAAATGGACACCTTGCTTTTCTTCAAAGACTGCACCCGGTTACGGACATGCCGTGACCACCTTTATGTGTTTCTTCTTATTGTACTGTTATTGTTGTTATATCTTGTTATGTTTTTCTAAAATATGTTTAGTCCCGGAGTACTAAATTTCACTAGGGGGGAATGTGGCACCCCAGGGGTCTGGTTTCCCACAGTAATGTAATGTTATGTCTGAGAGCAGGTGGGAGGTCCTTTGGTCAGGGATCCTGTGCATGCCACACCTCCTGCCCAGTCTTGGGAGGGGAAGAACTTCCCCTATATAAACCCGGGGCTGAGGCAGGGTTAGGAGTAGAGAAGAAGTAGAGACGAGAAACAGTCATAGGAAGAAACAGCAGAAGCTCAGTGGGAGCAATACTACTACGAGTCAGGGGCTGGCAGCTGCAGAGCTCGCCCTGACTGAGAAGCTTTCTTACCGGACCCGGCGTCCGAGGCTGTGGGGACTAACTCTTACCCAGCAGCAGAAGCCGACCGGCAGGGGATTTCAGGTCCTCAGGCCCAGAAACCGGAAGGCAAGGTCACACGCGTGGGACCAGCACCGCCATCGTGGAGCGGAAGCCATAGAAGGCCCCGAGTCACCGGCCATACGGGTGAGCACCACACGGCACACTCATGGACGTGGGCTACTTATATCCGCTTCTAGCAAGGTAGCCAGAAGAGTACAGTCAGTTTGGGAGGCCTACAACTCCGCCTGGCCAGGGGAGATCCCATCTGCTCAAGGACTGACCAGGCCCCGTTCGCTAGCAAGTACTCCGGGAGGGTCTATCGTTGTTACCAGTAAAGACCCTGAATTACACCGCACCGTCTCTGAGTGGTTCCTGCTACCCCCATCTTCCACGTCGGCTGCCCTGAGGCCATACCCCTCCCGTTGGGGGTTATACTATCACGCTGCACAATTCTACACCGGCCTCAGCGGTCTGCCCTGCAGCGGCAGCTCCATAGCTGCAAATCAACGGGTGGCGTAGTCGACACTCAAATAACATCTATCAAGACTGCCACACACTGAGTTTGACTCCCTGGGCACGGACCGGGTCCCCGCCACTCGGAGACTACAACCCTCATCTGATCCGGTTCCGGGTAAGCCCCGTGCGCGAGACGCTGCGCGACACAGCAGGCCCAGGGGTGCGTCATATATGTGTGTTTGGCTATATATACATCTGTAGCTTTGTCGCCATAAAAGGTGGGGGGCCCAGACACATTTCTTGCACAGGGGCCCCAAGCAGTCAGTGTCCGCCCCTGTCCTCTACTATCTATTTGGGAGTTTTCAAACTGTGTATATGGTTCCTGCTGTGTAACATGCAAAAATCCAACTTTGCATTTGAATAGAGGTGAGAACACCATGTAACTCAACACAGATTCAATAAACCAAAGTATATGGAGTGGGCATCAACATAACCTAGGCTCAAAGGATGGTGTACTCTTCATATTTTCAATAGACTAGACAACTCCCTTAAAACAACAGAACAAGGAATGGGAATGATTGTTTCGCTTGAAAACAGTGTATACCAGACTTCATACAACCTGAACAAAATGAATGAATCATTTAAGATGGTGAGTTGAGTTCTTAGGGTTTTCTATGATTCTCCGGTGGGTCTTCACGGGTCTGAACTTAAACATGTAATTTGCAGATGAAGGAACATTCTTGGGAACATTAAGTAGTATATCTGTTGAGCACATTTTGTGCTTCGCAACTGACTTTTTAGGTCAGCAACTATAAGGATTGTTCAAACTTATTAAGAATTTCATGTCAATATACTTTAGAGCACTTACAGTGAACATTTACTTGGAATCCATCCAAAAAGTCTATTTTGTCAGTGAAATGTCTCTCTACATTTTGAGGGTTAATCAGCCTCATGGCTCTTAGAAGCTATCACGAGATTACTGATCCGCGCTTTTCATTGTGCAAGCTGTTGTACCGAGATGCACCTGGGAAAGCACAGTTATTAATTGCAGGCATAGCAACGGGTCCCCAACTACTGGAGATTAGAGGGCTGCAATGGCTTTTCCAGCATCATAGAGCATGAGCAAAACATACACTCCAGCTAATTCTCAGAATTATTCCAGATGGCTAACCCCAATACACGCACCATGAGCAGAAAAAAAAGAAATGCAGCACAGCATTGTAGAGTACAATTCTGTTCATTACTGTTCTGTCAAAAGGAACTTTCCTTCATACTGGCACTATGTAGATATGGGATATTGTGATTATAGTAAAATACAATGATTTAACGCATGCTAATAATTACTTTGGTTTCCGATTTATAGATTGCATTTTCTGAGGTTACAATATAGCATATTGTTCATGTAGGATTGCTGTGAAAACTAAATGTTTTTTTTGTTTACAAAAAAAAATCAAAATACATTTTAAAATATTTTTTAGGGAATTCTGATATAGTAAAATATAGAATAGTTCCACAGTTCCAGACCCTCATATATTAGAGTAACAAGCAGTTATAGACATTACTTCTTAATTAAAGCCCCCATAGACATTAGATTAAAGTTGGCTGAATTAGCTGATATCAACAGGATCGGCTAACAGTCTAAGGCAGTGTTTCCCAACTCCAGACATGAAGAGCCACCAACAGGTCATGTTTTCAGGATTTCCTTAGTATTGCACAGGTGATAAATGCATCACCTGCACAGGCAATAATTCCATTACCTGTGCAATACTAAGGAAATTCTGAAAACATGACCTGTTGGTGGCTCTTGAGGACTGAAGTTGGGGAACATTGGTCTATTGTGTATGGGGACTTCCATGAAAGATGATGTCAGAGTAGATAAGGGCTGGCCAATTTGAATATCAACTCTCGACTCTTTTGTTATTCAGGATGTTAGCCGCCATCAGAACTGTTGCCACGCAGTACCTTGGGACTATGGGTGCTAACCAGGTCCCTAAAACTAGGGGCACCCTAGTCTATCCCTGTCCCCTGGATTACTCCTGAAAGTAGAGACTCCGGGTTCACGTGCCTTGCTGTGCTCCTAAAAAACCCTCATCTGTCCCCTCCCCTACCCAGGGAGGTGGGAAGCCAAAGTGTATAGAAATACACTAACCAGACAAACAAGGGAAGGCGGACAGGGATAAATGAAAATAACAATCACACAAAATACACTCACCAAACAACAGAGTGGAACACAGGGGAGTTAAAGCAAGAAGAAACCAAATAGGAGAGGATGGGGATGTGCACACAAACAAAACTCCAAGCAACAATCTCCTGACCAAATCTCCAAATGCCTGCTCCAACCACGAACTAAACCTCCAACTCCACAACAGGCATTAAGAACTAACACTGGCAATTCCTAAGTGCCAAATGCGAGCATATGTAGCAGAGGGGAGTGGCCAATACTGAACAGCTGAGACAATCCAGATAGGAAAGCTCCAAGAGCTTCAACTGAACAGATTAACCTTTGCACTGCTAGGAAGGAAAAAAAACTGCACTGTTTAATAAGGTGGTGAAGTACTTCTAACCAGTGCAGGAGTTCGTGAAACCTGATGCCGCAATCATCTGGCTCCTCTCTGTCGCGGTATACCCGTGACAGTTGTCTCCCCTTTTCTCTCTTTATATCCCTTTGAAAATACATGAACCACACAGAGCCAAACATTCATGTGTGTAGGGGGACTGGAAGAGATAGCTAACTACTGAATTTTTTTTTGCCAGACAGCTATCTTATGCATATGGTGTTGAAAAACCCAAAGCATTACTTTGACAACACATTGATTTTAATGGGGACTATGTAATGCTTCATATTTTTATGGGCAAAATTTAATATTTGCTGCTGAATTCTCCAACAAATTTCACCTAAGCATTAGTGATCCAGCAAAGAGACACACTAGGATCAGCATTTTGATGGGGTGATCCTTCTAACCAATGGCAGACACAAACAAGAGAGGGCCCCTGTGCATGAACAATATATGGGCCCTTTCCAGTCCAATAATGCATCATAATGCACAAGTCAATCTGCATTGAGTGTAATTGTGGGTCCTCTAAACTCCTGGGCCCCTGTGGTTGCTTCAATGGTAAGTCGGCCCCAGCATCTATCCAAAATTTATTGTATTGCTCAAAAGAGACAGCACCTTCAATGCCCCATAAAGAAATTTCTCAGGGTGGAGCTTAAACCAGAATTAATTTTCCCATTACAAATTACATTGAAGTAAAGCTCTCTCATAAAGTGAACTACATTTGTCTCATACCCCCAGACCAGAGAGCAGACGAGATGGAGATGTCAGTCTGCTCAGTGCACTATACAAGTGCAACATATAAGTGTACAGCTCTGAAGAAGTATACAGCTATGAATTATACCAGAATTGAACCAAACGGGAACTGAAGGTAACTTGATACTTAGTCAAAGTAAACGATGTTTCTGTTTGTTTTCACTCTCTGCCCTATAGTCCTTCACTTCCTACTAACCCCCCTAATCCCAACACCTAGTAAGGAACTGGTCATCTCTCCTCCTCTGAACTGTTCGTCAACATACAATCCTCTGTCTCCAAACACAGACAGACACCTCTTGGCTTCTCCTGCTCCAACCTGATAATACTTTCTCTGCTCCTCCTCACTGCTGGCGATATCCCTCCAAATCCCGGCTCTCCTCACCGCATCCCCTCAGTCACTTCTACCTCTCATCCTCGATCTATCACAAATTTCCACACCCTCTCTAACCTTTTACCCATCCGCCCAGCCCCGCTTCCCAGTCCCTCTAACAGGAGCCCTATGGAACACTCTCTCTGTCTGCTACAAACTTTCCTACATCCATGATATTTTCATTACTAACAAACTTTCCTTCCTTGCCATCACCGAAACTTGGCTCACTTCCTCTGACACAGTCTCTGCACTTTCGTATGGCGAATTCCCTTCCCACAACCCCTGCCTCAGCAGCAAGCATGGCGGAGGAGTTGGGTTTCTTCTGTCAGATAACTGCTCCTCCCATATCCCACTGCCGCCCTCCATTACTCTTCCCTCTTTTGAGGTGCACTGTGTGCGCATCTACTCCCCCTCCAACCTCCAACTGGCAGTCATTTTCCGCCCCCCCAGGGCCAGCCACCACCTTCTTCGACCATTTCACCACCTGGCTACTTCATTTCCTTACCGCTGACATTCCCAATATCATAATGGGTGAATTCAATATCCCTATTGACGCATCCCAGTCAGCTGTCTCTAAGCTTCTATCCCTCACTTCCTCCTTTGGCCTTGCTCAATGGTCGTCCGAAGCCACTCACAAAGATACCCACACACTGGACCTCATTTTCATCTGACTCTGTTCCCTATCTAACCTCTCTAACTCACCTCTCCCTCTTTCTGACCACAACTTACTCACATTCTCTTCCCTCTCCTCTCCAGGTCCACAATCCCCAGTCCACAAACTTGCACTCCCTCGCAGAAATCTCAAACACCTTCCACTGTGTCGAAGGCAGATGACAGGTCTAGGAGGAAGAGGACAGAATAGTGTCGCTTGGATTTGGCGGTTAGTAGGTCGTTGGTGACTTTAGTCAGGGCAGTTTCAGTAGAATGGTGCAGTCGGAAGCCAGATTGGAAGCCATCAAAGAGCAGGAGGAGAGGTGGGAGGACAGTTCAAAGTGGACATGTTGTTCGAGTAGTTTTGAGGCGTAAGGGAGAAGTGATATGGGGCGATAGCTAGTCAGAGAGGATGGGTCAAGGGAGGCTTTTTGAGGATGGGTGTGATTGAGGCATGTTTGAAGCGTGAGGGGAAGACACCAGTTGTTAGTGACAGGTTGAAAAGGTGGGTTAGGTTTGGGATGAAGATAGTGGCAAGGTTGGGAAGAGGTGGGACAGGATTGGGTCAAGTTCACAGGTGGTGAATAGTGATGAGTAGCGATGAGCGAGCAATAAAATGCTCGGGTGCTCGATGCTCGGGTCGAGCACATTGGAATACTCGGGTGCTCGACCTGAGCAACGAGCCCAATGTACGTCTATGGGAAACTCAAGCATTTTTCAGGCGGCTCCCCCCGGCTGTCTGCAGAGGGTCTAAAAATTGCCCAAATCGATGGGAACAGTGCTCAAATGACATGGGGACAGCATGGGGAAGCATTTCTGACTCCCAGGTCTCTTCTGTCAACAACGTTGTCAGAGGTATTATGCCACTTTTACGGACTCACAATAAAACATACCAAAACAAAACCAAAATGGATTTTCCTGGGAAATATGTTAAGGAACATCCTTTCCAGGGTAATGACTTGTATATAAAGCAAAATAAATAACCAAAACCAAAACGCTCCTCCACACCTTGGGCTATGTTCACACGTAGCGTTTTTGATGCGTTTTTTTCACTTTTGCATTGCTTTTAACTGTGGCATATGCTTTCACCAGGAAATGGAATTTTACAACCTTATCTGGCCATGTGGTGTGTGAGATATCATCAGACACATCGTGTTTCATCTATGAAGGAGGGACTCTGAAAGTCACAAAACCTATTTTTATAGGGCCATCAGGCGGCCTTTACTATTCTTAAAGGGCCAGCAGTCGGCCCTCACTATTCTTAAAGAGCCATCAGCTGGCTATGTTTTATTGTTCCCATTACTAAAGAGTGGGTCTACTATACTGTTATTGCGTATGCAGTGAGTGGCAGGGCTGCCCAGAATTTGGACGCACCGCAATACCCCTTTGAAGAGACTTAGAGGAGGGCCTCCTGAAAACAATGTTCCCATTATTAGGAAGTAGGTCTCCCATTGTGTTTGCCTATGCAGTGAATGCAAGGGTTGCCAAAAATTTGGAGGCACTCCAATGCCCCTTGGAAGAGAAGTAGAGGAGGGCCTCATAAAAAAATGTTCCCATTAGAAAGGATCGGGCCTCCTATACTTGTAATGCCCATAAACTAAGTGTATGGGCTGACAAACATTTACCCCTGGGGGGTATACATGAACATACTGTATAAAAATTGTTTTTTACGGGCGTCATAAACACCCTTTAAAAAAATGATGTGGGTGATATGGTGGTGGAGGATGAGGAGAAGGAGGAGGACAAGAGCAAATAGCCAAAATCAGGAAGCGTATACCCATGTGTGGGTGTGAGGAGGTGCATGGGAATACACCTCCCAAAAAAGACACTGGATTTGAGTTTATGTTACACTGCTATCATTCGGTGGTGTTGAGAAGACTGGCCCAATCCAGCCCTTGTTCATTTTTATAAGAGTCAGCCTGTCAGCATTTTCAGTTGACAGGCGGATGCGCTTATCAGTTATAATTCCACCAGCGACACTAAAAACCCGCTCTGATTAAACGCTAGCGGCAGGGCAAGCCAGGACCTCCAAGGCATAGAGAGCCAGTTCATTCCACGTATCCAGCTTGGATACCCAATAATTATAAGGCACAGCAGAATTGGAGGACGTTGGTACAGTTGGCAAGGTACTCCCTCAGCATCTTCCTAAACTTTGCCCTACTTGTGAGAGTACCCTGCGCCTCAGGGCCTGTGTGATGGGAGGGGCTGAGAAAATTCTCCCAGAACTTTGACAGTGTTCCCCTGCATCTGCTGGATTGAAGTTGTGTCTCTCTCGCCTGTACTCCTTGGCTGTCCAACGAACTGTGACCTCTGCCACCAGCGTTTTCAGATGGGAATTTTTTTAATAGTTCCGCAACAAGGGCCTTCTGGTACAGCCCCATTTTTGTAGACCTGTCCACCTCAGGAATAAGAGATATAAAGTTCTCCTTGTAGCTTGGGTCTAAAAGTGTTAGCAACCAGTAATGACTATCACCCAAAATTTTGAGAACACGAGGGTCATGAGAAAGGCAGTGTAACATAAACTCAGCCATGCGTGACAGACTGCTAACAGGCAAGACTTCCGTGTCCTCACCAAGAGGATGACCGACCATGCTCTCCTCTTCCTCCTCCTCTCTGTCCTCTGGCCATCCACGCTGAACAGAAGGTATGACAGCTGTGCAGGCAGTACCGTCTACAGCAGGGGTCTCAAACACGCGGCCCGCGGGCCGCATGCGGCCCCTGAGGCTGCTTTATGTGGCCCGCAGGCACAGACCCCTTGATGATCCCGACCAGGTCCAGGAGGAGCCGCCGACAGCAGCGCTGCATTGCCACACAGAGACTGTCTCCCAGCACTGCATTTCCAATGTCAGCCGCCGGCCAATCAGAGACCAGCAGCTGATATCTGCGTGTCGGCGCAGCGAGTATGACGTCATTGCCATATGCAGATGTCAGCTGCTGGCCTCTGATTGGCCGACGGCTGACATTGAAACTGCTGTGCTGGGAGACAGTCTCTGTGCGGCAATGCAGCGCTGCTGTCGGCGGCTCCTCCTGGACCAGGTCGGGATCGTCAAGGGGTCGGACTCTGTGTTGCCTGCGGGCCACATCTGCAGGAAGGACGCCGAGGGAACGGAGGACAGGTGAGAATCATCTTTTTTTTTTTTTTTATGTGTGTGAAGAACAGCACAGGGGGCACAGAGCCACAACATGGGGACCTGGATGGGGCACATAGCCACAAGAGGGGACCTGGATGGGGCACATAGCCACAAGAGGGGGCCTGGATGGGGCACATAGCCACAAGATGGGGACCTGGATGGGGCACATAGCCACAAGAGGGGACCTGGATGGGGCACATAGCCACAAGAGGGGACCTGGATGGGGCACATAGCCACAAGATGGGGACCTGGATGGGGCACATAGCCACAAGAGGGGACCTGGATGGGGAACATTACTACAAGATGTTTGCCATTATTACTATATGATGCTAATTGTAAGACAATATTATTGAATGTGGCCAATTGGGGGAAACAAAATTGTAAAAATCAAAAAAATAAAAATAAAGCATGAAAAAATATTGTGCACTAAAAATGCTGTTTTATATGTAAACTAAAGTAAACACAAAAAAGTGCACGTTTATTATCGCCACATCCATAACGACCCAAGCCATAAAAAAATAAACACGGAAAAAATGTTCAAAAGGTGTATACAAAAAAAAATGGTATCACTAAAAATGTCACATTGAACAAAGAATGCGGCCCCCCAAATTCAAATTTTTTCCATGTGCGGCCCATATACCCAGCCGAGCTTGAGACCCCTGGTCTACAGCATATGAAACTAGCTCCTGTTCTTCCTCCTCCTCTTCCTCATTGTCACCCAATCCACGTTGGGATGATATGAGGCTGGGCTGTGTGGAATTACCCTGTATGGTCCCTTGCTCCGTCTCACACATAAGACCTCCATGTCCACTCCTGAGGTCTTATGTGTGGAGTCTGAGCTGAATACCGATGGCCTTGTTGATGCTGGTAGTCAACAACTGCCCTCTTCTGCTCACAAATCCTTCCCAACATCTGCAGTGTAGAGTTCCAGATGGTGACACACCAGTCTGTGAGCTGGAAGCTGCAAATGCTGCTGAAACATGGCAAGGGCGGCGGAAGCTGTAGGTGACTTTCTAAAATGGGCACAAAGGCAGCGTACTTTAACAAGCAGATTCGGCAGCTCCAGGTAGGATTTGAGAAACCGCTGAACCACGAGGTTAAGCACATGGGCCAGGCATGGTACGTGTATGAGCTCGCCTCACCTCAGAGACGCCACCAGGTTCCGGCCATTGTTACACACGACCATGCCTGGCTGTAGGTTCAGCGGTGTGAGCCACAGATCTGCCTGCTCTTTCAGAGCTGTCCACAACTCTTCAGCATTGTGTGGTTTGTCACCTAAGCATATTAGCTTCAGCACAGCCTGTTGCCGCTTGGCTGAGGCAGTGCTGCAGTGCTTCCAGCTTGTGACTGATGTGGTCATTTCGGAGATGGAGGCTGAAGAGGAGGAAGGGGCTGAGGAGGATGAGGTGCAGGAGCTGTAGACCATGGGGGCAACCCTGATTGACCTAGGGCCCGCAATCCTTGGCATCGGGAGGACGTGTTCCGTCCCAAGGTCCGACTGGGTCCCGGCTTCCACTATGTTAACCCAGTGTGCCGTCAGCGAGATGTACTGTCCCTGCCCACGAGCACTTGTTCACGTATCCATGGTTAGATGGACTTTGTGTAATGCGCGCACGGCACACCGGAAGAAATAGTGGCGGCTGGGGACCGAGTACCGAGGGACGGCCACCACCATCAGGTTGCAGAATGCTTCCGTCTCCGCAAGCCTAAAAGGCAACATTTTGAGCGCAAGCAGTCGTGAAATGTGAGAATTTAGTAGTGTGGCCTGTGGGGCGTTGGCTGCGTATTTGCGCCTGCATTCCAAGGACTGGGGTACGGACAACTGAACGCTGCGCTTGGACAAGGATGCAGACGTGCTTCCTGATGCTGCTACTTGAGAGTGTGCAACGGCAGGTGCAGAGCAGGAGCCATCTTCGCATGCACCATGGACAGGGGATTAGCTTGCATGCACAACAGCGGAAGAAGCAAGTCGGGTGCTTTGCTGCCATGTGCCTGATCATGCTGGTGTTGGTCAGGCTGCTAGTTTTTCCACCCCTGCTGATGCTGGCCTGGCAGGTGGTGCAAATGGCCTTTTTAGCGTTATCGGCAGAGTCTTTAAAAAAAACAACCAGACTCGGGAAGACAGAACAGTTGAACTAGCAACTTCCTTCGTGTTGGTGTTTCGGGGAACGGTTGCCTGCCTTCTGTCTGTGGCCACCACACTGCTTCTTCCTGCCTGTTGGGGTGCTCTGCCTCCCTCCCCCTGTGTGCTGCTGTCCTCGCTCTACATGTCTTCCTGCCAGGTTGGGTCAGTTACTATATCATCCACCACCTCGTCTTCCACTTCCACACCCTGGTCCTCCTCCTGACTTTCTGGCAATTGTGTCTCATCACCGTCGCCTTCGTGTGACCGTGGCTGCTCAAATATTTGGGCATCGCTACATGTAATCTCCTCTTGCCCCGCTTCAAGTGGACCAGGCGAGAGGCCCGAATCTATAAATGAAAAAGTGAACAGCTCTTCAGAGTGTCCAAGTGTGGGATCATTTGTCTCCGGGCACCCGGCACGGTGGGAGGAAGGAGGATCAGGGTGAAGAATATTCGATACAGACTCACGGCTACTGAGACTTGACCGTGGGGAAGACAGGATGGCGGTGGTGCTGGTTAAGTGACTGGAAGCATTATCCACTATCCAACCAACAACCTTTTGACACTGCTTTGGGTTCAATAGTTGTGTGCTGCGGTCCCCTAGGAATTGGGACAGGAAGGTCGGGCGAAAAGAAGTAGGTGTTTGTTGTGGCACAATTTCAGCTAGCCCACGGCCTTGGCCTCGGCCTCTGCATGCACCATCACCATCACGTCCAGTTCACCGTCCCTTGCAATGCGCCTTGCCCATTTTAAATGTGGGACAATATCTTCCACGCTCACTACAAATGGCTGAATTTGGAGCGAAGTTATATGTAATCCGTGTGATGGAGAAACCACAGTTTTAAATACCTGGCCTAAAGGTAACTATTTTGAACAGCAAACCGGTGGCAAAAACTTTGCTAACACACTGAAAAAAAATTTGAATGGAGGCCACAAATAGCAGTATTTTCAGCGCAATTATATGTGAATGTGATCCGTGTGACGGAGAAACCACAGTTTTAAATACCTGGCCTGTAGGTAACTATTTTGAACAGCAAACCGGTGTCAAAAACTTTGCTGACACAGTGAAAAAAAATTTGAATGGAGGCCAAAATTGGCAGTATTTTCAGCGCAATTATATGTGATCCGTGTGACGGACAAACCACAGTTTTAAATAGCTGGATTTTTTGCGCCGTAATATGGAAAGGACCTGGCTGTATTCTGCAGTGCCAACAAGCAAATGGCGCAGAAAAACAGTGTTCTCTGGAATGCTTTTTAAGCCAATAATGAGGATTAAGATTCCCAAAAAATTATTCCTGGCCCCTGAGGCCTGGGCCTTTGTCTAGAAATATCTAACAGCAGCAGAAGGCAGAATTGGAATGGAGCCTCTTGTGCTATATGCACTGCAGTCTGCTATATACACTGCCTGCCTGCCTATATACACTGCCTGCCTGATATCTCTGCAGATGGATTAGTCCTCAGAAGGACTGTTTGTTGAGATGGATATGTGTAATGTACTTGTTTTCTCCCTACACTACCTAATGCACAACCAAATCTCTCCCTAGCTCAGCAGCACCTCTCCCTACACTGCCTGATTGCGGAGTAGACTGACGAGCACAGCGGCGCCAGGTCTGCCAGGTTGTAATGCCACAACCAACATGGCTGCAGCATTACAATGAGTGGCAGGCAATCCCTGCATGTTGATTGGCGCTCTAAAGAACGCCAAACATGCAGGGAGGGGACCCGAGTATCCGCCCGAGCATCTCGCAAGTACTCGGCGAGCTCCGAGCATCTTGAGTACTGAGATGCTCGGGCGAGTACCGAGTACTTGCGAGTATGCTCGCCCATCACTAGTGATGAGCGAACGTGCTCACCACTGCTCATTACTCACCCGAGCATCACTGTCCTCGACAAGCTCGGCGAGTATTTCCGGGTTGCTCGGGCGGGAACTCAGGTCTCCTCCCTGCATGTTTGGCGCTCTTTAGAGAGCCAATGAACATGCAGGGATTGCCTGCCATGCACTGTAATGCCGTAGCCATGTTGGTTGTGGGCATTACAGTGATTGGCTGGCCGCACAGCATCATCAGGTCTATATAAGACCTGGCGCCGCCATGCTCGACACAGTCTACCCCGGAATCAGGCAGAGTAGGGAGAGCTGCTGCTGCGTCAGGGAGAGATTTGCTTGTTTATAGTTAGTATAGGTATTCCACAACATATATCTATATCCATCTGAACTAACAGTCCTTCTGAGGACTAATCCAGCTACATATATTCAGTGGTGATAGCAGGAGTTAGGCAGGTGATTATGTGGCAGACTGCAGTGCATGATACAGCACAAGAGGGTCCATTGAACATCCTGTTAGTATAGGTATTCTACAACATACTGTGTATATATTATATATATATATATATATATCCATCTGAACTAACAGTCCTTCTGAGGACTAATCGAGCTGCATATAATCTGTGCTAGGCAGGCAGTGTATGTGGCAGACTGCAGTGTATGATACAGCACAAGAGGGTCCATTGAACATCTTGTCTGCTGCTGCTGTAATAATTACAGATATTTCTAGACATAGCCCCAAATATCAGGGGTCAGGGCAATTTTTTTTTATCTTAATCCTGGTTATATGATTAAAAAGCAATCCATAGTACACCATTGTTCTGCTGCATTTACTTGATCTCACTGCAGAATAAAGCCAGATCTGTTCCATATTTCAGCTATAAAAATCCAGAAATTTGAACTGAACGTGGTAAATATTGGCCTCCTTTTCCATTCTGTTGCAGTGTGTCGGTGAAGCTATTCACACTAGTTCTCTGTGTAGAATAATATTAGTAAATTACAGGCCTGCTATTTAAAATCGTGGTTCTCTGTCAGACATATCACCTATAAGACTGTTCAAAAATCATACATTTCTTCCATTTTCAGTCCATTGCAGTGTGTCGGTGAAGCCATTCATACTAGGTCTCTGTGTAGAATAATATTAGTAAATTACAGGCCTACTATTTAAAACCGTGGTTCTCTGTCAGACATATTCTTATTCAAACTTATTTATACCAAGTTTAAGAGCGGTCTTCGCTCGAAACACGTCTGGTAGCGCACCCCTCCTTGGTGCCCCTGTGTTTGCCTTCTAGTATAGTTCTTCCACCAGCTGGAGTTACATTATCGCCATCTGGATATTTTTAAAAGAATTCTAAATAAAAGACATTTGTTTTTACTTTTGGAGTCTGTGGAGCTGGATCATCATCTTTCCCATTACCTGTCTACTATCTAAAACCGTGGTTCTCTGTCAGACATATCACCTATAAGACTGTTCAAAAATCATACATTACTTCCATTTTCATTCCGTTGCAGTGTGTCGGTGAAGCTATTCACATTAGGTCTCTGTGTAGAATAATGTTAGTAAATTACAGGCCTACTATGTAAAACCGTGGTTCTCTGCCAGACATATCACACATAACTGTATTCCAAAATCAGCCATTTCTCGTGTACTTGGAAAATATTGTCCTTCATTAAAAATGGACAATGTGCGTGGCAAGGGGCGGGGAAGTGGACGTGATGGTGATGGTGCATGCAGAGGACAGGGCCATGGGCAAGCTGAAATTGTGCCACAACAAACACCCACATCTTGTCGCTTGACCTTCCTGTCCCAACTACTAGGGGACCGCAGAACACCACTATTGAACCCAGAGCAGTGTCAAAAGGTTGTTGGTTGGATAGCAGATAATGCTTCCAGTCACTTTGCCACCACCACAACCGTCTTCCACACGGTCAAGTCTCAGTAGCCATGAGTCTGGACCGCATATTCCTCACCCTGATCTTCCTTCCTCCCACCATGCCGAGTGCCCGGAGACAACTGATCCCACACTTGGACACTCAGAAGAGCTGTTCACTTTTCCATTTGTAGATTCGGGCCTCTCGCCCGGCCAGCTTCAAGCGAGTCAAGAGGAGAACGCGTGTAGCGATGCCCAAATATTGGAGCAGTCACGGTCACATGAAGGCGACAGTGGGAAAGCAATTGCTGTCGCAAGAGGTGGATGATGATGATGATGAGACACAATTGCCAGAAAGTCAGGAGGAGGACCATGGTGCGGAAGTGGAAGACGAGGTGGTGGATGATATAGTAACTGATATAGTAACTGACCCAACCTGGCAGGAGGACATACAGAATGAGGACAGCAGCACACCGGGGGGAGGGAGGCGTAGCACCACAACAGGCAAGAAGAAGCAGTGTCGTGGTCACAGACACAAGGCGGGAAAGTATTCCTCGTAATGCCAACATGACAGAAGTTGCCAGTACAACTGTTAGGTCTTCCTCGTTATTTTTAAAAGACTTTGCAGATAACCCCAAAAAGGCATTTGCACCACCTGCCAGACCAGCATCAGCAGGGGTAGCAAAACTAGCAGCCTGACCACCACTAGCATGATCAGGCACATGGCAGCAAAGCAACCGACTAAGTGGGCCGAACCCCAGGGTCCAGCAACAGTGTCTGCGGGTGACACCACTGCTTGTTCCGCTGTTATGCGTGCACGCCAATCCCCTGTCCATGGCGCATGCCAAGATGCCTCCCGCCCTACAACTGTCATTGAACACTCTCAACTAGCACCATCAGCAAGCATGTCCACATCCTTGTCCCAGCGCAGCGTTCGGTTGTCCCTACCCCAGTCCTTGGAACGCAAGCGCAAATATCCAATGCCCCACAGGCCACACTACTAAATTCACACATTTCGCGAATGTTTGCGCTCGAAATGTTGCCTTTAAGGCTCATGGAGACAGAAGCTTTCCGCAACCTGATGGCGGCGGGTGTCCCTCAGTACTCGGTCCCCAGCCGCCACTATTTCTCTTGGTGTGCCATCCCCCCATTACATGAGCAAGTGTCCCACAGCATTAGACGTGCCCTCAACAATGCAGTTACTGGGATAGTCCACCTAACCATGGTCACGTGGACAAGTGCTTGTGGGTCGGGATGGTATATCTCGCTGACGGCACACTGGGTTAATATAGTGGAAGCCGGGACCCAGTCGGACCTTGGAACGGAACATGTCCTCCCGACGCCGAGGGTTGCGAGTCCTGGGTCAATCAAGGTTGTCCGCTCATTCTACAGCTCCTGCATCTCCTCCTCCTCTTCAGCCTTAATTTCCGAAATGACCATATAAGTCACAAGCTGGAAGCACTGCAGCACTGCCTCGGCCAAGCAGCAACAGGCTGTGTGCCCATTTTAGAAAGTCAGCTACAGCTTCTGCTGCCATTGACGAGCTTCAGCAGCATTTGCAGCTTTCAGCTCACTGACTGATCTGCAATGTCCCCACGCATTGGAACTCTACATTGCAGATGTTGGGAAGGATTTGTGAGCAGAAGAGGGCTGTTGTTGACTACCAGCATCAACAAGACCGTTGGTATTCAGGTCACACTCCACACATAAAACCTCAGGAATGGACATTGATGTCAGACATATGTACCATCCTCCAAAACTTTGATGACTCCAGCAAGACGGTGAGCGGCGATGATGCCATAATTAGCGTCACCATCCCGCTTCGCTGTCTTCTGAAGCGCTCTCTGCTCACAATTAAAGAGGATGCATTGCTGGCGGAGCACGATGAGATGGAGCAAGGGACCATACAGGGTGATTCCACACAGCCCAGCCTCATCTCATCCCAACGTGGATTGGGTGATAATGAGGAAGAGGAGGAGGAAGAATAGGAGCTAGTTTCCTGCGGCATAGACCTTACTACCTGCACAACTGTTTTACCATCTGTTCAGCGTGGATGGTCTGAGGACAGGGAGGAGGAGGAAGAGGAGGAGGATGAGGAGGAGAGCATGGTCAGTCATCCTCTTGGTGAGGACATGGAAGTCTTGCCTCTTTGCAGTCTGACACACATGGCTGAGTTTATGTTACGCTTTCTTTCCTGTGACCTTTGCTTTGTCCAAATTTTGGATGACAGTCATTATTGGTTGGTGACACTTCTAGACCCACGCTACAAGGAGAACTTTCTGTCTTATTCCTGGGCAGGACAGGCCTAATAAAATGGGGAAGTACGAGAAGGCCCTTGTTGCGGAATTATTAAAAAAATTCTCATCTGAAAACGCTGGCAGCAGAGGTCACAGTTTGTTGGACAACCAAGGCGTACAGGCGAGAGAGACACAAATGCAATCGAGCAGAGGCAGAGGAACTCTATCAAAGTTCTGGGACAGTTTTCTCAGACACTCCCATCGCACAAGCCCTGATGCGCAGGGTACTCTCCTAAGGAGGGAAAATTTGCGGAAGATGCTGGGGGAGTACCTTGCCGACCGTACCAACGTCCTCCGTGATTCCTCTGTGCCTTATAATTATTGGGTATCCAAGCTGGACATGTGGAGTGAACTGGCTCAGAGCAGGTTTTTAGTGCCGCCGGTGGAATTATAACTGATAAGCGCATCCGCCTGTCAACTGAAAATGCTGACAGGCTGACTCTTATAAAAATGAACAAGGATTGGGTCAGACTTCTCAACACCACCGAATGATAGCAGCGTAACATAAACTCAAATACAGTGTCTTTTTTTGGGAGGTCTAATTCTATTCCCATGCACCTCTGTCTTCACACCCAGACATGGGTATACGCTTCCTGATTTTGTCTATTTTCTCTTGTCCACCTCCTTCTCCGCATCCTCATTCTCCACCACCATATCATCACCATGTGTACCATATCAACATATCTACGTCTCTTGCAAGGAACATTGGAGTTCCTCTAAATTTTTTGCAGCCGTTGCTTCACGCATAGGCAAACAGTATGGGAGACCCACTTCCTAATAATGGGAATATTGTTTTAGGTGGCCCTCCGACCTCTACGTCTCTTACAAGGGGCATTGGAGTTCCTCCAAATTTTTGTCAGCCGTTGCTTCACTAAATAGGCAAACAGTATGAGAGACAAACTTCCTAATAATGGGAACATTGTTTTCAGGAGGTCCTCCGATCTTTACATCTCTTGCAAGGGGCATTGGAGTTCCTCCAAATTTTTGGCAGCCGTTGCTTCACGCATAGGCAAACAGTATGGGAGACCCACTTCCTAATAATGGGAACATTGTTTTCAGGAGGCCCTCCGACCTCTACATCTCTTGCAAGGGGCATTGGAGTTCCTCCAAATTTTTGGCAGCTGTTACATTCACTGCATACCCTTTAACTGTATAGCAGACCCTCTCCTTTCTAAAGGGAACATGTCGTTACTGTGACCCTGATCTATGTGTCTTTAAATTGTTAGTAGGGTTTTTACTCAATTTTGGCAGCCGTTGCACTCCCTGCATACCTTATAACTGAATAGCAGACCCTCCCCTTTCTAATGGGAACATGACATACTCATTACTGTGGCCCAGCTCTATGTGTCTTTAAATTGTTACTGGGGTTTTTCCCAAATTTTGGCAGCCTTTGAAGTGACAGCATGGGCATTACCACTATAGGAGACCCGCTCCTTTATAATGGGAACATTTTTTTTACTGAGACCCCCCTCTATGTCTATTCAAAGGGGTATTGGGTTGCGTGCAAATTTTTGGCAGCCCTTGCAGTCACTGCATATGCAATAACAGTATAGGAGACCCACTTGTTAATAATGGGAACAACATAGCATAACCGTCTGATGGCTCTCTAACAATAGTGAGGGCCGACTACTGGCCCTTTAAGAATATTAAGTGCCGCCTGATGGCCCAATAAAAATAGGCTTTGTGACTTTCAGAGTCCCTCCAGCATAAATGAAACAGGATGTGTCTGATGATGTGTCACACACCACATGGCCAGATAAGGTTGTAAAATGTTCAAATGACATTTCCCGGTGAATTCATTTGTCTTAAAAAATAACGTAAAATAAATAAATAAATAAAACAAAACATAGTAGGATCTTTCTTTAGTATAAAAACCAGACTCGCCAATGTAATCTCTGTGTAATCACATTGTTCAGCTACTGCACCTCCTCCTCCAGTTCGGCCTCCATCTCCAAAATGACCACATCAGTCACAAGCTGAAAGCACTGCTGCACTGCTTAGACCAAGCGGCAACAGGCTGTGCTGAAGATAGCATGCTTAATGCTTAGGTGAAAAACGCCCACCGCTGCAGAGTTGTTGAAAGCTGTAACACAGCAGCCTGATCTGTGGCTCTCACCGCTGAACATACAGCCAGGCATGGTCATGTGTGACAATGGGTGGAACCTGGTGACGGAGAAATGACAGCGAAAGTAGATATGGTTTCCCTCTATGCCAGTCCTTTCACCAAGCTAAAGAATACTCCAACTGAGAAGCAGTTTCAGACTGAAAAACATTTGGCCCACCAGAGGATTTGATTCTGAGGGCCCACCTTTCTCCCCCGCTCAAGAGCCCCATAGCAGCTGAAAAGTTTGCGCCTATCATGAACTCTCCTGATGGAGAAGCCAGGACCCACCCAAGGAATCTCTGGTGAGCCCGTCCAACCCTGCCGAGAAGCTGCCCTGGCTAAGTAAAGTGTGTGGGAAGGTTCCCGAACACTCTATGGCTGCTTTTTTAATGTGGACTGGCTCCGTACCGTCCCTGGCCACATTCACCTGTCCACGTGTTTGTAGTTAGGTGGTCCTTCCCAGTAAGTGCACTGGGGAGGGCACGGGTAATGTTGTGGGACCCATTTTTGTGGAAGGCGGAGATGACACCGGGAGAAATAGTGGCGGCTGGGAACCAAGTATGGACACCCAGCCGCCGCCATGAGGTTGTGGACAGCTTCCGCCTCCACGAGCCTAAAAGGCCACATTTCAAGTGCAAGCAGCTGCCTATAAATCTGGCAGTATAGTATTGCAGCCTGTGGGTGGGTGGGTGGCTGGCTGCATACTTGCCCTTGCATTCCAAGGAATGGGGTAGGGTCAACAGAACGCTGAGCTGGGACAAGGACGTGGACATTGATTGTTGCAAGTCTGCAACGACGGGTGCATGGTGGGAGGCATCTTCACATGTGCCAAGGATCACTTATGATGGGCACATGATGCGCCCCCTGGGCCGTGGGATACTTGGTGCCGGTCGTTGCTAGGTGAGATGTCACAGTGGCGGTGACCCGGTCCGTGACCCAGGGCGGTCAGTAAAAAGGGGGATTTTATAGTTTTAATGTACAAAGTTCGTGACGCCACCTGTGGTATGCGGCTAAAGGGAGCCGCCGCTGCGGAGCAGGTCCTCTGGAGCTGATGTTAGTGCAGCAAAGCTGGTGTGGCTCTCCACAGGTAGAGCCTAGCTCCAGGGCAGTGTAGATGTTGTAGATGGTATAGGTGATGCTGGGTGTTGTAGTGCAGGGGTGATGGCGCAGATAATAATCACAGAGACAGTGGGGTGCAGTCTTCCAAGTTTACTCACAGTTGTTAAGTTCCTCAGGTTGCACTGTCCAGCTTACAGCCTCCCACGTCGCGCTGCGTTCACCAGGCCGGGGTTCAGCAATCCCTCAGGTAGTTCAAGAGTGCCTGACAGGACCCCTTTCTATGTGCCTTCCTCAGTCATCTTCCTGCGCTGGCTCTCACCCTCCTGCCCTGCGCCTCACAATCAGTGTCCCAATCCGGTAGCCTCGGGTCTTGTCGGGCAACCTGCAGTCCCCTTGACCCTCTGTGGCCACCTTTTCGGCGATATAATTGTGGTTGTGGCCACTGCACCTTGCAAGTACAGCAGCCTCCGGTTTCTAGCTGAGCCTTGTAGTTCTCCACTAGTTTAGGGGTCGGTCCCCTCTGCGGCTCGACCCCTCCACACCAGGTAGATTCGGGCGTACGGGTGGCCTCCAGCACTGCCCGTACCCCTAGGATCCCTTCCTCCTCTTGGAGCCTTGCTTCCTACTCCTCTCTTCTCTTCTCTCCTTCTCCTCCTGGGCCTCTCTGCTAGGCCCACGCTGGAGCAGAGCTCGTGCAGAGCCCCTGCTCCCCTCCCTTCCCTCCTCCAACTGGCTTGTCTTTCTAAGATGGTTCCCCTTTTTATATCAGCTCCTTTTCTGTGCTCCCCCTCCATCCACACCCACTACATGGTTCCACCCTCCAGCTAGGGACCAGGGACTGTGCTCTCCCTTAGAGGCAATCTCGCCCTGCCCCCACTGAAGTGGAAAGTGCTGGATGCAGGTGTTAGGGTCCCGGGCAGCACTCTATCCTTATCTGAGAGTGGGATACCACACCTCTGGGTGTGATGCAGTACCTCTGTGGTGACTGAACCCTCAGGGGCACCACACACACACATTAGGCAGTGACCTGGGAGTCAGAGATGCTTCCAGGGGTCTTCCCCATGCTGTTCCCATGTCTTTTCAGCACTGTTCCCATCGATTTGGGCAATTTTTAGGCCCTTTTCAGACCGCCGGGGGTGGGGCCGCCAGAAAAATGCTCGAGTTCCCCATAGACTTACATTGGGCTCGTTCCTTGGACGAGAACTCGAGCATTCCAATTTGTTTGACACGAACAACGAGTACCCGAGCATTTTAGTGCTCGCTCATCACTAGTGGTGAGGTGTGATTCGGAGAGTAAAGAGGAAAGTTGATCTTCCGTAATGGTGGAAAAGCTGGTTTTGAAGGAGGAGGATTGAGTAGGTGTGAGGAGGGGCTGGGGGGACCTTTAGGCAAAAACTTTGTCTGATGGTGTCAATCTTCTGCTTGAAAGAATGAGGCAAAGTCTTCAGCTGAGATGAGAGGAGAGGGAGGAGGCACTGGGGGGTGGAGGAGAGAATTGAATGTGTTGAATAGCTGTTTAGGGTTGTGAGACAGGGAGGATATGAGAGATGAGAAGTATGTTTGTTTTGATGCAGTGAGAGTGGACTTGAAGGTAGTTAGGGACTGTTTGAATGCGATGAAGTGCTCATTGGAGTGTGACCTTTTCCATCTACGCTCAGCAAGTTTCTAGAGGCCTCTAAGCTTCTATCCCTCACTTCCTCCTTTGGCCTTACTCAATAGTCTTCCGCAGCCACTTACAAAGATGGCCACACTCTGGACCTCATCTTCACCCTCCTGTGTTCCCTATCTAACCTCTCCCTCTTTCTGACCACAACCTACTTACATTCTCTACCCTCTCCTCTCCAGGGCCACAATCCCCAACCCACAAACTTGCATACCCTTAGACATCTTGACTTGCACTCACTTTCTGAATCCCTCCTCCCTCCTACAGACATCAGTGCCTTACATGACGCAGATGTTGCTGCCGCTTTATATAACAGCACAACAGCTGCAGCTCTCAATTCGGTCGCCCCCCTCACACATACCAACGCTCGCACAATCAACAGGCAACCCTGGCACACCAGCCTAACCAAAGAACTGCGACGGCCCTCCAGGGTTGCTGAGCGTAGATGGAAAAGGTCACACTCCAATGAGCACTTCATTGCATTCAAACAGTCCCTAACTACCTTCAAGTTCACACTCACTGCAGCTGAGAGAGAAGTGTCAATGGGGATGTTGAAGTCGCCCATGATGATAGTGGGGATGTCAGCGGAAAGGAAATGAAGTAGCCAGGTGGTGAAATGGTCTAGGAAGGTGGTGGCTGGTCCTGGGGGGCTGTAAATGATTGCCAGTTGGAGGTTGGAGGGGGAGTAGATGCGCACACAGTGCACTTCAAAAGAGGGAAGAGTAACGGAGGGTGGCAGTGGAATTTGGGTGAAGGAGCAGTTATCTGGCAGGAGAAAACCTACTCCTCCACCATGCTTGCCAATGGGGCGGGGGCTGTGGGAAAGGTGGAATCCACTGTATGAAAGTGTAGCTGGAGAGGCTGTCTGTGTTTAGAGACACAGGATTGAATGTTGAGGAATACTTCTGAGGAGAAGATGAGATGAATGGGGAGGATTGAGGGAGAGATGAAGAGTTCATTGCTAGGTGTAGGGATTAGGGGGGTTAGTAGAAAGTGGAGGACTATGGGGGTGAGAGTGAAAACAAATACAAACATTGTTTACAGTGTCCAAGTATCCAGTTCCCTTCAGGTTCAATTCAGGTATAGTTCATATTTCTCACACTCAAGCATGGACACTTAAGGCGATGGAATGCAGACACGTCTATAGCAGACTCCTTGCTCATAATATATGTGCTACAGAATGCATTCAGGTGTGAACCATAGGGGAGTGGTCTGTGCTCATCTTGAACAGCTGATTAAGGCTAAGCCAGATGCAGGATATTCAAGGACCAAGTAAACAAAGTCATAAATAAGAGTGGGGGGTAGTAGTAGTTAGTTGAAAAACATACCATGTGTATATAGGAGCAGAGGAAGGAGAAATCAGCATTGGAAAGTTGGGTCACGTACTTGTAGGAGGAATGGATAAACAGAGATGCTGATTAGAGTGCAATGGTGGCAGATGACAAGGTACAGTCTGTTTGCATCATATTAAACAGATATAATTCATATTTCTCACACTTAAGCATGGACACTTAATGCGATGGACTGCAGACACCTCTATAGCAGACTCCTTGCTCACAATATATGACCTAAGGCTAACATCCTCAATAATCTGAAACTCCCACTCCCGTCTCAAGGATTTCTCTTGTGCTATGCCAGTTCTCTGGAATGCACTACCCCAGACATTCCAGTTAATTCCCAGTATTTACAGTTTTAAGCATTCTCTAAGCCAAAATCAGTTCTCATACTTTGCACTGACGAGGGCCAACAGCCCGAAACACTGTGTCTGCAAATTGAGATTCTGATTTGGCTTTTATCCTAAGTCATCTTGCACGACTCTTTAAAGGGTTGGTTGTGACTTGTAGGATTGCTGCTTCCAATAGGTGGCGCTATAGAGTTCAAGTCCTCTTTTTCTCTGAAGAAGCAATTTGCATATAAGCATGCTCTAAAAACACTTTTCTTTAGATAGACCTATCACCTCACCTCACTAATCTAATTATTCCCTGTACTCCCTAAATTGTCCTCTGAATCTGGTACTTTCTGTCATCTGTCTCCACACCCTCAATAGTATTTTGTATCTGTACTTATACAGATACTTGCTGTTGCGGATTTACTTGAATACCCCCATTTACTTATTTATTGTAATCATGACTGGACATTACACAACAAGCACTTTTTACCTATTGTGTCCCCATTCCCTGATAGATAGTAAGCTTGTGAGCAGGGCCCTCACTCCTGTTGGTAATTATTGAATTTGCTATTCTGTAATGTGTTATATTATCTGTACATCATACTATGCCTGATGAAGAGACCTGAGTAGTCTGGAAAGCTTGCTATGAGTTGTTACCATCTTTTCAATTAGCCATAAAAATGTATCAACCACTGAGGACTCTCAAATTTGAATATTTTCTTCAAAGAGGGAAGTTCAGCACTACTCATGTAACATATATAGAACTCAAATAGAGGGAGGTCTTAAGTATATGTAGCACCCCGAGGGCTCGGCTGCTACAGGGGTATTGCACCTCAGACCAGAGGTGTGATATTCCACTCCCGGGTAAGGATGGAGAGTGGACCAGGACTCAGTAAGCTGCATGCACCACACACACCCCATTTCCGAGGGACAGCTCAACGGTGCTCCCACTAGACAGAAGTGCAGGCACGACCGACTATGTCCCTGGCTGGAGTGGGGAGGGGAAAGTACACCCAGTGGTGTAGGAGCAGATAGGGGTGGGTTTCTGGGCATAGATAGGAGCCCATTGGTTGCTAGTCACCTGGGCTCACACATAGAGGGAGGTATATAAGGTGGGCACCATCTTAGATCAGGAGTCAGTTCAGAGAGGAGGAGAAGAGGAGAGGAGTTCAGCCAGAGAGGGCTGACAGGGAGCTGTGGCTCAGTCTGGGCCCAGCTCCAGAGGCAGGCCTGGAGTGGAGGCCAGAAACAGCAGAAAGAGAGAGGAGAAGGAGCGGAAAGGAAAGTAAGAAAGGAACTGGAACAGAGGAGAAAGGAAGCAAGGAACACAGAGAAAGGCCCAGAGACACGAGGACAGAAGGAACCCCATATGCCCAGAGGAGATACAGGGTGAAGGGTTGGCAGAATAGGGTACCGGAACCCAAATTGGTGGAGGCGACTAATCCTCAGCCAAAACCGGAGGTTGTGACCACATCTTGGTGCGACCCCTCACTACATCCAACAGAAAGGCATACCGCATAGGGTCAGGGAAACCGGGAGAGGTTTCGCCAACAGAAGGCCCGAGGAAGCTGGACAAAGGTGGGTCACTGGTGGGGACGGCCAGTAGAAAGGAAGAGAGGGGAGCTCTGAACCACGCTCTGGAATTGCCTGGGAGTTGACCGAGTCCCTCACCTGGTGGACGCAGCACGGCTTGGGCAGTCATCGCCTGCAGCATTGACCTGAATAACAACCGTGAGTAAAGCTTTGGAAACTGCAATTACAAGTCTCTGTGTTCATCGCCGCACCAGCACCATCAGTACTGGGACACTCACACCATCACTCCCATCATCTTCCACCTTAGCTGCCCTGAGGCAATACTTCTCCCGTGGGGAGTTATCCCATACTCGGCTGTGCAAACAACATCAGCCTCAGCGGTCTGCAGCGCAGCGGCGGTCCCCACTGACCGCAATCCACGGGTGGCGTAGTCGGACACTTATTCCAATACAAATAGACTGCCACTGGTTTGACCACCCTGGGCACAGACCGGGTCACCGCCACACGGAGACTACAACCCCCAGCATTCTACAACAGGCCCGGTTCCGGGTTCCCCTGCACAACACAGGCCCAGGGGGCGCGTCATATACATCACATAGGATACACTGAGACTGCTATATTCATCACATACAAGACACCGAGAATGCTGTATATACATCACATTGGAAACTTTGAGAATGCTGTATATACATCATATAGGATACACTAAGATCAAATTGTAATATTTTTCTATCTACTGGCTAACATGGTACAAAGATATATTTTTCCTCTTTGAGGAGACATGCAGTGTAATATAAATCTGTGTTCAGAACAACTTATTGCTGCGAGACTTTTTTTTTATAAAACTTATATAAAATAATTATAAAGAGTCAACTGCACTCCAGACTGACGCAAACCTGGAAAAGCAGGTGCGAGTAGCAACATCATCAATGCCACCTAACATCACGTTTCACCAAAGAAAAGCAGATCCAGTCATCACATAGGGGTGATCTAATTAAATGTTTGACCAAATATAGCACGATAATTTAAGATGATAATTTTGTACAGTCCGTTAATGATGTTATAAATAGCAAAATGGCCCTCTGCAAAAAAAAGGTTCCCCTTCCCCACTCCTGATCTATGACACCCATAAGCCCCAAAAGTGAGATAACCAATTTACTTAAAGATAGAAAAGCTAAGAACCAGACATAGGAATGTGGATACTAAATAACCATTATATTTAGAAATGTAGCATGTATTGAAGCCAAATAGGATAATGTCTTGCCCATAAGAGGATTTATTATTTGTGAAACTCTCTTGGAATGCTCAGTCATTTTGGAATAAACTACAGTATGTGATTAAATAGGAATTGTCACCTGATTTTGCAATACAAGCTGTATACATTATTAAAGGAAATCTGTCAGCGGGATTTCAGACCTCAAACTATTTATATGTGCATGTAGTTCTTTCAAAGATAAGTCCAGCAATACCTTTACATGGCCAGTCCATTCCTCCACTACTGAGAAATCAGCGTTTGAATTTATATGCAAATTAAGTTGTAGATCTGAAACCTCTGTCACTCCAGCTCTATTCCCCACCCATTGAAGCCTGTTCCCGCTTTATTGACAGCGTCTATGCTGTGTGACATCAGGCAAAGGAACAGTAAGTCAAGCAGGAAGAGGCGGCACTGGGGGCGGGGAATAGAGCTGCAGTGACAGGAGTTTCAGATCTACAAATAGTACTTCACCCTCATTTGCGTATGAATGCAAATGCGGATTTCTCAGACTGGCCATGTAAAGGTATTGTTTTACTTGTCTTTGAAAGAGCTACATGCAAATATAAATAGTTTGGGAGGTGAAATCATGCTGCCAGATTCCCTTTAAATTTACATGTTGGACCTGATGAGACTGGTATACTTACTTTGAAAATCCATGTCAGAATATGTGTTTGATCCATACTAAAACTGCACCCTCTCAAGTAGTGTTCATGTGTGCCCTGGCACTGCAGTGGTTAACAGTAACTGTGGTACATGAGGTTTAGTCTGCAGATGTTTCTTCTATCAGATGTAAATATGGACCTCTGATCCTTATACTGTGAAAGATGACAGTGACAAAAGGTACAAAGTCCGCCAGTTTTTTCCTGACTGTTCCCTCATTGCAGGGTGACCATCTGGGACTCCGCTCTCTACCTCTTCAGGGTCACACAGAGAGGATCATGTGCAAACATACTAAGGGTAAAATATCATGTAACCTTATTTGTATTATACAACAGCGTTCTCTGGAGCGTTCTGTTGTGTGATCTCAGATAAAACCGTAATCCTGATGACAGGTTACTAGATGTAATACTACATTAATCTGCATGACATAATTTTAAATAAAGGAGTTCTCCCAGGTTATTAAAATGGTGAAATTAAAAAGTTCTTGTAAAAACATTAACTTTGCAATTTAACTCTAATAAACATCCTCTCTGTTCTCAAGAATGGAGGGATTTTTAATTCTATAAATGCCTTATACAAAGTGCATATTGACGTTTTAGCCCTTTTAGACCAAATAGCTGCCATAATTAGTGTGGCAGCTATTCTCTCCGGAACTGCTCCCACCTAACCATGTAGGGAGAGTTAGCAGATTGCACCACCCAAAAAAGAATTTAGTATATTATGAATGTCTGAGATTAGCCCCCTGGTAGATGGCTCACTTTTAGATAGCTTTTCAAACTCTGATGAAGAGGAGACCTTGGTCAAGCCATACATAGAGATTTAAAAAAGTTTAATTTGCAAATAATGGTGGCATTCTTATTCAGAGACAGTGAAAATATCTTTTAAGTATTCAAACTGTAAGTATGCAACTCCAGGGCGGCGCCGGAGTGGCCCACCAGAGGACCGGAGAATCCTCTGGTGGGTCCAACTCATATGCACAAGTACTGCAACACTACTGCGGCAGCCAGGAATGGATTAGATACAGCAGGGGGTGAATAGATTGCCCAAAAATATTAGATACATTTATATAAGCTGTAATTGGACTAATTAAAATTACCTTTATTAGAAAAAGTTAAAAAAATGATTTCCAAACCAACAGACGAACAAAACCAGAATAAAAACACCAGTATGCAGACGTGAGCATTTGGATGCGACCTTGATGAATAGCCGTAAGATTACCTCCCCTGATGAGTCAGTACTGCTGACGAAACGCGTCGGGAGTTCCTAGAAGGACATAGGCACCCATGAGGGATACAGGAAACGGGTTTCCACATCCTAGTACTGTGCGAGATAATTCCTTTCTGTACTATGATGGGTGGTTGGTGGTCACAGAAACCTATACAGTGACACCTTTACCACTACATCACATATACTGTGTGACAATTTTTTAATGATAGTCCGGGTATATCCCGTTGTCCCAATTTATGTTTAAGCTGCATATATAAGCTTGATATCCGCTCTTCTTTATATAGACACAATGATCTGTGGCTTACTGTTATGCGCAATTCAGTGACATTGTGGAAATGACCTAAAAAAGGGTAGATGGCATTGTATGCATTAATTTGATAAAGGGGATGTCAATAACAAGTAAAATATCCATAGTGGCTTGTGGACATGTGGCACCCCAGGGGGTCTGGTTGCCACAGTGGTAGAAATACCATGTCTGAGAGCGAGCATGGGTTTTCCTGGTCAGGAGCACATTTGCATGCAAAGCCTCCTGCCCCAGTCCAGGGAGGGGAGGAACCTGCCCTTTATAAACTGGATCTGGGGCGGGGTTAGACAGTTAGTTCCAGAGAGAGGGATAGAGCAGCAGCAAGGAGCTCTGTAGGAGCCAGGAGCTGAAGGCCAGGGACTGGAGCAGCAGAGCTCGTCCTGGCTGAAGACGCAGAGAACCGGACACCGGAGTCCGAGGCTGTGAGGATATTCACATCCAGCAGCAGAAACCACCTGGCAGGGGATTTCAGGTCCTCTGGCCATAGAATGCCCGGAGGCTCAGTCACAAGCAAGGGACCGGCACTGCCATCGAGGAGCGGAAGGCACCAAAGGCCCCAAGTCACCAGCCATACGGGTGAGCACCACACAGTACACTCAGGGACGTGGGCTACTACACGACTACAGCAGGGTAGCCAGGAAGAGTGCAGTCAGACGGGAAGGCCTACACCTCCACCTGGCCAGGGGGACTCTTGTTCGCTCACAGACTGACCAGGCCTCTAATGTTAGCCAGTACCCCCGGCAGGGCTTTCTTCATTATCAACAGTAAAGACCCTGAACTGCACTGCACGGACTCTGAGTCATTTCTGCTGCGCTCGTGCATCACAACCCTCACCATCTACACACGCTGCCCTGAGGCTATACTCCTCCCGTGGGGAGTTATACTACCCTCTGCTGCGCACACAACATCAGCCTCAGCAGTCTGCCCCACAGCGGCGGTTCTCAGTGACCGCAATCCACGGGTGGCGTAGTCGGACATTTAAACATTACAAAACCAAATAAATAGATCCACCACTGGTTTGACCACCCTGAGCCATGGGACCGGGTCGCTGCCACGGAGACTACAACCCCCAGCATTACACAGAGACCCGGCTCCGGGTATTCCCCCACACACGGCCCAGGGGGCGCATCAGACTTTGGCGTAGTCGGCAGGATTTCGCGGCCGCAACCACCGGGTACTGCGTGCCTGAAGAAAGACTGTGATATTTACCGTGGTGAAGTTTCCCGCCATCCGCAGCCGTTTTCCCGCCATCCGCCGCCATTTTCCCGGCATTGGGCACAATTTCTGGACGCCGCGCGGGAAGAAGAGGGGCGTGGACGCCAAGAGCACGCGAGAGCTGAAGCCCTGCCTTACGCACTGACGCTGCGCAAGGTCCTGGAAGGAGCCCAGCGGACACTGACGTCTCCAGCGCGCGACGCAAGGTCCTCGACTCCGACGATCGCCTGCGGAGGCGCGGCCTACGGAGAAGAAGCAACGGAAGGTAGGCCACGGTTAACTAGGGGGGAGGAAGACACCAGGAATGGAGGGAGCTCCCACCGCCAGCGCGGCTGCTGCCGCAGTGATGCAGTTCACGATGCCGTATATCCCCGGAGCGGCATGGTTACCCCAGTACTCAGGGGAGTCACATACCCTGAGCGACTTTAAAGAAAGACTGTATAGCCTATTCAAAGTATATCCCCTGTCCGAGGAACAAAAAAGTGAGCATCCTGACAGGCCAGTTAATCGGGGCAGCCCAAAGAGAAGTAAAGTCCTGGTCAGCCAGGGAAAAGGGGACTGTAAAGGAAATACTGGCCTATCTAAAGGACACTTTTGATACCCGCACCTCAGCAGAGATTAAACTAAAATTTTATGGATGCAAACAGCGGGCACAAGACAGTATACGGAACTATGCTTTGAATTTGCAGGAGGCCCTGAGAGCCATTAAGCTATTGACTGAACAGTTCATTGAGGGCCTACAGTCCAGCGCCCACCGAACCCAGTTACGTGTAATGGCCTTGCAGAACCCTGATTTGGACTTTGCGCAGTTTAACCCCTTTACAGCCCATGCCGTATTAGTACGCACATTTGCGTACCCCCCGTTCAGTGAGGGCTGCTGCGCTGAGCCCTCACTGAACCGAGCACATGTCAGCTGACATGTGCCCGCAACAGCCGCGCCCATCGGCGACCCCGTCACGTGATCGTGGGTCACCGATGGGTGGGCATGACAACCCAGGGTCTGCAACAGACGCCTGTGGTTGTCATGATCTGGTCGCTATGAGCGCCACCTAGTGGTCGGCGCTCATAGCACAGGACCATTTCTGCTGCATGCAGGGGATCTGCTGGTCCCCTGTATGTAGCAGAGGCGATCGGACAGTTGCTGCTTCTAGTCGCCTCTGGAGACTATTGAAGCATGCAGAAAGTGAAAAAAAAAAGTTTTTAAAAATATAAAAAAAATAAAAAAAATATAAAAGTTTAAATCACTCCCCTTTCGCCCCATTCAAAATAAAATATATATAAAAAAACCCCTACATAGACATATTTGGTATCGCCGCATTCAGAATCGCCCCATCTATCAATATAAAAAAAGTATTAATCCGATCGGTAAACGGTGTAACGAGAAAAAAATTCTAAACGCCAGAATTACGTTTTTTGGTCGCTGCAAAATTGCAATAAAATGCAATAACGGGCGATCAAAACATCGGATCTACCCCAAAATGTTATCAATAAAAACGTCAGCCCGGCGCGAAAAAAATAAGCCACACCCAGTCCCAGATCACAAAAAATGGAGACGCTACAGGTCTCGGAAAATGGCGCTATTTTTTTAAAAAAAAAATTACCAAATTTTGGAATTTTTTTTCACCACTTAAATATAAAATAACCTATACATGTTTGGTGTCTACGAACTCGTAATGACCTGGAGAATAAGAATGGCAGGTCAGTTTTAGCATTCAGTGAACGTGGTAAAAAAATAAATAAAAAACAACTGTGGTATTGCACTTTTTTTGCAATTTTACCGCACTTGGAATTTTTTTCCCGTTTTCCCGTGCACGATATGGTAAAACTAGTAATGGCGTTGAAAAGTACAACTTGTCCAGCAAAAAATAAGCCCTCACACGGCCATATTGTCCAAAAAATAAAAACGCTATGGCTCTGGGAACAAGGGGAGCAAAAAACGAAAAAGCAAAAACGACAAAACCCAAGGTTGCGAAAGGGTTAAAGACAGGGCCATCCGGGTGCTCCGAGAACCGGCACCAGGTGACGCTGTAACCCCCAGGCGCCCTGCTATCACCTATCACCAGGAGGCGGCGCCCTTGTCTGCAGAGCCTGTGGGAGCTGATGCACAGGCTTTGTACAAAGCCCCGGTTGCAGACCTGCACCATCAGGTCCAAGAGCTGACCAAAAGCGTTGCCGCGCTAACCAGAACTGTGCAGTCTTTACAGGTGTCCCCCCCAGGAAAGATCCAGCTGGCTTCCAGTCCGGAGGACATCCCTTGGAGCCGATGGAGGAGGATCCCATCGCCCAGAGGAAGGCCCAGCGACCGCTATGACCAGGACGGACAACCCATCTGCCGCCGCTGCAACCAACCAGGACATATGGCAAGGTACTGTCATTTAAACGGGCTCAACCTGGGGCAGAGGGCCGACCCCCAGGCATAAGACCATCAGGCCCATCGACCTGGCGTGATAAGTATGTAGGGGGACGACCGGTCTTGCCTGTGGTGCTGGATGGCATTCCTATGAGTGCACTACTGGACACCGGGTCACAGGTAACCACCATCCCCTATGTGCTCTTTAAGTGGTACTGGAATGACTCAGATATTACCCGCTACCCAGATGACGATTTGAGCATCATCGCAAGCAATGGTCAGCCCGTGCCGCAGGTGGGATTCAAGGAGGTGACCATAAAAATTGGTAAAGTTGAACTGCCAGCGCAAGGACTGATTATTGTGGACATTGACCGTCGTGAAAGCCACCCTAAGATAACCTTGGGTACTAATGTTATTGAAAATTGTCTTGCAGAGATAATTGTCATATTACAGCAGGTTGCGGTGAACGCCAGCTCCAGCCAGCAGCGTGTCCTACAAAAAGAGATCAGAGCCCTGATGAAAAGGCAACAGGTAGAACTGACTGGTGGTGAGAATGGTAGTGTAAGGATGAGTGACCCGTTCCCTATCGCCATGCCCCCAAAAAGTTAGATGATGATCTGGTGCCGGACTGCAATCGGGTTAAGAGGAAGGGACTACCAAGCCATGGTAGAACCCGTCTATTCAGACAGTAGGCCCACCATTTTGACGGCATGGGGGGGTGGTCGATGTACGCCATGGGAGGGTACCCGTCCGCATCCTAAACATTGGGGAAAGAGAAGTATACTTGCCCCGGTATGCCACTCTAGCCAAATTGTTCACCATTTACCAAAACTCTGTAAAGGCAGTGGAACCCTTGCCTCCATCTCAACCAGAGGAGGGTAACGGCTCCAAGAAACAAATGGAGGACTGGTGTCAGAAGCTGCATGTGGGCACCGACTCCACTCCCTCACACCAAAAACAGGGAGTCTACCGGGTGGTGCAGGAGTACGAAAGAGTCTTTAGCAAACACCCGCTAGACTTTGGGCAAGTAAAGGGGGTAGAACACCACATCCCCACAGGAGACCATCCACCCATAAAGGAAAGATACTGACCTGTACCCCCTGCACACTATCAGAATGCCAAGGGAATGTTGCGAGAAATGAAGGAGGCTGGGGTAATCAGGGACAGCTGTAGCACCTGGGCAGCTCCACTAGTTCTTGTGAAAAAGAAAGATGGCACCATGAGAATATGTGCAGATTACAGGAAGGTCAGCCGTATCACACACAAAGATGCGTACCCGTTACCTTGGATATAGGAATCTTTAACTGCATTAAAGTCTGCTAACTTCTTCTCCACTTTGGATCTTACTAGCGGGTACTGGCAGGTTCCTGTAGCAGAGGCAGACAAGGAGAAGACCGCGTTCACCACCCCGATGGGTCTCAGCGAATTCAACTGTATGCCGTTCGGGCTCTGCAACGCACCAGGAACCTTCCAGCGGTTGATGGAGTGCTGCCTGGGACACAGGAATTTCAAGACGGTCCTGCTATACCTGGACAATGTCATTGTGTATTCCAAAACATATGAGGACCATCTGAAACACCTGGCAGAGGTGTTTGACGCCCTGGCAGGCTACGGCCTAAAGGTGAAACCCTCCAAGCGTCATCTACTGAAACCAAAGGTACAGTACCTGGGACACGTGGTGAGTGCTGACGGAGTAGCCACAGACCCTGATAAGATCACAGTGATTAAGGACTGGCCAATACCCTCCAGCTGTTAGAACCTTGCTCTTAGGTTTTTTCCTTTGCTGGTCACATGACCTTGTTGGCCTATTTAATCCTGCTCCGCCCTTCTGGCTTTGCTGGACTTCATTGTATAACTACTTTCTAGCTAGCCTGTGCTCTGTATCTAACTCTGTTAGTTTGCTTGGTCTACGGACCTCTGTGTTCTTTATATTTTGTTTGTTCGTCTGTCTGCTACTATTTCTGTTAGGAGGTGTCCCATTTTCCTCCCAGTCCTTAGTACTTGTAGGGATTCCTTCCCCACATCTATAGGTCTCCGTACAGACTAGCTTAGGACTTTAGCAGGTCTGATCGCAGGATCAGGTCCCCTGTTACATCGTAGGGATTAAGCTGAGTTCTATCGTAGGGACAGATCTCCTCTCTTTCCTTAGCTCTGGTAGCAGAACATAACAGTAAGTCCAGCCTGCAAATTCTCTAAGGAAAGATTTTTCTGTTCCATCATGGTGTCGGTTCAGGATTTGGCTCATCGCCTGCAGGGACTCTCTCTGGAGGTGGCCGAGCTCCGTCAGCACGTGAGTAACTGTCCTGGAGCACATTTCTTGGACCCTAAGGTATGTTTGCCGGATTTATTTTTTGGTGAACACCGAGAATTTTTTTCATTTAAAAATGCTTGCTTATTGTATTTTCGTTTGAGACCCAAGTCCTCTGGGGATGAATCCCAGCGCATAGGGTTCATAATGTCACTTTTGCGCAAAGAGCCTCAGGAGTGGGCCTTTTCTTTGCAACCTAGTGATACATGCTTCAGATCAGTGGATAGTTTTTTTTCTGCTTTGGGGCTATTATATGATGATCCTGACCGTGTCTCATCAGCTGAGACTGAGTTAAGACGTTTGAGACAGGGATCAGGTAATGTGGAAAAATATTGTACTCATTTCCGTCGTTGGTCTACTCAAACAGGGTGGAACGATTCTGCTCTGAAAAGTCTATTTCTTGCTGGGCTCAATGAAAGGGTTAAAGACCTGCTAATTGCTTATCCTACACCTGAAGATTTGCAACAGGCTATGCAATTAGCTATACGGGTGGATAGGAGACTGCGTGCAAGGGTTAATGAGAGCAAATCCTCTGCTATGTCAGTTTCTGGTTATGAGAATGTGTGTACTAACAGTGGTGAACCGATGGAGATTGGATCGGTGGCACCTCGCTCTCAAGAAAAAGACCGTAGATTTTCTGAAGGCTTGTGTTTCTATTGCGGAAAATCTGGTCATTTGATTAAAGGCTGTGAGCTTCGTATGAAGAAAGAAAAAAAAATGGTCAGTCATGCCCGTATTGCCTGTTTAAATTCCAAGGGTGTATTTTTAGCTGCTTCCACGATTGCTCAGGAAAAATTAATGGAATTTCGGGTGTTTGTTGATTGTGGGTCTACTCTGAATGTAATTGATGGGGGATTCTTGGAAAGACTCAATTTAAAACCCGAACCTTTATCATCCCCCATTGCTGTGGTTTCTGTGGATGGTTCCCCTTTGAAGAATATTACTCTCAAGGTCTGTGAATTTCCTCTCACTATTAATGGTGTTCACCATGAGAAATTGGATTTGGTAGTTTTGAATAACTTGCCTTCTCCAGTAATATTGGGATTGCCCTGGTTAAAATTTCACAATCCTGTACTGGATTGGTCTACCAGTGAAATTAAATCCTGGAGCCATAAATGTTATGACAAGTATTGTAACGGGCGTATTGCAGCTTTGGATAGGGGAGAATTGCCTGTTCCTATTCAGGATTTTTGGAGAGTTTTTTCTGAGAAGGAATCGCAGGTTTTGCCTCCCCATAGAGACTATGATTGTTCTATTGAATTTGTCCCTGGAGCGACTCTTCCTAAAAGTCGTTTATTTAATCTGACTATTCCTGAGAGGAAGGCTTTGGAGGAATACATACAGACAAGTTTGGCCGCCGGTCACATTAGGCCCTCTAAGTCTCCTGTGGCGGTTGGATTTTTTTTTGTAAAAAAAAAGGACGGCGGTTTACGTCCTTGTCTGGATTTTCGTGAGATTAACAAAATTACTGTACGCAATCCTTACCCACTGCCATTGATTCCTGATCTGTTTAACCAGTTAATGGGGGCCAAGTGGTTCTCTAAAATTGACCTTAAGGGGGCATACAATCTGTTGCGCATGAAGGAGGGTGACGAATGGAAGACTGCTTTTAACACTCCTGTGGGTCATTTTGAGAATCTGGTTATGCCTTTTGGTCTTACTAATGCTCCTGCATTTTTTCAGAATCTTATTAATGACATCCTTAGACCTTTGATCGGCAAAAATGTGGTTGTGTATTTGGATGACATTTTGATTTATTCGCCGGATCTGGAGTCTCATTGGCGGAGCGTACGTGAGGTATTACAGTTATTAATGGACAATTCGCTTTTTGCTAAGCTGGAGAAATGTGAGTTCGCTGTACAGAGAATTAGTTTTTTGGGTTACATTATCTCCAGCGAAGGTTTTGAGATGGACCCGGTTAAAGTTCAAGCTGTACAGGAATGGCCTAGGCCTATTGGTTTGAAATCGATACAGAGGTTTTTAGGTTTCTCCAATTATTACAGAAAATTCATAAAAAATTTTTCTAGTATTGTCAAACCTCTGACCGATCTCACCAGGAAAGGTGCTGATGCGGTTCAGTGGTCTTCTGAGGCCATTGAAGCTTTTGTGTATCTCAAGGAGAGGTTCACCTCTGCTCCCATCCTTATGCAGCCTGATGTGACTAAGCCGTTTTTGGTTGAGGTTGATGCTTCCTCTGTGGGGGTTGGCGCAGTATTGTCTCAGGATAACGGGGATGGATTACATCCCTGTGCCTTTTTTTCAAAAAAATTTTCGGAGACTGAACTGAATTACGATATTGGTAATCGGGAATTATTGGCTATTAAACTCGCATTTGAACACTGGCGCCACTTCTTGGAAGGTGCGGAATTTCCCGTTCAGGTTCTTACCGATCATAAAAATCTGATATATCTTGATGCTGCCAAGTGCCTGAATGCCCGTCAGGCTAGGTGGGCACTGTTTTTCTCGCGGTTTAATTTCTCCGTTACTTACATCCCTGGTACTTAGAATGTTAAGGCGGATGCCTTGTCTCGCAGTTTTTCTCCCATAGTCAGTGCTGAGAAAGAGGAGAACATTTTACAAGAAGGTGTTGTGATAGCTGCTTTGGACTCCGTTTTGGAAGATGAGATTCTTAAAGCACAGGAGAATGCCCCATCTAACACTCTTCATGGGAGGTTGTTTGTGCCTGGGACCTTTAGGAGAGATTTGTTTGTTGAGTGTCACGAATCTCGGTTGGCAGGTCATCCCGGAATCTCTGAGACCAAGAGACTGGTGGGTCGCAGTTTTTGGTGGCCTGGATGGCAGAAGGAAGTCATTAAGTGGGTGCGTCAATGTACTATATGTGCTAGATCTAAGTCCTCACATACTCCTGCTGCGGGGTTGCTTTGTCCTTTGGAGGTTCCCAGTGCTCCTTGGACACATTTGGCTATGGACTTTATAACTGACCTTCCCCCCTCTGAGGGTTTTACTGTCATCTGGGTGGTCGTGGACCGTTTTAGCAAGATGTGTCACTTGGTTCCCTTCATCAAACTGCCCTGCGCTAAAACTCTCGCTAAGGCCTTTGTCAAGGAAATTGTCAGACTTCATGGCGTTCCTACTGACATTGTTTCTGATAGGGGTCCTCAGTTCGTGGCTCGTTTTTGGCGTGCCTTTTGTGACAGGTTGGGAGTTCATTTGTCGTTCTTGTCCGGATATCATCCTGAATCTAATGGCCAGACAGAAAGGAAAAACCAGGATGTTGAGCAGTTCTTGCGTTGTTTTGTGGCAGACAATCAAGAGGGGTGGTCTGAGTTTCTGCCACTTGCTGAATTTGCTCTGAACAATCATACATCTTCTTCTGCTGGTTGTTCGCCTTTTTTTTGTTGTTCTGGGAGACATCCGTCGTTTGGGTCGTTCTCCAAGTTGGGATCTGCCGTGCCTGAGGAGGAGAATTTTTCCGGTGATTTGGAGAGAGTTTGGACGGATGTGCGTGGTAATCTTCAGGAGGCCAACAGAAAATCTAAAGACTACTTTGATAGGAAACGACAGGAGGTTTTGTTCGCTGTTGGTGACATGGTTTGGTTGTCCTCTAGGAATCTGCGGTTGAGGATTCCTTCTAAGAAATTGGGTCCCAAGTTTGTAGGGCCCTTTAAGGTGCTTCAGGTTGTCAACCAATCTGCTGTTAGGTTGGAGGTTCCTACCTCCTGGAGAATTAATCCGGTATTTCATGTCTCTCTGTTGAAAAAAGCTGTTGTATCGGATTGTGATGCCTCTGCCTCTGTTCCTCCGGTGGTGGAGGATGGGGAATATGAAATTTCTCGCATCCTTAACTCTAGACGGTATAGAGGTAGTTTGCAGTATCTTGTGGCCTGGAAAGGTTTCGGACCCGAGGATAACTCTTGGGTGAGGTCGGATGATGTTTCCGCGTCCAGACTTATCAGAGCGTTTCACAGGAGATTTCCTGATAAGCCTGGTCCTAGGGGATCCGGAGGATCTTCTTAGAAGGGGGGGGTACTGTTAGAACCTTGCTCTTAGGTTTTTTCCTTTGCTGGTCACATGACCTTGTTGGCCTATTTAATCCTGCTCCGCCCTTCTGGCTTTGCTGGACTTCATTGTATAACTACTTTCTAGCTAGCCTGTGCTCTGTATCTAACTCTGTTAGTTTGCTTGGTCTACGGACCTCTGTGTTCTTTATATTTTGTTTGTTCGTCTGTCTGCTACTATTTCTGTTAGGAGGTGTCCCATTTTCCTCCCAGTCCTTAGTACTTGTAGGGATTCCTTCCCCACATCTATAGGTCTCCGTACAGACTAGCTTAGGACTTTAGCAGGTCTGATCGCAGGATCAGGTCCCCTGTTACATCGTAGGGATTAAGCTGAGTTCTATCGTAGGGACAGATCTCCTCTCTTTCCTTAGCTCTGGTAGCAGAACATAACACCAGCATAAAGGAAGTGCAGCAGTTCCTCGGGTTGGTAGGCTACTACCAAAGATTCATCCCCGGGTTCACCAAAATAACAGCCCCTATGCAAAACCTCCTGTTGGGTCAGTCAAAGACCAAGAATCAGAAGCCGTCCTTCAGGTGGGACAAGCTGGAAGAGGAGTCTTTCCGCCAGCTGAAGATGGCCCTCACGGGGGATGAGATCCTGGCTTAGCCTGATTACGGCCAGCCTTTCATCCTCCACACAGATGCCAGTAACGTGGGGCTGGGAGCCTTACTATCCCAGATCCAGCAGGGCAGAGAGCTGGTAATTGCTTATGCCAGCCGAAAACTACGGCCCACAGAGATAAACCCTGAGAATTATAGCTCCTTCAAGCTAGAGTTTCTGGCAGTGGTGTGGGCAGTGGCGGAACGTTTCAAACATTACCTTGCCTCTGCCAAGTTCACTGTGTACACGGACAACAACACGTTGACACACCTGGATACTGCAAGACTTGGTGCCCTGGAGCAAAGATGGATGGCCCGGCTGTCCAACTATGAGTTCACCAAGTACTGGGCGGGACACACAAATGCCAACGCAGACGCCCTGTCCAGGATGCCGAACTTGCCGGACGGAGGGGATGATCCAGAAGAGCTGAAAGAGATTGAACTCCCTGCGTTCCACCGTCGTGGGATTACCCAGTGTTCCCACCGTGTAAGGGACAGGCACTCTGCCACGTTCAATCCCTTACCCCACTACAGCTGGGTGGAGACGCAAGACAGTGACCCAGCCGTCCACCTGGTAAAAGAGATGCTGACACAGACTGATGCCCTCCTTGACCCAGACGCTCCAGAAGAGACCAAACAGCTGTGGAAGGAGAAGAGTAAACTGTTTCTCTACAAGGGGAAGCTGTGCCGGAGAATTGTCAACTCCCGGACACATGAGCTGACCTGGCAGGTAGTGGTCCCGAGACGAGACGCGGCTATGGTCCTGAAGGCATACCACGACGGGGCAGGGCTCTTTGGATGGAAGAAGTTGGAGTTCCTGTTGCGTGAACGGTTCTTCTGGGTAGGCATGAGAGGGGCCATTGAGAGATGGTGCAGAGACTGCGGCCCGTGCAACCTGAGAAGAAAGGACCGTGCCAGCCAGAAGACTCCCCTGCAGCCCATCATCACCAAGCAGCCACTAGAACTGGTAGCCCTGGACCATGTGAAGCTGGCTTCAAGTAGGTCCGGGTATGTCTACGCCCTCACCATCGTAGACCACTACTCCCGGTTCCTGGTGGTGGTCCCTGTCAAGGACTTAACAGCTCAGACAGCAGCTAGAGCCTTCCAGCAGCACTTCTGCCGTCCACACAGGTATCCGGAGCAAGTGTTGACTGACCAAGGTCCAGCCTTCGAAGCTGAGGTCTTCCAGGAGCTCTGCAACCTCTATGGCTGCAAGAAGATAAGGACAACGCCCTATCACCCCCAAACCAACGGATTGTGCGAGAAGATGAACCAGGTGGTGATAGACTTGCTGAAAACGTTGCCCCTGGAAGAACGCAGTCTGTGGCCTGAAATACTGCCTGATCTGGTGGACTTGTATAACCACATCCCAGTAAATTCCACCAACTGCACCCCGGCTTACCTAATGAGAGCAAGACCTGGTAAGCTGCCTATTGACCTGGATATGGGAGTCCTGACACCCGAGGACACCTCGCCAGAGGCAGACTGGGATACAGGACGGCAGCAGCAGCACGGAAAGTGCAGGAGAGTGTTGAGAGAAGTCTGTCTCAAGCAAGAGAAAGGCAAGAGAGGACTTACAACCAGCATGCTCCCGCTGCTCCCCTGGCACCTGGAGAGCAGGTCTTGAAGAGGAAGAGGCGGCTCCATAAGTTGGATGACCAGTGGGAGAAAGACCCATACACAGTACTGCCCTCAAGTCATGAAAATCCAAAAGTATGCATTATCAGTAAGGATGGAGGAGAGACCACAGCCACTGTCTCCAGAAACCACCTGAAGAAGTGTCCCGAGCAGCTGCAAAGCACTGATGAAGACCAAGATAGCCCTCAACCCGCAGAGCAAAGGGAAGAAATGGTCAGTACAGTACTCTGAGAATTTCCCCGGTCCTGGACACAAATTAACAACGCTATTGTGGTACCCGTCCTTACCTTTCTCCAGCCAGCCCCACAAGGGCCTACAAAAGAGCAAGTAGTGTTGGAAGAGCAACCGGCCCCGGAGGCTGAAGATTCCATACCAGCAGCCCAGGAGAATCAACCCTCTTCTAGTACTGAGCCTGCCGTGCCCGTGGTAAGCCAAAGAGTGCGCAGAAAGCTGCCCAACCTACCCATAACATCTCCAAACACCTGTAGTGCAGACACTAGCGAGCCCACTACACATGGGGTGGAAACAGGGACCTAGAAAGAACACCACCAGATAGTGTGTTACGTAGGTCCACCAGGAGCACTAGAGGTCAGAAGCCCGCTCGCTGGAGAATTTAAATGTGATATATATACCTGTATATTGCCACTGTTGAAATGTTTTATGTTTGTTACCTGAATACTAATTATGTTTCTCAAGTTACCCGACAGGGTCTATGGACTAACAGGTTATGGACAATGAATAACCGGAACTGTACCTTGTAAATAGTTGCACCTGTTAAGTGCCCCTTTTGTGCCAGACCACAGAACAAAAACCTGTGGAGGTAGCTGAAGACGTGGTCCAACGCCGGATCATCGATGCCCTGTAGCCACCCCAGGGCCTACGTGGAGGGTTTGGGACGGGTCCCTCAAAATGCATCTTGGGTGACATGGACACCTGATTACGGAAGTGCTGTGACCTATAAAGACTGAACTCCTTGTACATATGTTGTTGTGTTATTGCTTATACCCTGTTATGTAAGTTTTCTTAAAATGTCTTTAGTCCCGGAGTACTAAAATTTACCAAGGGGGAATGTGGCACCCCAGGGGGTCTGGTTGCCACAGTGGTAGAAATACCATGTCTGAGAGCGAGCATGGGTTTTCCTGGTCAGGAGCACATTTGCATGCAAAGCCTCCTGCCCCAGTCCAGGGAGGGGAGGAACCTGCCCTTTATAAACTGGATCTGGGGCGGGGTTAGACAGTTAGTTCCAGAGAGAGGGACAGAGCAGCAGCAAGCAGCTCTGTAGGAGCCAGGAGCTGAAGGCCAGGGACTGGAGCAGCAGAGCTCGTCCTGGCCGAAGACGCAGAGAACCGGACACCGGAATCCGAGGATGTGAGGATATTCACATCCAGCAGCAGAAACCACCTGGCTGGGGATTTCACGTCCTCTGGCCATAGAAAGCCCGGAGGCTCAGTCACAAGCAAGGGACCGGCACTGCCATCGAGGAGCGGAAGGCACCAAAGGCCTCAAGTCACCAGCCATACGGGTGAGCACCACACGATACACTCAGGGACATGGGCTACTACACGACTACAGCAGGGTAGCCAGGAAGAGTGCAGTCAGACGGGAAGGCCTACACCTCCACCTGGCCAGGGGGACTCTTGTTCGCTCACAGACTGACCAGGCCTCTAATGTTAGCCAGTACTCCCGGCAGGGCCTTCTTCATTATCAACAGTAAAGACCCTGAACTGCACTGCACAGACTCTGAGTCATTTCTGCTGCGTCCGTGCATCACAACCCTCACCATCTACACACGCTGCCCTGAGGCTATACTCCTCCCGTGGGGAGTTATACTACCCTCTGCTGCGCACACAACATCAGCCTCAGCGGTCTGCCCCGCAGCGGCGGTTCTCAGTGACCGCAATCCACGGGTGGCGTAGTCGGACATTTAAACATTACAAAACCAAATAAACAGATCCGCCACTGGTTTGACCACCCTGAGCCAGGGGACCGGGTCGCCACCACGGAGACTACAACCCCCAGCATTACACAGAGACCCGGCTCCGGGTATTCCCCCACACACGGCACAGGGGGCGCGTCAGACATAAGACATGGTTCATGGGACAGGAGGTGCTGCAAGAACTGCTTATATCACACATCTATACCACTGTTCAAGTTTTCAATTGGGTTAAGGTCAGGAGACTGACTAGGCCACTCCAACACCTTGACTTTTTCCTTCTTGAACCAGGCCTTGGTTTTCTTGGCTGTGTGCTTTGGGTCGTTGTCTTGTTGGAAGATGAAATTACGACCCATCTTAAGATCCTTGATGGAGGAGCGGAGGTTCTTGGCCAAAATCTCCAGGTAGGCCGTGCTATCCATCTTCCCATGGATGCGGACCAGATGGCCAGGCCCCTTGGCTGAGAAACAGCCCCACAGCATGATGCTGCCACCACCATGCTTGACTGTAGGGATGGTATTCTTGGGGTCGTATGCAGTGCCATCCAGTCTCCAAACGTCACGTGTGTGGTTGGCACCAAAGATCTCGATTTTGGTCTCATCAGACCATAGAACCTTGAACCAGTCTGTCTCAGAGTCCTCCAAGTGATCATGAGCAAACTGTAGAAGAGCCTTGACATGACGCTTTGAAAGTAAAGGTACCTTACGGGCTCGTCTGGAACGGAGACCATTGCGGTGGAGTACGTTACTTATGGTATTGACTGAAACCAATGTCCCCACTGCCATGAGATCTTCCCGGAGCTCCTTCCTTGTTGTCCTTGGGTTAGCCTTGACTCTTCGGACAAGCCTGGCCTCGGCACGGGAGGACACTTTCAAAGGCTGTCCAGGCCGTGGAAGGCTAACAGTAGTTCCATAAGCCTTCCACTTACGGATGATGCTCCCAACAGTGGAGACAGGTAGGCCCAACTCCTTGGAAAGGGTTTTGTACCCCTTGCCAGCCTTGTGACCCTCCACGATCTTGTCTCTGATGGCCTTGGAATGCTCCTTTGTCTTTCCCATGTTGACCATGTCTGAGTGCTGTTCACAAGTTTGGGGAGGGTCTTAAATAGTCAGAAAAGGCTGGCAAAAGAGATCTTTAATCCACACATGTGAAGCTCATTATTCTTGGTGCCTGAACTACTTCTTAATACTTTAGGGGGACCAAACAGAATTCTTGTGGTTTGAGGGGTTGAATAATAAATGACACTCTGAATTAACTTTTAACGTTTTTAAAAAAAAAAACAACAACAATATTTGCTGCAGTGCATTTCCCACTTCCAGGCTGATCTACAGTACAAATGTCACAATGCCAAGTTAATTCCGCATGTGTCAACCAGCTAAATCTGCAGGGGGTTGAATACTACTTGTAGGCACTGTATAATGTGTAGATGAGACTTTTGAAATCTTATTTAATTAGCTGGTAGTGTTTTATGCAGTGGATTTTCAGCAAGTAAATCCACACCAAATATACATCATGCATATTGACCCTGAGGAGGGGAACTTCATTCATTTAGGGGTGCTATGGAGAGCTCTCATAATAAGTATGGGTGATGTAGCTGTAAAGGTGGATAAGATAGCGTAGCACCCCCTCTGAAGACACCTGTTGTTTAATTGTGTGTAAATTGTATTTTATTGCATTTTTACCCTCATGAAGGCTGCAGTACCTGTTAGTCAGGGGTGACAGGGTTAACTGTAAGGCTGGCCCATAGTTGGGGAGGAGTAATGGGGACTTGTGTGTGAGTTCCTGATTTTAAGGCTACGGCCCCACTATTAGTATTTGGTCAGTATTCGGTCAGTATTTTTTCTCAGGAGTGGGAGCCAAAACCAGGTGAGGAACAATCAGATAAAAGGTATAATAGAAACAAGTGCATCAATTCTGCATTTATCACCCACTCATGGTTTTGGCTCCCATTCTTGAGAAAAAATACTGACTGAATACTGACCAAATACTGATAGTGGGGCTATGGCCTTAGATAGAGGTATAATAGAAATAAGTGCATCAATTCTGCATTTATCACCCACTAATGGTTTTGGCTCCCACTCCTGAGAAAAAATGCTGACCGAATACTGAACAAATACTGATATTAGGGCCATGGCCTTAGATAGAGAGTTGGGACTTGATAGTGATGGGCAATGCTGCTCTTTTTGGTGAGCTGGCTCACTTGGCTCCACTCACCAAAAAAGTGAACACATATTTAAGATGACATAGATGAGGCCAAAACCACCCCCACCCATGGCTGAAACTCCGCCAACTTGCAAATAGCCAATGAAATTGATGAGTGGGGGGTTTGTTTAGGTGGGCGGAGTTATGACCACCAAACACCACGATATTACGTCCAGTGAGAGCCATTCAGAGAATTTAGTGGCTCTCACTGGGGTGCCGGCTCCCATCGTTCACAGCAGGGAGCCAGCTCTTCTCGGATTGTTTGCGGCTGACACATCACTAGGACTTGAGAGAAAAGGCTGGAGAGGAAGAGTGGACACCCTCAGAGAGTTTTGTCATCACTGGGTGTGTGTATGGACTTAACAGACCGGCAAGGGAGCAAGTTATTCAGCAAGCAATGGTGGCAGTTTCCTCATAGCAGGCAGGTTGGGACACCTAAACAGGAAAAGTTAAAGGGGTATTCCCATCTCCCAAGATCCTATTCCAATATGTAGTAGGTGCAAAAATAATAATATTAGCAAATACTTCCAATTAGAAATGTCTCTTTCCTCATGTACAGGCAATGCAGGACCTTAGGTATCCATGGTTATGACCACTAGCAACTAGTTGTCATTATATCAGTGGGCGTAACCATGCATACCTAACCTAGTGCACTGCCCTGCACATGGGGTACGCGACATAGCGAATCAGAAAAAACTATACTACATTTCTAATTTGATATATTTGCTAATATTATTATTATTATTATTATTTTTTATTACACCTACTACATATTAGGATAGGATCTTGGATATGGGAATACCTCTTTAAAGCAAGTCTTAGTGTTAGATCTGAAGGTCCACAGTGAAAGAATACAGGATCAGCCAGGCTGGAGCACATCAATAAGGTGGTAGCTAGTGATAGCTCCCTTACACCGTTGACAAGAGTGCAGGTAGTGTACAGTGGGCACAGCATAACACATTGATCAGTGTGGCCCTGTACCGGGAAGATAGAGACCTCCAGCATAACCTCTTATGCATATGTAATGTTCCTCACAAGTGCTGTGCCGCCATCCGAACCGATTATACACAAACCTCTGTCATGTAATGCAGAAGATAAAGCCAAGCATTGTTCCTGGTACCCTTTGTGTATATGTTCTAACCTTAGTAAACAAGACTTTATTTTTGCAAAGCCATCTGTTTTCTTCATCAGGAAGTTAAAGGGGTCCGGTGCGACACAAATTGTGTCAGAACGTATCCTGAAGGTGTCCACAACAGAAACAAACGCATGCCCACCAGAGACCCCTGGGTGTTTAAGGGCGCGAAAATATATGTAGGACAAATTCCCTCATTACATATTCACTGTTCAGTCAAATTCAGAAATCTATTTTATAAACAGAGAGCACAAGGATGCAACCCAGACTGCATACTTGTTCTGTCCTTTCACAGCATGGATCCCCTTTGGTGAAAAGTAAGTTTGGTCTGCAAATTGGCACCAATCTGAACACGTGTGGCTGTTGATGTTCTCGAACACACCTTCTGACCTGACTTTCAGCAAGTTAAAGTGAATTTGTCAACAGGAATTCACACTCCAAAATATGTACAGTATATGTGAATGTAGGTATTTCAAAGACAAGTCCAGCAATACCTTTACATCGCCAGTTCATTAGTTACTGAGAAATCAGTGTTTGAATGGATATGCAACTGGCTATGGTAGATCTGAAGCCTCTGTCACTCCAGTTCTATTCTGGTATAAAAGACTGTGAAAGGTTGCTAAATATTTGTGTATTTGGTTGTCTCCCCTCAAAAAAAAAAATAAGCAAGCAACTAAGGCGTTGTGGAACAGTTGGTTCTACTCGCTAATATGTCAGAGTTAAATCCAGGTTTATGGACCCTTATTTTTTCTTTTGTTATATTATTACCATTATAATGTTCTGACCAGGAGCGGACACTGACAGCTTAGGGCCCCTGTGCACAAAACATGTTTGGGCCCCTCTCCTTTTATGGCAACCAAGTTATAAATAAATAAATATATAAATACTGTATATATACAGGTGGCCAGAAAATAATAACATTTATTTTGATTTATATATAAAATTATATTTACTAACACAAGCATAGCATTGACAATTATATTTTATTCTGAACAATAATACAAAAGCCCTTAAATTTTTCAACGCAGGTGCTCAAACTGTTTTCCATTACAATTTGCACAGCTTTGAAGTCGCCTCTTACGCTTCGACAAACTTTTTTGCACAAGTCTCGTTGGGTATTAATTTCTTGAAATGCATCTCTTATGTAATTTTTCAAATCACTGACACTTTTTGGTTCTCGACTATAAACTTTGTCCTTGAGTGCTCCCCAAAAGAAAAAATCCATTGGGGTCAAGTCTGGTGAACGTGCCAGCCAATCAAGTGGGCCTCTTCGGCCAATCCATTTATTAGGAAATGTTTCATCAAGATACTCGCGGACTACTCTTGAATAATGTGGAGGGGTCCCATCTTATTGGAAATAAAGGTCATTTGAATTAGGCTGTTGCTGTAACTGGGGAACAACTTGATTCATTAGAATTTCGAGATACTTATCTCCTGTGACTGTTCCATCAAAAAATATTGGTCCTAAAACACCAAAACTTGAAATACCACCCCAAACATTGACTCCAGGCTCATTTAGCTGTTGCTGTAATGTTAAATGCATGTTCTCATTATACCAGTAAATACAATTATGTTTGTTAATATGGCCAGATAATTTGAAAGAAGCTTCATCACTCCACATAATGTTATCTAAAATTACTGGATTTTGTTTGATAAATCTCCCCCTTCATAACCTTATTACACTTTCTGTCCACCTACTTTTGGACCACTTTGTATATATATATATATATATATATATATATATATATATATATATATATATATATATATACAGTACAGACCAAAAGTTTGGGCACACATTCTCATTTAAAGATTTTTCTGTATTTTCATGACTATGAAAATTGTACATTCACACTACCTCTTGAAGCTCATCAAGAGAATGCCAAAAGTGTGCAAAGTAGTCATCAAAGCAAAAGGTTGCTACTTTGAAGAACCTAGAATATAAGACATATTTTCAGTTGTTTCACACTTTTTTGTTAAGTATATAATTCCACATGTGTTAATTCGTTGTTTTGATGCCTTCAGTGTGAATGTACAATTTTCAAAGTTATGAAAATACAGAAAAATCTTTAAATGAGAAGGTGTGTCCAAACTTTTGGTCTGTACTGTATATATATATATATATATATATATATATATATATATATATATATATGTGTGTGTGTATTATATAGTCTCCTGTCATTATGTATATTGCCGTCCATTATTACACAGTGCTGACTCTTGTTTTGTATGGCACCGTCCCTTACATATAGGATTCTCATTATTTTTGTTAATTATAGGGCCCTGTCCTTTATTACATACCATCATCTCTTGTTAGATATAAACTGAAATGACTGCTGATGGAATATGGAAAAGTTTCTGATGGAGGTGGCTGATGCACTGGTCTTCTGGTGAGATGCTGCTCTATCAGAAGTCATTTTATTTTATATCTAACAAGAGAGGACTCTATGTAAAGAAGAGAGGGTGATGTGAATACCAAAAATAATGAGAATACGCTATGTAAGGGAAAGTGATATATATAACAAGACATGATACTATGTAATAATGGGACAGCACTGTACATAACAAGGGACCGCCCCATACATAACTAGAGAGGATGATACGTAATAAGGGACGCCCTTTCCAGTAATATTGTCCTCCATACTGGGCCCCGTCCTGGGATAATGTCTCCCAACCCGGCCTCCTTCTTGGTATAATGTCCCCCACCCTTGTCCAATTCTTGGTATAATGTCCCTCATGAAAGATATAGTGGAAAAATCCAGCAACCGCAAAAACATTTTTTTAAATATATAAAACATCATATTTATTTGGATATGCCTAAAAACAAAGAAAAATGAAGATAGCATAAAATAGCATGGTGAACACCAGTTCTATGCCTTTCAAGCATTACAGACTCTTAGTCTTGACCAGTTTCCCTCACCCTGGCCCCGTTCTTGATATAATGTCCCCCATCCTGATATAATGTGCCCCATCCTTGTCTATATGTCCCCACATTCCAGGTATATATACCCCACATCCTGCTATAATGTGCCCTGTTTTTTAATACATTAAAAACAAACAATACTACTCACCTTTCCCCATGCTTCCATGCTGCACAGGGTCTTCTTCGACAGCAAGCACGGAAGCCGGCGGCTGACTTCAGCGTCCCTGTCACGGTGCATGACGTCACTGCCATGCGTCCTCAGTCATGAGCATGCCGACGTCAGCTGCCTGCGTCTAATTGGCCGGTGGGTTCCCTGCACTGCAATATACTTCAGCAGAATGTGCGTCCTCGGATGCACATCCAGCTGAAGTAGTTGCTGGTGGCAGCAGGCCCCCCTCCACCTCCAGGCCCGGATGCACCGACGATATGTCAGCCCCTAGTTCTGACATGTAGTCTGATCGTTAATGAAGGCCTTTGGTCCTGCTCTCACTTGTTCTCTGTTATTTACTTGGATTGTGAAATAGCTTAATAAACACTTTGAAATATAAAAATTGGACCACAGGAGCACCATGGCTTCAATTGTTCCTTTAGTCTTTGTTTACTTTTTCACATCAATGGTGTCCCCCTCTACCCATGTGATTACTACAGGCACTTACGGGCCTCAATGCTGTACAGACAAGTGGTATAAAATAACAAGAGAGCCTGTGTAATTTCCTGCCATTTTCTCCATTTGATTCTGATCTCTGCTAAACCCCTTGATGCCATATTGAGGCCTAGCATATATACAGGACAAATGGGGACCGGCAGTTACTTACATCAGGGAACAAGAACATTTTAGAGCCTGGAAAACACTTTTTACATCTCACACCAAGACAATGGCATCGGGGTTAATAACTATATGATTACACTATGTAATTCCAGCAGCGGACTTGCATTAATTTATCTTAATTGAATCTGCTTTTCTAGTTTCTAGAAATGTAATGTACACATCTGACAACATGTAATTAATCCTTTCTTTGCATATAATAATGAGAACATCATATCTAAAGTCAGTCTTAAGGTCATTAATACATATAATAATTAGTGATGAGCAAGCGTGCTCACCACTGCTCAATACTCGATTGAGCATAAGGATGCTCGGGCACGCTCATTACTCTATCGAGTATCACGGGTGCTCGAGCGCCATGCTCGAGTCCCTGACCCGCATGTTTCGCGGCTGTTAAACAGCCAATAAACATGCGGGAATTGCTTGCCATACATCATAATGCCGTAGCCATGCTGGCTACAGGCATTACTGTGATTAGCCGGCCGCATCGAGTCATCGGGTCTTATAGAAGACCCGGTGAGGCGATGCTCGGCACACTCTCCTCTGGATGCAGTTCAGGGAGAGTTGATCTAAGAGGGAGAGCTTAGAATAATGTCTGGCCCCCCTAAATATTATAAAGTTGCACCCTTTAGTGCCTTTCATGTGGCACTGAATTGTGTTTAACCATTTTTAAACCTATTAAATAAATAATTAAAAAAAAATGACATGGGGTTCCCCCTATTTTTGATAACCAGCCAAGGTAAAGCAGACAGCTGGGGTCTGATATTATCAGGTTGGGAAGGTCCATGGATATTGGACTTTTCCCAGCCTAAAAATACCAGCCGGCAGCCGCCCCAGAATTGGCACAACTCTCATCAGAACCGCTGGCTCTTGCTGAGTGCAGCAGTGAGCCAGCAGCTCTGATGAGAGTTGTCATCACTACCCGGGGCCTATGAATAGCAGTACTTTACTGCTATTCATAGACGCCGAAGCCGGATGTGAGGAATGTGGATTACGACGAAGGAGCTTTGTGGGAACATTTTTTTTAATAAATTGGTGAACAAGGGATAGTGTGTGGGAGTCTTTATTTAAATAAAGTATTTTTTGCTGTGTTTTTTTTTTTAGATTACTGGGTTAGTAATGGGGGCATCTGATAGACACCTCTCTTTTACTAAAATCTAGGCTTGATGCCAGCTGACATCAAACCCAAAAAATATTACCCCGATTGCAACTGCAATCAGAAAGAGCTAGGGAAAGTGCCAAAATTGGTGCATCTAATGTGGTGCCCTCTTATTAGGGTATTCCGGAAAAATGCTCGAGTTTCCCATTGACTTCCATTATACTCGTTACTCGAGTCGAGCTCGTCTGAGCGTCCGACCTGCTCAATTCGAGTACCAAGCAATCGAGCATTTTAGTGCTAGCTCATCACTAATAATAATATAAAAGGTAAGTGTAAAAGTGCTTCTACTGCTGCTGTTCCGTTACATATACTAATCCGATGTAGTGGATACTGTGAGCTGCTACAACTCTCAACATTGAAATTGCAAAGCCAAAAAGGAAAGGTTGTGGAAGTATGGAAATTACAGGATGGATAGTTATGTTAATGATATGCAAATTCTGAAAAATGTAAACAAAAATTTTAAAACAGCTCGATTTATTCAGTATCGGGTATGAGTGCCATGTGCTAAAATACCTGCACTTACACTCAAATGGAGTTAGAGAGGTTTAAGATCAAAAGTGAATATCAAAAATTGCTAGAGAAAATTAGACATAAGTGAGATATTACAGGTACAAGTGAAAAAATATCAACTTAATCACAAAATTAAAAAAATCCATTGTGTGATCCCACATTGACATCTGTACAAAATCATTATTGCATTGAGTTAAATTCATTGCTACAGATAGTTGCCGGGCCCATAACTAGAAGTTAATTGATGATATAATTTGTATCAAATTAATCTTATATTTGGCATCATACTAGAAGGCTCATGATTAGTGTTGAGCATTCCGATACTGAAATATCGGGTATCGGCCGATATTCGCGGTATCGGAATTCCGATACTTAATTCCGATTTTTTTACAATATCGAATACTGGAATCGGAAGTTCCCATAATGCCTGCGCTCTGCAGTGTCTCTGAAGGATGACAAGCTGGATGGCAGCGCTCAGCTGCGATCCAGCCTGTCATCAGAATGCCATCCCAGCTTGAAAGAATTCTCCTGATTGTTTAAAAGCCGGCGGGCGGTAAAAAGCCGCCGGCTTTTAAACAATCACACAGCCCCATACTGCTTCCCCGCAGCCTCCCACCCCGATCCTCCGCTCCCCTCACCACCTCCCATCCCGATCGTAAGTTAGGACCGGGCGGGGAGCGCAGCACCAAGGAGCGGGGAGCACAGCACCAAGGAGCGGGGAGCGAAGGACCCGGGCGAGGAAGCCGGCAGTGAAAAGACTTCACCGCCGGCTTTCCCGTTCTGTCCTGCGCTCTCCCGCCGGTTATTTCATTGAACAGCTGAGGTATCAGGTGATGCCGATCAGCTGTTCATTTGAAGTAGCCGCGGTGCCCTCAGAGGGTTCATGTGAGTTCATGCTTGACTGCATTGCATGAACTCACATGAACTTTCCCACGGCCGCACAGGTCAGCCACACCTCCCAGACCATCAGACCCGTCATGATTAGTGTGTGCGGGTGTCTGTGCGATGTCTGCGGGTGTGTGCGGTGTCTGTGCGTGCAGGCAGACATAGGCCGATGTGACACTACTACTCCCATCGGCCTATGTCTGTCCCCCGTCCACTCGTGCCAGCAGGATCAGCTCGATGGGAGCAGTAGTTCCCATCAGCCTGATCCTGCTATTTAAAATGCCCCATGTGCTATTTTTGCCCCTATACATGTTTTTTTGGTCCCCAATAAATTTTAAATACATTTCATTGGTGGCCAGTGGTTACCTACAATAAATTAGTTTATACATTACCTGTCCCCGCCGATCGCCACCTAAAATAAAGTAAAAAATAAAAAAAATACACCTATACTCACCTAGACACCTAATTCCCCGAAGCCATCAATCTCCTGTAATAAAATATAAAATAATAAACCACAACCTTATCCTTACCCCTCCGTAGTAGTCCACGAGTGTCCCACGAAGATCTCCAGTTTAGAGCAGCCACATAGAATGTGACCGCTCTGAACCGCTGCCGCCGCTAGAATGACGGGGCCGTAAAGCAGCCCCGTCATTGCATAAGCGGGTTCACCGGAGTTCAGTCAGCGCTGCATCGGTTAGCTCCTTTACGGCCCTGCTGTACCGTGAGAAATTCCCACAGTACAGCAGTGCCGTAAAGGAGGTCTCCGGAGCTGCGCTGACTGAATGCACTCCGGTGACCTCAGTCAGTGGCTCCCGCTGCCGGGAGCGGACGTGTTCCCGGCAGTGTGAGCTTACAGCAGCCATGCACAGCTGTCACCATCTCCAGATGTGACAGATGTGCATGGTAGATCAGCGCAGGAACGTGGACAGGTAACTATTTTTTTTTAGTAAACTAAGAATTAAATAAAATGGTGTGTTTTATTTCAAATAAATTATTTTTTTCTGGGTGTAGTGTGTGTTTTCCTTTTAACATTTTGTAGGTTAGTAATGGGGGTGTCTTATAGACGCCCATCATTACTAACCTGGGCTTCATGGCAGCTGGCGCTGACATGAACCCCACCACTATTACCCCCTGCCACCGCACCAGGGCAGCGTGGAAGAGCGAGGCTATGCGCCAGAATTGGCGCATCCTATGGATGCGCCATTTCTGGGGCGGCTGACGGCTGGTGTTTCTAGCCTGGGAGGGGGCCAATATTCATGGCACCCTTCCTGGGCTATTAATATCAGCCCCCAGCTGTCTGCCTAGCCATTGCTAGATATTAAAATAGGGGGGACCCCACGTCATTTCTTTGGGGGGGTCCCCCATTTTAATAGCTGGCAAAGGCTAGGTATTCAGCTGGGGACTGATATTAGTAGCCTGGGAAGCTCCGTGGGTATTACCCCCTTCCCAGGCTTCAAACATCTGCCCCAGCCGTCTGCTTAACCTCCGCTAGAGACTAAAATTATGGGGGATCCCACGCCAATTTTTTTTTAATAAATCCTTTATTTTAACACTAAATGACACTTGAGGAGTTAATAAAGATGCAGTCCCTAAATTATTATTTATTTTTTAATTAATTTTTCCCAAAAATTTTGACGTGGGCTTTGCCATATTTTGTATGCCAGCCAGGTACAGCATCCAGGAACGGGCTGCCCCCAACTCCCAGCTGCCTAATTGTACCTGGCCGGACACAACAATATAGGGAAGCCCTTTTTTTTATTATTATTTCATGAATTTCATGAAATAAGTAAAAAAAAAATAAATACGTGGGGCTTCACCCTATTTTTGTGTCCAGCCAGGTACAACTAAGCAGCTGGGGGCTGGAATCCACAGCGCAGGGAGGCCCAAGCTTTGTGAGCCCCCCCTGCTGCGAACTGCAGTCCGTAGCCACCCCAGAAAATGGCGCGTTCATAGAAGCGCCATCTTCTGGCGCTGTATCCAACTCATCCAGGGCCCTGGTGCGGTGGCTCACTGGGTAATAAAGGGGTTAGGGCCAGCTTTGTATTATCCGCTGGCCCTAAGCCCGAAATTCATGGGGTCACGCCAATATTAGACATGACCGCCATGAATTTCTAGTAAAGTATTTAAAAAAAACACAACACCCAGAATAAAGTCCTTTAATTGAAATAAACACACAATTCTTTAATGTTCTAAATTAAACCATACTTACCGTCACGCCCATTCCAGCTGAAGCCAACGATCTCCTGCAATAAAAGTAAAATAATAAAGCAACATCATCCTTACCTTTCCATGGTTCCCAGGACAGCTTCAGCTCTGCTACATCGAGATGACAGGCTGGATCGCAGCATGCTTGCGCTCCTCAGTGTCTGGCTGTGACGGCATCCAGATGAGCCGACAATGAACTCAGCTCACCTCATGCACGTCACTGACAGCGTGGGAGAATTCTCCTGTGCATGCGGTGAGCGTGAGAGACTCGGCTCATCTGGATGCCGTCACAGCCTGACACTGAGGAGCGCAAGCATGCCTGCGCTTCTCAGTGTCCGCGGGATGACAGGTTGGATGGCAGCTTTCTGCAGCGATCCAGCCTGTCATCTCGATGTAGCAGAGCTGGAGCTGTCCTGGGAACCATGGAAAGGTAAGGATGATGTTGGTTTTTTATTATTTTTCTTTTATTGCAGGAGATCATTGGCTTCAGCTGGAATGGGCGTGATGGTAAGTATGGTTTAATTTACAACAATAAAGAATTGTGTGTTTATTTCAATTAAAGGACTTTATTCTGGGTGTTGTGTTTTTTTAAATACTTTACTAGAAATTCATGGCGGTCATGTCTAATATTGGTGTGACCCCATGAATTTCAGGCTTAGGGCCAGCGATAATATCAAGCTGGCCCTAACCCCTTTATTACCCAGTGAGCCACCGCACCAGGGCCCTGGATGAGTTGGGTACAGTGCCAGAAGATGGCGCTTCTATGAACGCGCCATTTTCCGGGGTGGCTGCGGACTGCAATTTGCAGCGGGGGGGGGGCAGAAAGCTTGGGCCTCCCTGCGCTGCAGATTCCATCCCCCAGCTGCCTAGTTGTACCAGGCTGGACACAAAAATAGGGAGAAGCCCCACGTATTTTTTTTTTTTTAAATTATTTCATGAAATTCATGAAATAATAAAGAAAAAAAGGGCTTCCCTATATTGTTGTGTCCAACCAGGTACAAATAGGCAGCTGGTGGTTGGGTTCCTGCCTGCTGTACCTGGCTGGACACAAATATAGTGCAAAGCCCCATGTCAATTTTTTTTTAATTATTTCAGGAAATTCATGAAATAATGAAAAAAAAATTGATGTGGGGCTTCGCCCTATATTTGTGTCCAGCCAGGTACAGCAAGCAGGAACGGGCTGCCCCCAACCACCAGCTGCCTATTTGTGCCTGGCCGGACAAAACAATATAGGGAAGCCCTTTTTTTTAAATTATTTCATGAAATAATTAAAAAAAATTGACGTGAGGCTTCGCACTATATTTGTGTCCAGCCAGGTACAGCAGGCAGCAACGGGCTGCCCCCAACCACCATCTGCCTATTTGTACCTGGTTGGACACAACAATATAGGGAAGCCCTTTTTTTCTTAATTATTTCATGAATTTCATGAAATAAATTAAAAAAAAAATACGTGGAGCTTCGCCCTATTTTTGTGTCCAGCCAGGTACAACTAGGCAGCTGGGGGCTGGAATCCGCAGCGCAGGGAGGCCCAAGCTTTCTGGGCCCCACCTGCGGCAAATTGCAGTCCGCAGCCACCCCGGAAAATGGCGCGTTCATAGAAGCGCCATCTTCTGGCACTGTACCCAACTCATCCAGGGCCCTGGTGCGATGGCTCACTGGGTAATAAAGGGGTTAGGGCCAGCTTGGCATTATCAGCTGGCCCTAAGCCTGAAATTCATGGGGTCACGCCAATATTAGACATGACCGTCATGAATTTCTAGTAAAGTATTTTAAAAAAAACACAACACCCAGAATAAAGTCCTTCAATTGAAATAAACACACAATTCTTTATTGTTCTAAATTAAACCATACTTACCATCACGCCCATTCCAGCTGAAGCCAATGATCTCCTGCAATAAAAGAAAAATAATAAACCAACCTCATCCTTACCTTTCCATGGTTCCCAGGACAGTTTCAGCTCTGCTACATCGAGATGACAGGCTGGATCGCTGCAGAACGCTGCCATCCAGCCTGTCATCCCGTGGACACTGAGAAGCGCAGGCATGCTTGCGCTCCTCAGTGTCAGGCTGTGACGGCATCCAGATGAGCCGAGTCTCTCACGCTCACCGCATGCGCAGGAGAATTCTCCCACGCTGTCAGTGACGTGCATGAGGTGAGCTGAGTTCATTGTCGGCTCATCTGGATGCCGTCACAGCCAGACACTGAGGAGCGCAAGCATGCCTGCGCTTCTCAGTGTCCGCGGGATGACAGGCTGGATGGCAGCGTTCTGCAGCGGTCCAGCCTGTCATCTCGATGTAGCAGAGCTGAAGCTGTCCTGGGAACCATGGGAAGGTAAGGATGATGCTGCTTTATTATTTTTCTTTTATTGCAGGAGATCGTTGGCTTCAGCTGGAATGGGCGTGATGGTAAGTATGGTTTAATTTAGAACAATAAAGAATTGTGTGTTTATTTCAATTAAAGGATTTTATTCTGGGTGTTTGTGCTTTTTTTTTAACTTTGACTATGGGGTTAGTAATGGGGGTGTCTTATAGACGCCTCTATATTACTAACCTGGGCTTGATGTCAGCTGACATTATAAGCTGACATCAACCCCAGCCCTATTACCCCACTGCCACCGCTACAGGGCAGTGGGAAGAGAGAGAGGCTAAGTGCCAGAATTGGCGCATCCTATGGATGCGCCATTTCTGGGGCGGCTGACGGCTGGTGTTTCTAGCGTGGGAGGGGGCCAATATTCATGGCACCCTTCCTGGGCTATTAATATCAGCCCCCAGCCGTCTGCCTAGCCTTTGCTAGCTATTAAAATAGGGGGGACCCCACGTCGTTTTTTTGGGGGGTCCCCCATTTTAATAGCTAGTAAAGGCTAGGTATTCAGCTGGGGGCTGATATTAGTAGCCTGGTGAGCTCCGTGGGTATTACCCCCTAATCAGGCTTCAAACATCTGCCCCAGCCGTCTGCTTAACCTCCGCTGGAGACTAAAATTACGGGGAACCCCACGCCAATTTTTTTTTTAATAAATCCTTTATTTTAACACTAAATGACAAGTACAGTAAGCAACACTGTCACTGTACTTCATATATATGTGACTGACATGTTTCTATCTATCTAATCTATGTGTGATTCTCTATTCTTTCTATTCTAAATTGTCGGGTACAGATGCTGAATTGCCGGCCGGCTTTTTTAAAGAGACGGTGCATGAAAACACTAATATTTTTTTAAATAAATCCTTTACACTAAATGACAAGTACATTAAGCAACACTGTCACTGTACTTATTATATATGTGACTGACATGTTTCTATCTATCTAATCTATGTGTGATGCTCTATCTTTCTGTTATAAATTGTCGGGTACAGATGCTGAATTGCCGGCCGGCTTTTTTAAAGAGACGGTGCATGAAAACACTAATATTTTTTTTAATAAATCCTTTACACTAAATGACAAGTACAGTAAGCATCACTGTCACTGTACTTATTATATATGTGACTGACATGTTTCTATCTATCTAATCTATGTGTAAAGCTCTATTCTTTCTGTAATAAATTGTCGGGTACCGGTGTATGCCGCTGCTGAATTGCCGGCTTTTCATGTTTCACTGTGAGCACTGTTCCCATCGATTTGGGCAACCACCTCCCCCAATACATTCTACATTATTGTTAGTTGTTTTCCTTCATGTAGAATTAACCTACAAGGAAAGAAAGGGTTTATTTTCATTCCGATATTTGTGTCCCATTGACTTGCATTGGTTTCCGGTATCGGAATCGGCGATATCCGATACTTTTTGGGTATCGGCCCGATCCAATCCGATCCGATATTTCCTGATATCGGAAGGTATCGCTCAACACTACTCATGATTTAAATCCCCACATTTTCACAGATAAGCACTCATATTTCAGACAATGGAGAGATTTTCCATGAGTGTTTTGCAGAGAATAATAATAAAGGCTAATGGGATCGCATTGCGACCTGCAAAGTACTGCGATCACAACAAGCAAGTCACAAAAAATCCAACTGGTTCCAACTTTTTGACACCTTGCTGGTCGCAGTGCAACCCCATTCACCTGCTTTAGGCTGTGATATAGCAGCGCCTTAAGTGGTCTTTGGCCTCAAGACCTGTGCTTTGGTCAAAGTCTCCATATAACTCCAGTTGCACATTATAAATAGGTAAAAGAGTTAGAACCAGCATCAGGCATCACCAGCAGTGATTGTCAATATGGCTGAAATATTTAAAGCTGATAGGGCGTAATTGCAGAAGTCATGCTAATTGTCTGCCGGCTCCCTGCAGTTAGACAGAGTGGAGTTGGCTGTCAATCAGAATGACACCACCAGTCACGACCCGTCAACAGAGTAGAGAAGAAGAGAAGCCGCTACTCTGTTCACATGACGTCAGCGGAAGCCTCTGAATTGCAGGCAGGAGAGAACTGTGACTGCTCTGTGTTGGCATAGATTGGCGCCGGGCACAACAGGCAGGTAGTTTGCAACTTACTTCTTAGGCCCATAGTAGGAAAATTAAATAATCCTGGATCACCCCTTTAAAGAACAGTTCATTATTCCAAGTGTATCAAGAGTGGATTTACTGAGCCTGCACTGAACCAGTCTACATGATAGAAAACAATGGTACCAGCCTAACCAGATTTTATATAAATAATGTACACATCAGTATTACTATACTATAATCTGCCGGTTCAACTTTGGTCTACTAGATCCACATTATATTTTCTAATGTAAGGCACGCTTTAAACCACTGCACATAGTCCAGGAGGTCTTTAAAGCTGTCTTTATATAGGAAACCCCACCAGGCTATGGGTACCTCTGGGCAACACCATACACAGTCCATTGAAATGTAAAAATGCTGGCGGGGCGTGGTATTTCAACATAGTTTCAACGTTATGCGACAAAGCAATGCTTAAAAGCGAACATCTCTGGTGGTCTATCACCAAATATCTGATCATCGGGGACCATGGCTATATGACCATAATTTAAAAGCCTAGTTATGGACACCAAGAGAGTTTACCCCACTGCTTAAAAGTACAGGCTTTTCAGTACTTCACTATTCTGTATAGCAATAATCAATGCAGATATATTTATATGCAGCTCAGACAAATAAAAAGAATGTCATTTTCAAACAATGGATATTATCAGTTTTCTTGGTCATAATATAGTGATTATTGCTCTTCATGAAGTGAAGACCAAAGTAAGCTTCCCTGCTATTTTATATGTTACTTTAGGCTATTTATTTCAAGTTACATTGCATTGCTCACTGATGTATACCCAGAGCTAGCACATTTATCAACATAATTCCCTTCTCTGTTGAGGCTCATGTGTAAGTTATAGATCAAAGAATGAAATTCCTGCTGATAAAACCATTTTCTATGCCCATATAGACTTCGTTTTTTGATCTGCTTACAAATGACCTGCTGATGTGGCTTGGCGCCATTACATCCATTACACTCAAGAGACCATAACTAAATTCACAGCATGATATCTATGCATATTGCATTGTCAAACCATTGTTACCCTATATATAAGAAGAAGAAAACAGCAAAGGGAAAAAAATAGCAACAAGTGTTTCTTTGTCCTCTTCATGACCTGGAATGGCGAGCAGCTACATAGCACATTTTTTGCTTAGCAGTACCTGACATATCATGCATTTCAGAGCAACAGTAATACTTAACTTATCTTATGATAACGCTACAGGAAGAAAAACTACAGTTGATACACCCCTCTAATAAAAAATAAATTATAGACCAAAGCATACATCCCATAACTGGCTCAGTGATCGGAAACAAAGATCGGTTATTAGTGGAACACATTTAGATTGGGTCACAATTAACAGGGGGATACCACAGAAATCTGTATTGTATCCTCTGCACAGTGGGATACCACAGGGGTCTGTATTGGACCCTCTGTTTTTTAACATTTTCAGCATAGCTTAATAATACTCACAGCTGACACCCGGTACTATGTGCAAGGAGCGGTCCCGCACCACTTAGTGCACATTAACCCCCGAAATGCTGCAATCAAAGTCAATCGCAGCATTTCGGGAGCAAGGGGAGGTAAGCGCCAATACTTACCTCCTTTCCGGCGTCCCACCTTGTCTGAGCCGGGTCCCGGTAGTTGTCATGGTGACCCGGATGTCGTCAGGAAAAAAAAAAATAATCTAAAAAAATATACTGCACCCATAAATAAATATTATGAAAAAAAAACAATAAAAGTACACATATTTGGTATCACCGCATCCGGAACGACCTGGTCTATAAAACTATCCCAAAAGATAACCCCTTTAGTAAACACGGCAAAAAAAAAAAACGAAGCAAAAAAACGATGCTTTATCATCATACTGCCAAATAAAAAATGGAGTAAAACGCGATCAAAAAGACGAATGTAAATAAAAATGGTACCGCTGAAAATGTCATCTTGTCCCGCACAAAGCAAGCGGCCACACAGCTCCATCAGACGAAAAATAAAAAAGTTATAGCGCACAAAATAAAGCAATACAAAAAAATATTTTTCCTATAAAATACTTTTTATTGTGTAAAAGCACCAAAACATAAAAAATATATAAATGTGGTACCGCTGTAAACATGCTGATCCGAAGAATAAAGCTGCCTTATCAATTTTACCACACGTAGAACAGCATAAAAAACAAACAAAAAAACTATTCCTGAATTGTTGTTTTTTGTTTATTCTGCCTCCCAAAAATCAGAATAGAAAGCGATCAAAAAATGTCACATGCCTGAAAATGGTACCAATAAAAACGTCAAATTGTCCCGCAAAAAACAAGCCATCACATGACTCTGTCGGCCGAAATATGGAAAAATGATATCTCTCAAAATATGGCGATGCAAAAACTAGTCTTTGCAAAAAAAATGCTTTTTTAGGGTGTGACAGCTATCAATCATAAAAACCCGATATCAATCTGGAATCGCTGTAATCGCACCGACCCGAAGAATAAAGTCGTCTAATCACTTATACCGCACGAGGAACGGTGTAAAAAATAAACTCTAGGGTTAGGGTTGTGTTAGGGTCGGGTTGTGTTAGGGTTAGGGTTGTGCTAGGGTTAGGGTTTTGTTGGGGTTGGGATTTTTTCAAAAGGAAAGAAAAAAAATGACGACGATATGACAACTAGTGTTAAGCGCAAGTGCTCGCTACTTGAGTTTGCATTGGGTGCTCGGGTATGCAGCGAGTATCGCGGGGGCTCAAGTTACATGCTCGAGTCTCGGTCCCATATGTTTTGCAGCTGTTATACAGCCAAAAAAACCTCGCGAGAATTGCCTGCCATGCATAAGCGATCCACGCATGTTTTTTTTTGGGTGACTCGAGCATGTCACTTGACCACCTGCGATACTTGGTGCATACCCAAGTATCCGATGCAAACTCGAGTAGCGAGCACATGCGCTCAAGACTAATGACAACTTATTCAATATGAACTAATGTTATCAAATTCTGTGTCGTACTTCTGGGTTCAAAATGTTCACTATACCCCTTGATAAAATCCTTGAGGGGTATAGTTTCCAAAATGGTGTCACTTGTGGGGAGTTTCCACTGTTTAGGCACATCAGGGGCTCCTCAAACGCAACACGGCGTTCACTAATTATTCAAGCAAATTTTACATTTAAAAAGTCAACTGGTGCGCCTTCCCTTCCGAACCCTGCCGTATGCCCAAACAGTGGTTTTCCCCCACATATGGGGTATCGGCTTACTCAGGAGAAATTGTACAACAAATTGCATGGTGCAATTTTTCCTGTTACCCTTATGAAAATACAAAATTGGAGGCTGGAAAACATTTTTGTGGGAAAAATGTGAAAAATGTATTTTATGGCTCAATGTTCTAAACTTCTGTGAAGCACCTAGGGGTTCAAGGTACTCACCGAGGGGTCTAGTTTCCAAAATGGTGTCACTTGTGGGGGATTTACACTGTTTAGGCACATCAGGGGCTCCCCAAACACAACATGGTGTTCGCTAATTATTCAAGCAAATTTTACTTTCAAAAAACCAAATGGCGCTCCTTCCCTTCTGAACCCTGCCGTGCGCCCAAACAGTGATTTTCCCCCACATATGGAGTATCGGCATGCTCAGGAGGAATTGCACAACAAATTTTGGGGTCCATTTTCTCCTGTTGCCCTTATGAAAATAAAAAGATTGGGGGGAAAAATGTGATTTTTTAAATTTTATTTTCACGGCTCAATGTTATAAACTTCTGTGAAGCACCTGGCAGTTCAAGGTGCTCACCACAGATCTAGTTAAGTTCCCGGAGGGGTCTAGTTTCCAAAAATGGTGTCACTTTTGGGGGGGGTTTCCACTGTTTAGGCACATCAAGGGCTCTGCAAACGCAACATGAAGTCCGCTAATTATTTCAGAAAATTTTGCATTCAAAATGTCAAATGGCGCTCCTTCCCTTCCAAGCCATGCTGTGCGTCCAAACAGCAGTTTTTAGAATGGTGTCACTTTTGGGTATTTCCTGTCATAAAGGACCCTCAAAGTCACTTCAAATGTGATGTGGTCCCAAAAAAAATGGTTTTGTAAATTTTGTTGGAAAAATGAGAAATCGCTGGTCAACTTTTAATCCTTATAACTTCCTAACAAAAAAAATTTTGGTTCCAAAATTGTGCTGATGTAAATTAGACATGTGGGAAATATTATTTATTAACTATTTTGTGTGACATATATCTCTGATTCAAGGGCAAATAAACGCAAGAAATATCGAAGAAATTTTACCACTATCATGAAGTACAATATGTCACGAAAAAACATTCTCAGAATCAGTGGGATCCGTTGAAGCGTTCCAGAGTAATTACCTCATGAAGTGACAGTGGTCAGAATTGTAAAAATTGGCCCGGTCATTAACGTGCAAACCACCCCCAAGTGTAAAGTGGTTAATAACCTTGATTGCCCTTCTCTGTACCCACGCTCAGCTATGTCCTTCTTATAAAATGGAGACCAAAATTGTACACAGTATTTTAAGTGTGGCCATACTAGTGACTTGTATAGAAGCAAAACTATGTTCTCATCATTAGCATTTATGCCTCTGTTAATGCATCCCCTTATTTTATTAGCCTTAGGAGCAGCTGCCTGACACTGATCACTAAAGTGGAGTTTGCTATCCACCCAAGTCTTTTTTAGTGACAGTCCAGTGATTTACAATTTAGTAGATAATTATTGTAATTCTACTCTGTATGTCCCCTACAAGCTCATTAATCCCTTAATGACCGGAGCATTTTTCATTTTTGCGTTTTCGTTTTTTGCTCCCCTTCTTTCCAGAGCAGAACTTTTTTACTTTTTGTTCAATATGGCCATGTGAGGGCTTATGTTTTGCGGGACGAGTTGTACTTTTAAACGACATCACTGGTTTTACCATACTGTGTACTAGAAAATGGGAAAAAATTCCAAGTGCGGTGAAATTGCAAAAAAATGCAATTCCAGTTTTTTTTGTTTGTTTTTTTTACCATGTTCACTGAATCCTAAAACTGACCTGCCATTATTATTCTCTAGGTCATTACGAGTTCTTAGACCCCAAACATGTATAGGTTCTTTTTTATTTAAGTGGTGAAAACAAATTCCAAAGTTTGCTAAAAAAAAAAAAAAAAAAAACGGCGTCATTTTCCGAGACCTGTAGCGTCTCAATTTTTCGGGATCTGGGGCCGAGTGAGGGCTTATTTTTGTGCACCGGGCTGACGTTTTTATTAATACCATTTTGTGGTAAATCCGATGTTTTCGGCGCCCGTTATTGCATTTTATTGCAATGTTGCGGCGACCAAAAAAAACGTAATTCTGGCTTTTGGAATTTTTTTCTCATTAAGCCGTTTACCGATCAAATTAATTATTTTATATTTATATTCTGAACACGGCGATACCAAATATGTGTATGTGGGGTTTATTTTTTATTATTTTATTTTGAATGGGGAAAACATTTTTTTTACACTTTTGCTTGCTTCAATAGTCTTCATAGGAGACTAGAAGCAGCATCTGTCTGATCGCCTCTGCTGCATAGAGGCGATGAGCAGATCGCCTCTATGTAGTAGAAATGCTCACTTGCTATGATCGCCGACCACTGGGTGGCGCTCATAGCAATCAAGACATGACAACCACAGGGGTCCGCTGCAGACCCTGGGTTGTCATGCCAACCCATCGGTGACCGCGATCACGTGACAGGGTCATCGATGGGTGGGGCCTAGGACGCGCTTCCGAGAAGCGCGAGTTAAATGCCGCTGTCAGAGATTGACAGCGGCATTTAACTGGTTAACAGCCGCGGGTGGATCGCGATTCCACCCGCAGCTGTTGTGGGCACATGTCAGCTGTATAAATCAGTTGACATGAGCCCGGTTCAGCGTGGGCTCAGCGCCGGAGCCAGGACTGTTTCTTTGCTTTCTGACTGGTGCCCTCTACAACTCCCAGCACTTAGGATACATACCCCACCAGCTTCTACCTCACACCCCAACTAATACCCAATTCAGTTGGCAGAAATATATACAATATTACTGCCTTATATGAAGCAGAAAACGACATTAACAACTGAATTTTAAATGGAATGGTTCTCTCATACCATTAATGGAAGCATAATAAATGCATGTGTTTTGAGTAATGCTATACAGTCATGGCCGAAAGTGTTGGCACCCTTGAAATTGTTCAAGAAAATGAAGCACAGTGGCTTGCGAAAGTATTCACCCCCTTGGCATTTTTCGTGTTTTGCTACCTCCCAACCTGGAATTTCTTTGTTTTTTAGAGGGTTTGCATCAGTTCCTGTAAAGAACATGCCTACAACTGTGAACATTTGTTTTTCTTTTTATTGTGAAGCAAACAACAAATAGGTCAAAATAACTGAAAACTTCAGTGCGCATAATTATTCACACCCACCTAAAATCAGTACTTTGTAGAGCCTCCTTTTGTGGCAATTACAGCTGCAAGTTGCTTTGCATAAGTCTCTATGAGCTTTCCACATATTGCCAATGTGATTTTTGCCCATTCCTCAAGGCAAAACTGGGGTGATGAGCTGTGTTGATTTGGCGCCAGGTAAAGGCTTTTTTTGCACACTCTTCCATAAAGGTCACATCTATGGAGTGTAAAGCTTATTGTGAATACATATGAACATGACAATTTTTAGTTATTTGATCCCATAAATTTAAATTTATGCCTATATTTTTCTCACTTCACCAACTTAGACTATTTAGTGCTGATACATCACACACAAAACTGATTACAAAAATGTATAAACACAGGTTGTAATATAGCAAAATAGGTTAAAAAAAAAACTGAGGAAAAAAACTATTTGGAAAATTTCACACTAAACCCCAAAAAGGGGCAGGACAAAAAAATTGTTGGCACCTTTACAAAAATATGGGTAAACAACTTTGTTTCAAACGTGTGATGCTCGTTCAAACTCATCTGTTGCAAGTAACAGGTGTTGGCAATATGAAAATCATACCTGAGACTCAATCTCTGCATTGTATGTCTCTGTGTGGCACACTAAGCATGGAGAACAGAAAGAGGAAATGAGAAATGTGTGAGGACTTGAGAACCAAAATTGTTGAAAATATATCAATAACCTCAAGGTTACAAGACCATCTCCAGAGATCTTGATATTCCTTAGTCCACGGCGCGCAACATAATCAAGAAGTTTACAACCCATGGCACTGTAGCTAATCTCCCTGGATGTGGACAGCAGAGAAAAATGGATGAAAGGTTGCAACGCAGGATGTCTGCACGGTGGATAAGTAACCCCAATCAAGTTCCAAAGAAATTCAAGCTGTCCTGCAGGCTCAGGGTGCATCAGTGTCAGTGCAAACTATCCATCGACATTTGAATGAAATTAAATGCTATGACAGGAGACCCAGGAGGACCCCACTGCTGACAGAGAGACATAAAAAAGCTAGTCTGCAGTTAGCCAAAATGTAAGTGAGGAAGCCAAAATCCTGTCTTGTGGACAGACGAGACCAAGATAGAGCTTTTTGTTAAAGCACATTTACTGTTTAGCAAAAACGGAATGAGTCCTACAAAGAAAATACCACAGTACATACTGTCAAATATGGTGGAGGTTTAAAGATGCTTTGGGGTTGCTTTGCTGCCTCTGGCACTGGGTGCCATGACTGTGTGCAAGGCATCATGAAATCTGAAGATTCCTAAAAGGATTCTGGGTCACAATGTAGTGCTCAGTGTCAGAAAGCTGGGTTTGTGTCCTAGGTCATGGGTCTTCCAGCAGAACAATGGCCCCAAACATACTTTTAGAAGCACCCAGAAATGGATGAAAACAAAGCGCTGGAGAGTTCTGAAGTGGACAGCTATGAATCCAAATCTAAATCCCATTGAACACCTGTGGAGAGATCTTAAAATTGCTGATGGGGAAACAGTGCCCTTCAAATATGAGAGATCTTGAGCAGTTTGAAAAAGAAAAGTGGTCCAAAATTCCAGTTGAGAGGTGCAAGAAGCTTGTTGATGGTTATAGGAAGTGATTGATCAAAATTATTTATTACAAAAGGGTGTGCGACCAAATATTAAGTTGAGGGTGTCAACAATTTTGTGTGGCCCATTTTTGGGGTTTTGTGTGAAATTATGTCCAATTTGTCTTTTTTTCTCTGCTTTTTGTGTTGTTCCAATATACAGAAAGGAAATAAACATGTGTATAATAAAACATGTGTAATTGCAATCATTTTCTGGGAGAAATACTTGCAGCCATGACTGTTTAATAGAGTATTCTGTGCTGGTATAAGAAGACTTTATTTGTAAAGTAAATATTTTGTAAAAATGTAGACGCAGTCCCACGGGATTATATGGAGACGTCAGATTACTGGGGTTTGTCGTGTTCTCTTAATATGCCAAGGATTAAGCCTTTTAACTAGAACAAGGGAGCAGAAGCGTGTCTCTGATACAATGCTTTTCCTGGAATTAATTTAGCATCCTTGCTCTAATGATGCGCCTTATTACACTCATTACAGATATGCCATTACCAGCCTCTTAATGCTATAGAGCAGAGGTCCCCAACCGCCGGTCCGCGGACCAGGACCGGGCCCTTGGGGTTTTTCAGCCGGTCCGCGGGGAGAGGGGGCCCCTCCAGCCTCCAGCAGGGCCCCCATCAGGGCATGACTGCCCTGACTCCAGTATGGGGCCCGGCCGGTAGGAGCCCCCTCGGAGCCCCCCTCTTGTGCGTCTCTCTCCTCATGGGGCCCCCGGCCGCATGCTAAGCGCCGGGTCCGGGACATCTTAGCGCTGCGCTGCTGCGGCAGCACCTTCATGATTCCCCTGACTTCCGGTCATGTGACGGCGCCGTCACATGGCCGGAAGTCAGGAGAACCTGGTGTCAGCGATTTGGACGAGCGCCAGGATTCTGCAGGGATCGCATGGGGGTAAGTATAACAAGTTTTATTTTTTTTTTAAATATAATTAACTAGGAGTGGGGGGAATGGGAGATGCACATGGGGGGAGGGGAGAGATGAGAGATGCACATGGGGGAGGGGAGAGATGAGAGATCCACATGGGGGGAGGGGAGAGATGAGAGATGCACATGGGGGAGGGGAGAGATGAGAGATCCACATGGGGGGGAGGGGAGAGATGAGAGATGCACATGGGGGAGGGGAGAGATGAGAGATCCACATGGGGGGAGGGGAGAGATGAGAGATGCACATGGGGGGAGGGGAGAGATGAGAGATGCACATGGGGGGAGGGGAGAGATGAGAGATGCACATGGGAGGGAGGGGAGAGATGAGAGATGCACGGGGGGGTGAGAGATGCACGGGGGGGTGAGAGATGCACGGGGGGGATGAGAGATGCACGGGGGGTGGATGAGAGATGCACGGGGGGGTGAGAGATGCACGGGGGGTGGATGAGAGATGCACGGGGGGTGGATGAGAGATGCACGGGGGGGTGAGAGATGCACGGGGGGGATGAGAGATGCACGGGGGGTGGATGAGAGATGCACGGGGGGATGAGAGATGCACGGAGGGGATGAGAGATGCACGGGGGGTGGATGAGAGATGCACGGAGGGGGATGAGAGATGCACGGAGGGGGATGAGAGATGCACGGGGGTGAGCTGCACATGGGGGGGTGAGAGATGCACATGGGGGGGTTATGTTTACATAACTTTGTTGCCTTATGAAGGGCGGGGGGGGCCCCCAAAAATTTCTTGCACAGGGGCCCACTACAGTCTGTGTCCGCCCCTGGGATGAAGTAAATGCAGCTGAACAGCAGCTGTCAGGACAGCTGCCCTGTCCTGCTGCAGGGCGTGATGGGGCCTCAGTGATGCGGCTCCTGGCACAGCACATTATGTGGGGCTCCTGGCATAGCTCCTGGCGGGGACCTGGTCTACACTATATGATAAGTATGCACTAAACTCCAAATCCCTCCATTACCCCGCCCCCATATGACCAAAGCCCCGCCCACCCCACCCCCTCCTTGCTGGGCCATGGAAAAATGATCTTGCTTCAAGCCGGTCCCTGGTGCAAAAAAGGTTGGGGACCACTGCTATAGAGTAAAGAAACATGATGCCTGGAACTGCATTAGTATTAATATCTAAGAGCGCTTCTTTCCTTTCATGCCATTTGCCATATACATTTTATATAAGGCACAGCAGGTTATATTGGCTTTACAGATGCCAAGTTGTGTCTGATTATTTGTATACTATTGTATTTTGCTAGTGATCAGCTGTACAGAAAAAAAAGGGGGAAAAACTAACACTTGTCTCATTCTATCATATTCATCTTGTAAAGAATAGATCACCATATGTATTAGAAGTGTCATTTACTCTATTTACTTTAACTCCTTCACTAACTTTGACATATAGGTATGTCAAAAGTCATGACTCTGCCTTTGATGCGAGCTCTGGCGCTGAGCACGCATCTTTACCCGCACATGACAGCTGAGCTGATCAGCTGTCATGTGCCTCTAACAGCCGCGGGTGAATCCAAGATCCACCCGCGGCTGATAACCAGTTAAATGCCGCAATCAATCACTGACTGTGGCATTTAATACGTGGCAGCAGGAAGCGTGTCACAAGTCCTGCCCTGCCCGTCCTGTCAGACCCCTGTGACTGTTATTGTGGATCACCTATGAACGCTGGCTCATGGCTGGCATTCATAGGAAATCGTGGTTTTTGCTACACATAGCAGGACTGAAGCAGCTTCAAATCTCCTAAGGGAACTATTGAAAGCCAGAAAAAAAGTAAAAAAAAAAAGTTTTAAAAAATATTAACACCTTTACCCCTCAAGCCTGTTTTCACCTTCATGACCAGGCTAAATTTTACAATTCTGACCACGATCATTTTATGAGGTAATAGCTCTGGAATGCTTCAATAGATCCCACTGATTCTGAGATTGCTTTTGGTGACATATTGTACTTCGTGATAGTGGTAAAAATTATTCTATATGACTTGCATTTCTTTGTGAAAAAAACGGAAATTTGGCGAAAAGTTTGAAAATTTTGCAATTTTCAAACTTTTAATTTTTATGCCCTTAAATCAGAGAGTTATGTCACACAAAATAGTTAATAAATAACATTTCGCACATATCTAGTTTACATCAGCACAATTTTTGAAACATAAAAAAAAAATAGGAAGTTATAAGGGTTAAAAGTTGACCAACGATTTCTCATTTTTCCAACAAAATTTACAAAATATTTTTTTTTTTTAGGGACCACATCACATTTGAAGTGACTTTACAGGGGCCTATATGACAGTAAATAACCAAAAGAGACACCATTCTAAAAACTGCACCCCTCAAGGTGCTCAAAACCACATTCAAGAAATTTATTAACCCTTCAGGTGCTTCACCGGAATTAATGGTATGTGGAAAGAAAAAATAAACATTTAACTTTTTGCCACAAAAATGTTAACAAGGGTAAGAGCTTGCACCCACTTACGCATAAATCGGACGAATGCAATCCGATTAAATATTGGATTGCATTCGCACCAATTTAATCCTATGCTTGTGTTCTCAGTAGGGATGAGCGAACCTCTCAAGGTTTGATTCGCTTCAGATTTTTGAAGATCCCATGTTCTCCGAACAATTTGTCAAGAATATCCGAATCCCATTGTATTCAATGATAGGCAAAACCAATCGCATTCAGAACACATTCAAAAGGGGCCCAAAAGCTGCCAAAACAGCTCAAATTGAGGGCAGACACCAGGAAAAGTAGCATCAAGTCTTGGAATCCTCAAGGCTTGCAGGACAAACCTCTGTATCTAACACTTCCTTCACTGCTTCTGCCTCCTCCACCTCCTCTAGGGCCTCCACCTGCACTCTCAACCTCTGCCTTAATGAGTTCCAACAGTGCAGATAGCATCCCCCCACCTCCGTACTGCGCAGCCAGGGCACACCATAATCAGACGGTGTTTAAATTAATATGCCTTGGAGATCGCAGTCATACAGCTCAAGAGTTGTGGACAGCTATCCAGGCCGAGTTTGAGCAATGGCTAACTCCACTGAACCTGGAACCAGGGAAGGCCGTGTGCGATAACAGTGTAAACCTGGTGGCCCTACTCCAGGGCAACCTCACACACATGCCTTCCATGGCTCACATCCTCAACTTGGTGGTACAGCTATTTCTCCCCCACTATCCCAGCCTGAATGTACTGCTGCAGAAACCACGGTCGCTGTGTGCTCACTTCCGCCATTCGCAACCTGTGAGTTATCGACTTGCATTGCTATAGAGATCTTTCGGCCTACCGGTTAACCGGTTGATATGCAATGTGCCAACATGGTGTAATTCAACTTTGCACATGTTGCAGCAACTGTGGCAGCAGCAACAAGCCCTGGTGCAGTATGTAATTTTGCATAGCCTGGGCTAACGAAGTACGAACCTGGCATAGAGGGAAACCGTATCTGCTCCAGCTGTCATTTCTACGCCACCAGGTTCCAGCCATTGTCACAAACGACCATGCCTGGCTGTATGTTCAGTGGTGAGAACCACAGATCTACCTGCTTACATCAGTTCGAGATGAGTGTTCATTCTGGTTGCATAAATCTCTTCCACAGTCCATAACTTTTTTTTTATTTGGTCTTATATACAAGTCATGATCACCCTGGAAAGAATGTTTCTTAACATTTCTTCCAGGAAAATCCATTTTGGTTTAGTTTTTTATGTTTTATTGTCAGTCTGTAAAAGTGGCGTAATACTCTGACAACATTGTTCTCACATATGCTATTGGCCAGCGATCAAGTGTAAGTAGGTTTAAACATCACACAACTGGCAGATTTTAACCCATTTACCCCTGAAAGGTGGTTTGCACGTTAATGACCGGGCCAATTTTTACAATTCTGACCACTGTCACTTTATGAGGTAATAACTCTGGAACGCTTCAATGGATCCCACTGATTCTGAGCATGTTTTTTTGTGACATATTGTATTTGATAGTGGTAAAATTTCTTTGATATGACCTACGTTTGTGAAAAAATCTGAAATTTGGCATAAATTTAGAAAATTTTGCAATTTTCAAACTTTTAATTTTCATACCCTTAAATTAGGGAGATATGTCACACAAAATAGATAATAAATAACATTTCCCATATGTCTACTTTAGATCAGCACAATTTTGGAACCAAAATTTTTTTTTGTTAGGAAGTTATAAGGGTTTAAAGTTGACCAGCGATTTCTCATTTTTCCAACAAAATTTACAAAACCATTTTTTTAGGGACCACATCACATTTGATGTGACTTTGAGGGGCCTTTATGACAGAGAATACCCAAAGAGGCCACCATTCTAAAATCTGCACCCCTCAAGGTGCTCAAAACCACATTCATTATATAGACCCGATGACGCTATGCGGCCAATCACTGTAATGCCACAACCAACATAGCTACAGCATTACAATGCGTGGAAGGCAATCCCTACATGTTTATTGGCTGTCTAAAGAGCGCCAAGCATGCGGGACGGGAACCCGAACTCTCGCCCGAGCATCCCAGAAATACTCGAGGAGCGCTGAGCATGTCGAGCAGTGAGATGCTCGGGTGAGTACTGAGCAGTGGGGAGCACACTCGTTCATCACTAGTGGAGACTCCAAGTTGGGTGTCCATCTGGTGGGTTGCTTGTAGTGGAAGGGGTGTCAGATCCCCATTATACTATTTCTACTCTGGGGAAATTGATAATGTTTGTAAAGCGCTGTGGAAATAATGGTACTATATAAGTGAGTGAAATAAATGAATAAATAAAATTGATGCCACTATAGTGGTATCTGCCCATAATTCTTGGAAATGTTTGGTCTCAAAGTTGGGTCTCCTTCATGTGTGTTCCCTGAATTTGGCAGAGCTCTCAGAGCACCAGGCTTACACTTGTCACTCATCCACCTGTTACTGATCAAAGTTTAAGCTAGAAATGCTGCTTCAAGCCCTGTCCAAATGCTGAAATGTGGCCTGGTTTCAGGACCATGCTATTAGCACAACCAATTTAGATTCTGAACTTTGGACTCCAGGATGGAGCACAATATTAATACAAAATATTTATATGATGAATTGTGGCCTGGTTTCTGGATAGGTGCTGCTAAAGAATTTATATTGTGATATGTGGCTAGAGCATACTAGCACAAAATAATTAAAAGCTGAAATGTGTCATGGTTTCTGAAGCACGGTAGTACCAGAAAATAAATAGATTTTCTAATGTGGAGCCCTGGATAGAGCAGAATCTCCCGGCTGGATTCTATGATGTGATTTGTCCATTGAATCTCATTTCATCACCTGAACCGATTTGAACAATTTTTCTACGAATAAAAAAATTTGTGGGGAAATTTCTATATTTCTGGAAGCCGTTTTTTTCTTCCATTTATATTGCTTCTTTTACGTGAGACCACATGTTACCAGGCTTCCCTACACCAGGAGCATGTGAGAACCAGGTGAGCTGAATTATTTTTATCATTTATGCCAAAAATTACGACACTCCAATACCCCTTTGAAGAGACATAGAGGAGGGCTTCAGTAAAAAAAAATGTTCCCATTATAAAGGAGATGGTCTCCTATACTGTTATTGCGTATGTAGTGACTCTAAGGGCTGACAAAAATTAGGACACACTCCAATACCCCTTTGAAGAAACATAGAGAAGGGCCTCAGTAAAAAAAATGTTACCATTATAAAGGAGTGGGTCTCCTATACTGGTAATGCCCATGCAGTGACTGCAAGGGCTGGCCAAAAATTGGACGCATTCCAATACCACTTTGAAGAGGCGTAGAGGAGGTCCTCATTAAATTTTTATTTACCATTGTTAAAGAATGGGTCTCCTATACCGGTAATGCCTAGCGGGGGTGGGGAGGGGTATACCTGAACAGAACATACTGTATACCATACAGAATGTTAGAGGTACGCCTCTAAAAAAATTTCCTATGCGCACCATAAACACCCTTACAAAAAAAATCTATGTGTGTTGCATCACTGTCACCCTGGTGAAATGGTGGTGGAGGATGAGGAGGAGGACAACAGAAAATAAAAAAAATCAAGAAGCGTATAACCATGGGTGGGTGTGAAGAGGTGCATGGGGATAGACCCCCTCCCCCACCAAAAAAAAGCCACTGGATTTGAGTTTATGTTCCGTTGCTATCATCCAGTGGTGTTGAGAAGTCTGGCACAATCCATCCCTTGCTCATTTTTATAAGAGTCAGCCTGTCAGCATTTTCAGTTGACAGGCAGATGCTCCTATCAGTTATAATGCCCTCGGCAGTACTAAAAACCCACTCTGACAAAACACTAGCGGCAGAGCAGGCCAGGACCTCCAAGGCATAGAGAGCCAGTTCTTGCCACCTGTCCAATAATTTACAAGTGCTTCTCACTAAATTATAATATCATCAAAAAGTTAATATATGTCAGTTCTTCAATACAAAAAGTGAAAAACTGGGTGCTGGGAGGGTCTGAGAAAACTGTCCCACACCTTTGGCAGTGTTCCCTGCCTGTGCTGCGTCGGATTTGTGTCTCCCTCACCTGTACTCCTCCGTTGTCCAAGGAACTGTGACCTCTGCTGCCAGCGTTTTCAGATGGGAATTTTTTTTACTAATTCCACAACAAGGATCTTCTGGTAATGCAACATTTTATTAGACCTCTCTGCCACAGGAAGGAGAGATAATAAGTTCTCCTTGTAGCGTGGATCTAAAAGTGTGACCAACCATTAATTACTGTCGGCCAAAAAGCGTACAACGCGAGGGTCACGAAAAAGGCAGCGAAACATAAAGACAGCCATGTGTGCCAAACTGCCACCAGCGAAGTCTTCCCTGTCCTAAACAAGAGGACAATTGTCCATGCTCTCCTCCTCATTCCCCCTTTCCTCAGGCCATTCACGCTAAACAGACGGTATGAATGTGGTATGGTTAGTACCGTCTGTAGCGCAGGAAACCGCTCCTGTTCCTCCTCATCATCCTCCTCTTCATTAGCAGCCAATCCGTGTTGGGATGAGCTGAGGCTGGGCTGTGTGTCATCACACTGTATGGTTCCATGCTCCATCTTATCGTGCTCTACCAGCAATGCCTCCTCTTTATTTGTGAGCAGTGAGCATTTCAGTAGACAGAGAAGCGGGATGGTGACGCTAATTATGGGGTCCTGGGGTCCCTTCCACGTTCCTGGAGCCTTTCCTGCTACTCTCTCTCTCTCTCCAGTCTTGGGCCTCTCTGGCTAGGCCCTCCTCCTGAGCAGAGCTACTATAGAGCTCCTGCTCCCTCTACTTCTCCTCTCAGACTGATCCTGAACTCCCAAGATGGCTTCCCTCTTTATACTATTCCTAACAAGTGCTCCCCTGATCTTCTTCCACCACCCACACCCACTACATGTTTCCCCCTACTTTGGTTCCCCCCATTCCAGCCAGGGACAGGGCTCAACAGGAAGCGACGCATCTTGCCCCTCCTGCTGGTCTGGAGTAGTGTAGTGTTGGATGCAGGTGTTAGGGTCCCGGGCAGTACTCCTTCCTTACCTGAGCGTGAGATACCACACCTCTGGGTGAGATGCCGTACCTCTGTGGCGACTGAACCCGCAGGGGCGCCACACACGGATGCCTTTCTTGAAAAGTATAATATTACAGGTTATATATACTAGATTCCTTGATAGGGCGTTGATCCAGGGAACTAGTCTGATTGCCGTATGGAGTCAGGAAGGAATTTTTTTCCCCAATGTGGAGCTTAGTGTTTGCCACATGTTTTTTTTTTACCTTCCTCTGGATCAACATGTTAGGCTATGGGTTGAACTAGATGGACTTAGTCTTCCTTCAACCTTAAAAACTATGTAAAACTATGTAAAACTAGGTTGAGCACATGGGCCAGGCATGGTACGTGTGTGAGGTTGCCTAGCTTCAGAGCCGTCACCAGGTTCCGGCCATTATCACACCTGACCATGCCTGGCTGTAGGTTCAGTGGTGACAGCTACAGATCTGCCTGCTGTTACAACGATCAACAACTCTTCAGAGGTGTGCGGTTTGTTAGCCTAAGCATATTAACTTCAGCAGTGCCTGTTGCCGCTTGGCCGAGGCAGTGCTGCGTTGCATCCAGCTTGCGTCTGATGTGGTCTTTTCAGAGATGGGGGCTGAGGAGGGGGCGCAGGAGCTGTAGAATGTGGGGGCAACCCTGGTTGACCCAGGGCCCGCAATCCTCGGCGTCGGAAGGATGTGTTCCGTCCCAAGGTCCGACTGGGTCCCGGCTTCCACTGTATTAACACAGTGTGCCGTCAACGAGATGTACCGTCCCTGGCCATAAGTACTTGTTCACGTGTCCATGGTTAGGTGGGCCTTCCCAGAAACTGCGTTGATGAGAACACGCCTAATTTTCTGGGACACGTGCTCGTATAATGCAGGAACGGCACACCAGGAGAAATAGTGGCGGCTGGGGACCGAGTACCGAAGGACGGCCGCTGCCATCAGGTTGCAGAAAGATTCTGTCTCCACGAGCCTAGAAGGCAACATTTCAAGCGAGAAATGTGTGAGTTTAGTATTGTGCTGCATATATGCGCTTGTGTTCCAAGGACTGGGGTAGAGACAACTGAACGCTGCGCTGGGACAAAGACGTGAATGGTGATGGTTGCAATTGCGCAATGACAGGAGCCGGGCAGGAGGTATCTTCGCCTGCGTCATGGACAGGGGATTGGTGTGCACGCACAACAGCAGAACAAACAGTGGTGTCACCCCCAGACACTGTTTCTGGACCCTGGCGTTCGGCCGACCTAGTCAGGTGCTTTGCTGTCATGTGCCTGACCATGCTGATGGTGGTCAGGCTGGTAGTTTCACTGCCCCTGCTGGTGCTGGCCTGGCAGATGTTGCAAATGGCCTTTTTGGGGTTATCCGGACAGTCTTTAAAAAAGAACCAGACTCGGGAAGACCTAACAGTTGGACTGGCAACTTCTGTCAAGTTGGTGTTCCGGGGAACAGTTGGCCGCCTTGTGTCTGTGGCCGCCTTGTGTCTGTGGCCACCACACTGCTTGTTCCTGCCTGTTGTGGTGCTACGCCTCCTTCCCCCTGTGTGCTGCTGTTCTAGCTCTGCATGTAACCTTGCCAGGTTGGGTCAATGACTTCATCGTCCACCACCTCGTCTTCCACTTCTGCACCCTGGTCCTCCTCCTGACTTTCTGGCAATGGTGTGTCATCATCATCCACTTCTTGCGACAGTAATTGCACTTTCCCACCATTGCCTTCGTGTGACCATGGATGCTAAAATATTTAGGCATTGCTTCATGCTATCTCCTCTTGCCCCGCTTGAAGCTGGCCAGGTGAGAGGCCCGAATCAATAAATGGAAAAATGAACAGCTTTTCGGTATCCAAGTGTGGGACCACTTGTCTCCGGGAACTTGGCATGGTGGGAGGAAAGAGGATCAGGGTGAGGAATATGTGGTTCAGACTCATGGCTATTGAGACTTGAACGTGTGGAAGACAGGGTGGTGGTGGTGGTGGCAAAGTGACTGGAAGCATTATCTGCTATCCAACCAACAACCTTTTCACACTGCTCTGGCTTCCAGAGCGGTGTTTCGTGGCCCCATAGTAATTGAGACAGGAAGGTAGTTCGACATGATGTGGGTGTTTGTTGTGCTCCCTCAGCGGGCACCATTTCATCTTGTCCACGGGCTCGGCGTCTGTGTGTACCATCACTATCACCATTACATACACTTCCCCGTCCCTTGCCACGCGCCTTTACCATTTTAAATGGAGTGTAATATTTGGCACGCTCCACAAAATGTCTGAATTATTACCGCAGTAATATGGAATCACGTGTGATGATGGAAAAGTTTCTGTGCTTACACAATACATCAATGTGAATAAAATCAAAAAAATCTGCCTGTATTCTGCTAACAAGCAAATGGAGCAGAAAAATGGAGTACTGTATTGCTTTTCAAGCAAATAATCAGGATTAAGAGCAAAAAAAAAACCCTGATATGTAGGGTTATGGATATCTGTAACAGCAGTAGCAGAGAGAACGTGCACAGAATGTGCAATGGACCTTATTGTGCTGTACACACTGTCCGCAAACCCTGCCTAACTCCTGCTATCACCAGCAATATATGCAGCTGGATTAGTCCTCAGAAGGACTGTTAGTTTAGATGTATATAGTGCTGTGGAATACCTCACTAAAAAAATCACCAATTCTATCCCTCACTCAGCAGCACCTCTTCCTACTCTGCCTGTTTCCAGGGTACACTATGACGAGCATAGGGTCACCAGGTCTTCTATAGACCTGATGACGCTATGCGGCCAACCAATCACTGTAATGCCACAACCAACATGGCTACGGCATTACAGTGAGTGGCAGCCAATCCCTTGATGTTAATTGGCTGTCTAAAGAGCACCAAACATGCAGGGAGGGGATCCGAGCTCCCGCCTGAGAATTCCGGAAATACTCGAGGATCGTCGAGCATCTTGAGCACTGAGATGCTCGGGCAAGTAACAAGTAGTAGCGAGCACGCTCGCTCATTACTAATAGGAGACAACTGGGTGAAACACCCACAGACTAAACCAGATAGGACACCAGGGCTGTCAATCAAAATGCCAACAGCCCAGCAACACTCCAGACTCCATAGGGTGGCTGAGCTGTCACTCACAGCGTCCCTAGGCCACAGTCAGTAATGAAACTGTGACACATGGTAGTAACAGAACAAATTAAGGTTTTATAATGTGAACTCTTGGATGGAGTAGAATATAAGCACCAAAGAATTAAAAGCTCAAATGTGGCCTGCTTTATGTAGCAAAGTAGTAAGACAACAAAGTTAGAGTTTATCATGTGAACCCCTGTATGGAGAACAATATCAGCACCAAAAAATTACAAGCTGAGATGTGGCCTGCTGTTTGTATCACGTTAGTAACAGAAGAAATTAGAATTTTTACTGTGGACGAGGCCTGTATACAGCCGAATATATGTGAAAAAAAATTACAAGTTGAAATATGGCCTGCTGCATTTATCATGTTAGTAACAGAAGAAATTAGATTTTTTACTGTGGATGAGGCCTGTATACAGCCGAATATATGTGAAAAAAAATTACAAGTTGAAATATGGCCTGCTGCATTTATCATGTTAGTAACAGAAGAAATTAGATTTTTACTGTGGACGAGGCCTGTATACAGCCGAATATATGCGCCAAAAAATTACAGGCTGAGATGTGGCCTGCTGTATGTTGCACAATAGTAACAGAAAAGATTATCGTTTCAGAGGTGTACTCGTGCATAGAGCACAATATCATCAGTGCACAACAGAGTTCTATGCTCAAATGTGGCCTGCTGTCTCTGTCTGGACCTCACTAATAGCAAAAATGATTGATCTGCTGGAAGATCGATTTCCCAGCCACACAGGATCCAATCTAATCTATCTGACTTAGAAGCAACCTCCTAGCTAACTGTGACAACACAGCTTTTCTTCTTAATTATGCCAGACATACTTTCTGTAGGCCAGGAGCAATATACCTTTATTTTCATGTTGACTTTTGAACTTGTGTTCTTCTTTGGTTGCTCAACACAGACTATTGTTCGCATAAACCTGAGATGCTGATCACTTGAGGTGATATTGGTAATTGATGAATGGCTGCTATTCACATCTTATATCAGCTCTTACAACGTATCGTCTGCCTGTTTTGCAATACAGGGACTCTGAACAATGGATGTTTGATAAGATATGTTAAATACCATTGCAGTGTGTTTGCCAGTCAAAATTGGGGGGGATGAGCTGTGGATATTCAAGCATTGTAAATTAATATCATGATCCCTGACCCTTGACCTGTGAATGATGGCTTGAAAGGACAAATTTGAACTATAGAAAGAGGGTCTCTGCATCTGTTCAAAAAGACACTACACAATGAAGGCCTTGAGGACCACAGCCCTGGCTGGAAAGATACAGAACTGCTCCATTTACCATTGCTGGACTCTCAGAGACAATTTGAAGAATCCAGGTTGGGACAATCAGGATGCCTGGCAGCATATTTCATGACTCTAATCCCAGCATCCCAGCGGAAGGGTGAGAGTCTGTAGCTTGCACCATCTTGTGTATTTGCTGGGACTGTTCTATATGTTAGTGATTGCTGGAGGTTCAACAAATTATTGCTACTCTGTTTACCATCACCCTGTGTTGTCTGAGTAGTGTTCTGCCCACAGAAGATCCCGTATCTTCACACTATCTCAAATCTCTCAGTATCCAGGAGCAGTGTCAGGAGCCTCTCTGCGCTGTTACAAAATGGCGCTAAAACAACATGTCCACTCTTTATTTGGAGAGGGACATGTGACTTCAGCAGCCAGTGACAGAAGCCCTTGTGTCTGGACATTGTGGATGGTTCCTGAGCCCTGACTAGCTTGCTGGAATCTAACACATTAAGTTAATCATCAAGCATGTCCCCCCGGCTAATCATACAGCACCACTACCCAAGCCAAAATCCTAATAAATACAATAGTGTAAACACAATCATTTCCCTTACTTTTGCCGAATTGGGACGATTTTCAGTAAAAACGCTCTGGTGTCCGATAACGAATCCGAATGTGCAACGTTCGTGCCGAATTTGAAAAAACACTAACATTTTCCTAACATGTTCGCTCATCTCTAGTTCTCAGTAGCGTTTTTTTTCCTGCTCTTATCGGATTGCGGTCGAACGGAAGAAAAACGCAGCATGCTGCAATTGCATGGGGAATTCGGATTGCACCATCCATATAAATCTACGGGTCAGTATGAAATATCACACTGCACTCAGATATCACCCGAATGCAGTGCGATTCCCGCCGACGCCGGCAACAGAGGAGAGGGATAAATTAATTTCTCCGTCCCCTCCACAACTTTGCTGCGATCCTCTTAGGTGAGAGGATTGGAGCACAAAGCGCTGACACTCGGCTCCCACTTGCAGCAGGGCATTTTTTTTATGTATGGAGTAATATATGGAGCCCATACTGTATGGAGCACTATATGCGGCCATTATTTACTGTATGGAGCATTATATGGGGCCCATACTGTATGGAGCAATATAAGGGGCCCATAATGTATGGAGCAATATATGGGGCCCATAATGTATGGAGCAATATATGGGGCCCATACTGTATGGAGCAATATAAGTGGCCCATAATGTATGGAGCAATATATGGGGCCCATACTGTATGTAGCAATATATGGGGCCCATTCTGTATGGAGCATTATATGGGACTCATACTGTATGGAGGTATATATGGGACCCATACTGTATGGAGCAATATATAAGACCCATACTGTATGAATTATATGGAGCCCATACTGTAAGGAGCAATATATGGGACCCATTCTGTATGGAGTAATATATGGGGCCCATTCTGCATGGAGTAATATATGGTGTCCATTATTCTGTATGGAGCATTATATGGGGTCTATTATTCTGTATGGAGCATTACATGGGGTCCATTATTCTGTATGGAGCATTACATGGGGTCCATTATTCTGTATGGAGCATTATAAGGGGGCCATTATTCTGTATGGAGCATTATAAAGGGGCCATTATTCTGTATGGAGCATTATATGGGGTCCACTATTCTGTATGGAGCCTTATATTAGGCCCATTATTCTGTATGGAGCATTATATGGGGCTCATTATTATGCATGAAGCAATATATGGGGCTCATTATACTGTATGGAGAAGTATATGAGACCCAATATTCTGGATGGAGCATTATATAGGGTCCATTATTCTGTATAAATCAATATATGGGGCTCACTATACTGTATAGAGGACTATGTGGCACCCATAACACTGTATGGAGGACTATGTAGTGCCCATAACACTGTATGGAGGACTATGTAGTACCGATAACACTGTATGGAGGACTATACTGTCTGGTATAAAATGAAAAAACTTTTGAATCCCCCCAGGGCATGCACTGTGTGCTGCAAGAATTCGTCGGTTTCTGATCTATTGTAGAATTTACAATAGATATCACTCATGTAATGTAAGAAATGAAATCTTTGGCATTGTATAAATAAATATCTATATTTATCTGGCGAATCTGTGCATCATGAATCGTGGTATGTGTTAAAGGTGCCCACTGAGACTCCGGCCTAACAGGAGAAAATGAACCTCAAAATTTGTTGTGCAATTTCTCCTGAGCACGCCGATAATCCATAAGTGGAAAAAAAACGACTGTTTGGGCGCACAGCAGGGCTTGGAAGGGAAGGAGTGCCATTTGACATTTTGAATGCAAAATTTGCTGAAATAATTAGCGGACTTCATGTCGCATTTGCAGAGCCCTTGATGTGCCTAAAACGCCCCCAAAAGTGACACCATTGTTGGAAACTAGACCCCTCCGGGAACTTACCTAGGTCTGTGGTGAGTACCTTGAACTGCCAGGTGCTTCACAGAAGTTTATAACATTGAGCCGTGAAAATAAAATAAAAAAAATCACATTTTTCCCCCCAATCTTTTTATTTTCATAAGGGCAACAAGAGAAAATGGACCCCAAAATTTGTTGTGCAATTTCTCCTGAGCATGCAGATACCCCATACTTAGGAGAAAACTACTGTTTGGGCACACGGCAGGGCTCAGAAAGGAAGGAGTGATGTTCTGAAACGCAGACTTTGATGGAATGGTCTGCAAGTGTCATGTAGTGTTTGGAGAGCCCCTGTTGTGCCTAAACAGTGGAAAATCCCCACAAGTGACCCCATTTTGGAAACTCCTCAAGGAATTTATCTAGATGTGTGGTGAGCACTTTAACCCCTTTCCGACCTTGTCAGTAATAGTACATAGCTGTGCCCTGGGACTTATGGACCAGCTACGTATTATTACGCGCGCTGCGATCGCGCCCGCACACAACCGGTGCGGGGCGATCGCTGCTGGGTGTCAGCTGATAGCACCGGGTGTCAGCTGTGACAATGTGCTGGGAGCAGTCCCGCACCGCTCCTGGCACATTAACCCCCGCAATGCTGTGATCGAAGTCGATCGCAGCATTGCAGTGGCAAGGGGGGAGGTGATCGTTATACTCACCTCTCCTGCCGGCTTCCAGCGATGTCTGCGGTGGCTTCCAGATGTTGCCATGATGACCCGATGTTGTCATGACAACATCGGGGTCACCAGGAAGCAGGACGTTACTTTGGTCATGCGCAGTGCGCGACCAAAGTAATGTCTCCCCTGTGTGCAGCGCAGACAGGCTGCATGGCATAAGGAGCTGCTGCTCTCTATGCCATGCAGCCAATCAGGCTGCAAAAAGTGAAAGTCCCATAGTGGGACAATGTATAAAAGTAAAAAAAAAAGTAGTAAAGTGAAAAAAAAATTAAAAAAATTGTAAAAATATAAAAAAAAAAAGAAAAAAATAATCCCCCAAAAATAAAAATATATTGAACCCATAATATTTATTTATTATGAAAAAAAAAAAAACAACAATAAAAAGTACACATTATTTGGTATCGCCACGTCTGGAGCGACCTGACCTATAAAACTGTCCCACTAGTTAACCCCTTTAGTGAACACGGTAAAAAAACAAAACAAAAAACAATGCTTTATCATCATACTGCCAAACAAATAATGGAATAACGCGTGATCAAAAAGACGAATGTAAATAAAAATGGAACTTCTGAAAACGTCATCCTGTTCCGCAAAAAACAAGTCACCATACAGCTCCATCAGCCAAAAAATAAAAGTTATAGCTCTCAGAATAAAGTGATACAAAAAAATGATTTTTTCTAGAAAATCATTTTTAGTGTGTAAAAACGCCAAAACATAAAAAACTATCTAAATGCGGTACCGCTGTAAACGTACTGACCTGAAGAATAACGCTGAATTATCAATTTTACCACATGCGTAACGGAATAAAAAAAACGCAAAAAAACAATTCCTGAATTGTTGGTTTTTGCTTATTCTGCCTCCCAAAAATCAGAATAGAAAGCAATCAAAAAATGTCACATGCCCGAAAATGGTACCAATAACAAAGTCAAGTCATCCCGCAAAAAACAAGCCATCACATGACTCTTTCGGCCGAAATATGGAAAAATTATGGAGATGCAAAAACTAGTCTTTGCAAAAAAAAATCTTTTATTGTGTGACAGCTGTCAATCATAAAAACACGATATGAATGTGGTATCACTGTAGTCACACCGACCAGAAGAATAAAGTCATCTAATCACTTATACCACACGAGGAACGGTGTAAAAAAATAAACTCTAGGGTTAGGGTTGGGCTAGGGTTAGGGTTAGGGTTGGGGCTAGGGTTGTATTAGAGTTGGGTTTGGGGTTGGGATTTTTTCAAAAGTAAAGAAAAAAAATGACAATATGGCGACAAGTGTTGAGCGCAAGTGCTCGCTACTTGAGTTTGCATCGGGTGCTCGGGTATGCACTGAGTATCGCAGGTGTTCGAGTGACATGCTTGAGTCTCTGCCCCATATGCTTCGCGGCCAAAAAATCATTGCTGGGATCGCCTGCCATGCAGGAGCGATCCCCGCATGTTTTTTTTTGGGTGTCTGACAACCGTGAACCATGCGGGCAGGGACTTGAGCATGTCATTCGAGCACCCGCGACACTTGGTGCATACCCGAGGACCCGATGCAAACTCAAGTAGCGAGCACTTGCGCTCAAGACTAATGACAACTTATTCAATATGATGACCTAATGTTATCAAATTCTATCGTACCTTTGGGTTCAAAATGTACACTATACCCCTTGATAAAATCCTTGAGGGGTCTAGTTTCCAAAATGGAGTCAATTGTGGGGGGGTTCCACTATTTCGGCACATCAGGGGCTACCGAAATGCGACATGGCATCCGCTGTTGATTCCAGCCAATTTTGCATTCAAAAAGTCACACAGTGCTCCTTCCCTTCTGAACCCTGACGTGCGCCCAAACAGTGTATTTTCCCCACATATTGTGTATTGGTGTACTTGGGAGAAATTGCACAACAGTTTTTAGGCTCCATTTTCTCCTCTTACCCTTGTAAAAAATTTAGGGCAAAAATATAATTTTTGTGGAAAAAGTTAGATTTTTTTATTTTCACATCTTCATGTTCTAAACTTCTATGAAGCACCTGGGGGTTAAGGGTGCTCACCACACATCTAGATAAGTTCCCTGAAGGGTCTAGTTTCCAAAATGGTGTCACTTGTGGGGGTTTTCCACTGTTTAGGCACATAAGGGGCACATCCGCTAATTATTCAAGCAAATTTTACATTAAAAAAGTCAAATGGCGCTCCTTCCCTTCCGAACCCTGCCGTGTGCCCAAACAGTGGTTTTCCCCCACATATCGGGTATCAGCTTACTCAGGAGAGATTGCACAACAAGTTGCATGGTGCAATTTCTCCTGTTGCCCTTATGAGAATGCAAAACTGGGGGCTGAAAAACATTTTTGTGGGAAAAATGTGAAAATTTTATTTTCACGGCTCCATGTGATAAATTTCTGTGAAGCACCTGGGGGTTCAAGGTGCTAACTATACATCTAGATAAGTTCCCTGAGAGGTCTAGTTTCCAAAATGGTGTCACTGTGGGGGGTTTCCACTGTTTAAGCACATCAGGGGCTCTCCAAACGCAACATGGCGTCCACTAATTATTCAAGCAAATTTTACATTCAAAATGTCAAATGGCGCACCTTCCCTTCCGAACCCTGCCGTGCGCCCAAACAGTGGTTTTCCCGCACAAAAAGGGGTATTGGCTTACTCAGGAGAGATTGCACAACAAGTTGCATGGTGCAATTTCTCATGTTACCCTTATGAAAATGCAAAACTGGGGGCTGAAAAACATTTTTGTGGGAAAAAATGTGAAAATGTTATTTTCACGGCTCCATGTTATAAACTTCTGTGAAGCACCTGGGGGTTCAAGATGCTAACTATATATCTAGATAAGTTCCCTGAGGGGTCTAGTTTCCAAAGTCGTGTCACTTGTGGGGAGTTTCCACTGTTTAGGCACATCAGGGGCTCTCCAAATGCAACATGTGAAACGCAATTGTGAAATTTTCAAAATTTTCGCCAAATTTCCAATTTTTTCACAAATAAACGCAAGTGATATCGAAATTTTTTTACCACTATCATGAAGTACAATATGTCACGAAAAAAGAATCTCAGAATCAGTGGGATCCGTTGAAGCATATCAGAGTAATTATCACATAAAGTGACAGTGGTCAGAATTGTAAAAATTGGCCTGGTCATTAACGTGCAAACCACCCTGGGGGGTAAAGGTGTTAAACCCACGGGTGTTTCACAGAATTTTACAACGATGATCTGTGAAAGTGAAAAAAATAAAATTTCCCACAAAAATGCTGTTTTAGCTCCAAATGTTTTCATTTTCATGATGATAGGAGGAGAAAGTGGACCCCAAAATTTGTGCAATTTTTCCTGAGTACACTGATACACCATGTGTCATTGAAAATGACTTTTGATGGACAGTGCAAAGCTCAGAAGAGAAGGAGCGCCATATTGGAGTTTAGATTTTGCTCGACGAATTTGAGGGTGCCATGTCACATTGGCAGAGCCCCTGAGGTGCCAGAACAGCAGAACCCCCCATAAGAGACCAATTTTGCAAACTACACCTCTCATTGAATTCATCTAGGGGTGCAGTGATCATATTGACAACACAGGTGGGTCACAGAATTTTATAACATTGGGCAGAGAAGAAAAAATAATTACATTTTTACCACCAAAATGTTGTTTTAGCCCCAGATTTCCTGGAGTGCAGTTTTTCCTAGAATAGTATGCAGACTCCATATACAGAGCCCTCGAGTGACTCCATTTTGGAAATTATACCCCTTTGGGAATTTATCTGCAATGATGATTTTGACTTCATAGCAGCAGTAGACGTTGCTGAGTGAAAATTGCAAACTGCCGTTTTAGTGACCAGTATGTTGTATCGCCTGCAGATTATGCCCAGCTCGTGATTCTGGAGACATGCACCCGTAAATTAGGCGGGCTCTCATTGCTACAGAAATACAGAACATGTGGATGCTAACTGTGGTTTAGACATTTGGATTTGGGAGTGCAGAATTCGCTGGGTTTCTTTTGGGAGGTGAGGAGTCATTTCACTTTTCCAGAGCCTTTGTACTACGTGTAACGTGGAAGCCCCCTATATTTCCATTGACAGATGACGGATCTGAGTGGGGGCTTATTTTGTGGATCGATTTGAAGCTTTTGTTAGGAACATTTTACATAACGTTTGGGATTACATTTATCCGGTGCACTATGCTGAGCACTTACATCGGGGTTTCCTTCTAAATCTCCAAGTGATGTGATTCAGATGAAAACCAGAGGGATTCATTCACTATAATGAAGCAGCAGAGTTACTCTGTACTCCATCAGGCCTCTGTTCAGCGGTGTCCTTTTATTTCAGAGGTGCACAAAATTGTGGCAGACAGACACCGCGAGATCACAAGCCAGACGGCATCCACGGTGCCTTCATCTGCCTCATTATAGGAAATCTTCCGCCTGGCGTTCCGTCTGAATCAAATATTTCAGAGATTTACACGGAAACCCCGTTGTAAGTGCTCAGCGTAGAGCACAGGATAAATGTGCACCGAGCCATACTGCGATCTTTGGGAGGCGGAATGAACAAATCAACAGCAGGTGAAGAATTGGTTTTATTTATTTTTTACGTCATTCGTCGTGTGTTATAAGTGATTAGATGACTTTATTCTTCGGGTCTGTGCAATTACAGCGATACCAGATTTATAGCGTTTTTTTTTGTTTGGCTGCTGTCACACACTAAAAGATGCTTTTTTTTTTTTGCAAAAACTAGTTTTTGAATTGCCATATTTTCAGAGCTATAATTTTTCCATATTTCAGCCGACAGAGTCATGTGAGGGCTTGTTTTTTGAAGAACGAGTTGACGTTTTTATTGGTACCATTTTCGGACACATGACATTTTTTGATTGCTTTCTAGTCTGATTTCTGGGAGATACAATGAATAAAAACCAGTAATTCCGGAATTGTTTTTTTTTTGTTTATTTTTTATGTTGTTCCTTGTGTGGTAAAATTGATGAGGCAGCTTTATTCTTCGGGTACAGCAATACCACATTTATATCTTTTTTTATGTTTTGGCGCTTTTACACAATAAAAACTTTTATAGAAAAAATATTTTTTTTTGCATTGCTTTATTCTGAGAGCTATAACTTTTTTAATTTTTCCGCTGATGGCACTGTATGGCGGCTTGTTTTCCAGCGGGACAAGATGACGTTTTCAGCAGTACCATTTTTATTTACATTTGTCTGTTTTCCAGTACGCTATGTGATAAAATCAATGGTGTTGTGCAAAAGTACAACTTGTCCAGCAAAAAACAAGCCCTCACACAGCCATATTGAAGAAAAAAAAAAGTTATGGCTCTGGGAAGAAGAGGAGCAAAAGAAGAAAGCGCAAAAACAAAAAAAAGTAAGGTAGTCAAGGGGTTATGTGTCACAAAAATAGCCGTTTCCAGAAGCTGCTTCTGCTTGCCCCGTAATGGTTAAGAGCTAAATCACCAGAGATCAAGTGTTTCCGACTATCGGCCCATCTACACCAGCTTGGAAACACCTGATGAACAAGCCAAACGTTCTTTTGTTTGTTATAACAATTTTTTTTAAGTTGGTTTTAATTCGCTCCTGATTAGTGATTATTATGTATTTTTCAATTTTGTTCCCCCCTCTTGTGCCAAGAGTTTTTTTTATTTTTCCTTAAACATTTTTTCGCGGGCGAGTTGTAGTTTTGAATGACACTGTTCGTTTTACCATACAATGTACAGGAAAGTGGAAAATAAAAATACAAATGTGGTGAAATGGTAAAAAAACAAGAAAAACACCTTTCGGACATTGTTTTTTGGGGATTTGTTTTGCACGGTGTAAATTGTACACTAAAAATGACATTGCAACATAATTTTCCAGGTCAGTATGATTACAGGCGTACCAAAACTTGTATGTATTGAATGTATTTGTAAAAAATATATATATACATACACACACATATATACACTGCTCAAAAAAATAAAGGGAACACTCAAATAACACATCCTAGACCTGAATGAAAATAAATGAAATATTCTCATTGAATACTTTGTTCTTTACAAAGTTGAATGTGCTGACAACAAAATCACACAAAAATCATCAAGGAAATCAAATTTATTAACTAATGGAGGCCTGGATTTGGAGTCACCCCCAAAATTAAAGTGGAAAAACATACTACAGGCTGTTCCAACTTTGATGTAATGTCCTTAAAACAAGTCAAAATGAGGCTCAGTATTGTGTGTGGCCTCCACGTGCCTGTATGACCTCCTTACAATGCCTGGGCATGCTCCTGATGAGGTTGCGGATGGTCTCCTGTGTGATCTCCTCCCAGACCTGGACCAAAGCATCCGCCAACTCCTGGACAGTGTGTGGTGCAAGTCTGTTGGTGGATGGAGCGAGACATGATGTCCCAGATGTGCTCAATCGGATTCAGGTCTGGGGAACGGACGGGCCAGTCCATAGCTTCAATGCCTTCATCTTGCAGGAACTGCTGACACACTTCAGCCACATGACGTCTGGCATTGTCCTGCATTAAGAGGAACCCAGGGCCAACCGCACCAGCATATGGTCTCACAAGGGGTCTGAGGATCTCATCTCGGTACCTAATGGCAGTCAGGCTACCTCTGGCGAGCACATGGAGTGCTGTGCGAGCCTCCAAAGAAATGCCAACCCACACCATTACTGACCCACTGCCAAACCGGTCATGCTGAAGGATGTTGCAGGCAGTAGATCGCTCTCCATGGCGTCTCCAGACTCTGTCATGTCTGTCAAATGTGCTCAATGTGAACCTGCTTTCACCCGCCTCTGTTCCCTATCTAACCTCTCCAACTCACCTTTCCCTCTATCCCTCTATCTGACCACAGCCTACTCACATTCTCTTCCCTCTCCTCCCCAGGTGCATGATCCCCACTCCACAAATTTGCATACCATCGCAGAAATCTCAAACACCTCGACCTACACTCACTCTCTGAACCCTCCTCCCTCTTACAGACATAAGTTCCTTACATGATGCAGAGACTGCTGCTTTATATAACACCACAACAGCTGCAGCCCTCAATTCAGTCACCCCCCTCACACATACCAAAGCTTGCACAATCAACAGGCAACCCTGGCACACCAGCCTGACTAAAGAACTGAGACGGACCTCCAGGGTTGCTGAGCGGAGATGGAAAAAGTCCCACTCCAATGAGCACTTCATTACATCCAAACAGTCCCTCACTTCTTTCAAGTCCACACTCACTGCAGCAAAACAAACCTACTTCTCATCTCTCATATCCTCCCTGTCAAACAACAGCTATTTAACACTTTCAATTCTCTCCTTCATCCCCCAACACCTCCTCCATCTCCTCTCATCTCAACCGAGGACTTTGCCTCATTCTTCAAGCAGAAAATTGATACCATCAGACAAAGCTTTTGCCTAAAGTCCCCACAGCCCCTCCTCATATCTACTCAAACCTCTTCCTGCAAAACCAGGTTCTCCACCATTACGGAAGATCAACTTTCCTCCTTACTCTCCAAGTCACACCTCACCACCTGTGAACTTGACCATATCCCATCCCACCTCATCCCTAACCTTACTACAGTTTCATCCCAACTCTAACCCACCTCTTCAACCTGTCACTAACAACTGGTGTCTTCTCCTCATGCGTCAAACATGCCTCGATCAGACCCATACTCAAAAAACCCTCCCTTGACCCATCTTCTCTGACTAGCTATCACCCCTTATTACATCTCACCTATGCCTCAAAACAACTTGAACAACACGTCCATTTTGAACTGTCCTCCCACTTCTCCTCTTGCTCCCTCTTTAACCGCTTACAATCTGGCTTCCGACTGCACCATTCTACTGAAACTGCCCTAACTAAAGTCACCAACGAGCTACTAACCACCAAATCCAAGCGACACTATTCTGTCCTTCTCCTCCTGGACCTGTCATCTGCCTTTGACACAGTGGACCATTCCCTCTTACTACAGACTCTCATCTCTTGATATCAAAGACTTAGCCCTATCTTGGATCTCCACATACTTAACAGACTGGACATTCAGTGTCTCTCACTCACACATCACCTCCTCATCTCGCCCCCTATCTGTCGGTGTCCCCTAAGGTTCAGTCCTAGGACCACTGCTCTTCTCCATCTACACCTTCGGCCTGGGACAGCTCAGAGTCCCACGGCATTGCATATCATCTCTTTGTTGATGACACACAGATTTACCTCTCTGGACCGGATATCACCTCCTTACTAACTAGAATCCGACAATGTCTGTCCTCTTTCTCATCCTTCTCTGCTAGATTTCTAAAACTTAGCATGGATATGACGCACCCCCTGGGCCGTGTGTGTGTGGGGATACCCGGAACCGGACCCATTGTGGATGCTGGGGGTCGTAGTCCTTGCGTGGCGGGGACCCAGTCCCGTGGCTCAGGGTAGTCAACCCAAATGGCGGTCTATATGCTGAATGTCCGACTACGCCACCCGTGGATTGCGGTCAGAGTGAACCGCCGCTGCAGGGCAGACCGCTGAGGCTGGTGTTGGGGGTGCAGCTGAGGGTAGTCTAACTCCCCACTGGAGGAGTATAGCCTCAGGGCAGCAAATAGTGATGTTGGTGGTGATGGTGCGCGGGAGCAGCAGTAACCACACGGAGTCTGTCATGCAATTCAGGGTCTTTACTGTGGGTGGTATTAAGGGACCCGTCCGGAATACAGGTTAACAATGGAGGCCTGGTCAGTCTGAGAGCAACTGGGAAATCCTGCTAGTCAGGGGGAGTTTGTAGGCCTACCGTGCTGACTTCACTCTTTCTTGGCTATCCCGCTGTAGTGTGGTGGTAGCCCACGTCCCTGAGTGTACCGTGTTTTTCTCACCCGTATGACTGGTGACTCGGGCCTTCCGTTACCTCTCACCCCTCTGGGGCAGTAGTGGTCCCTCTCGTGTGGCTGAGCCTCCGGGCTTCCTTGGGCCTGAGGACTTGAAGTCCCCTGCGTGGTGGTTTTCTGCTGCTGGGCTTATAATCCTCACAGCCTCGGACTCCAGTGTCCGGTTTAGTAAGTCTCTAGCCAGGATGAAATCTGCTAGCTCCCCTCCTGGCCTCGTGTTCCTCCTCTGCCTACAGGGACTCCTCAGCCTGCTGCTGACCTGTCCCTATCTGCAACTTGTCTGGAACTTCTCTCTAACTGGTCTCTCTAACCCCGCCCCAGATCCAGTTTATAAAGGGCAGATTTCTCCCCTCCCTGGACTGAGGCAGGAGGTGCTGCATGCTTATTGTCCCCAACCAGGGAACCTCCCACCTGCTCTCTGACATGACATTGCTGCCACTGTGGCGACCAGACCTGGGGTGCCACATTCCCCCCTAGTGAAATTTAGTACTCCGGGACTAAACACATTTTGCAAAAACACAACAGGTAATAACAATACAGTAACATATATACAAGAAGTTTAGTCTTTTTAGGTCACGGCGCTCCCGTAACCAGGTTTCCTTGTCACCCATGATGCACTTTGAGGGACCCGTCCCAAACCCTCCACGTAGGCCCTGGGGTGGCTACAGGGCTTTGATGATCCAGAGTTGGACCACGTCTTCAGCCACCTCCACGGGTTTTGTGTTCTGTGGTCATCTTCGAAAGAGGACACCTTACCAGGTGCAACTATGTACAAGGTAAAGTTCCGGCTATTCATTGTCCATAACCTGTTAGTCCATTGAACTAGAAAAACATAATTAATAAACAGGTAACACAGACATTAAACATTTCCAAATTTTGCATCTATACAGGTAAATACGACATATTAGATTCTCCAGCGAGCGGGTACCTGACCTTTAGTGCTCCTGTTGGACCTACGTAACCCACTGCCTGGTGGTACTCTATTCGAGTCCCGTTTCCACCCCCTGTGTACTGCGTGTGCTCGTGTCTGCACTAGAGGTGTTTGCAGATGTTACGGGTAGGTTGGGCAGCTTTCTGCGTACTCTTTGGCTCACCACTGGCATGGCAGGCTCACTACCAGCAGAGGGTTGATTCTCCTGAGCTGCTGGTATGTACTCTTCTGCCTCCGGGGCCACTTGCTCTTCCAACACTACTTGCTCTTCTGCAGGCCCTTGAGGGGCTGGCTGGAGAAAGGTAAGGTACCACTATAGCATTGTTGATTTGTGTCCAGGACCGGGGAAATTCTCCGAGCACTGTACTGACCATTTCCTCCCTTTCCTCTGCGGGTTGAGGGCTATCTTGGTCTTCATCAGCGCTTTCCAGCTGCTCGGGACACTTCTTCAGGTGGTCTCTGGAGACAGTGGCTGTGGTCTCTCCTCCATCCTTACTGATAACACATACCTTTGGGTTTTCATGGCTTGAGGGCAGTACGGTGTACGGGTCTTTCTCCCACTGGTCATCCAACTTGTGGAGTCATCTCTTCCTCTTCAAGACCTGCTCTCCAGGTGCCAGGGGAGCAGCAGGAGCATGCTGGTTGTAATTCCTTTCTTGCCTCTCTCTTGCTTGAGACAGACTTCGCTCCACGCTCTCCTGTACTTTCCGGTACTGCTGCTGTCGTTCTGTGTCCCAGTCTGCTTCTGGTGAGGTGTCGTCGGGTGTCAGGACTCCCATCTCCAGGTCAATTGGCAGCTTACCAGGTCTTGCTCTCATTAGGTAAGCTGGGGTGCAGTTGGTAGAACCCACTGGGATTTGGTTATACAAGTCCACCAGATCCGGCAGTTTCTCAGGCTACAGGCTGCGTTCCTCCAGGGGCAACGTCTTGAGCAGGTCTATTACTACCTGGTTCATTTTCTCACACATCCCGTTGGTTTGGGGGTGGTAAGGCGTTGTCCTTATCTTCCTGCAGTCATACAGGTTGCAGAATTCCTGGAAGACTTCAGCCTCGAACGCTGGACCTTGATCAGTCAACACTTGCTCTGGATACCCGTGTGGACGGCAGAAATGCTGCTGAAAGGCTCTGGCGGCCGTCTGAGCTGTTAAGTCTTTGACAGGGACCACCACTAGGAACGGGGAGTAGTGATCTACGATTGTGAGGGCGTAGACGTATCCCGATCTGCTTGGAGCCAGCTTTACGTGGTCCAGGGCCACCAGCTCAAGGGGCTGCTTTGTGATGATGGGCCACAGGGGAGTCTTCTGGCTGGCGCGGTCCTTCCTCCTTAGGTTGCACGGGCCACAGTCTCTGCACCATCTCTCTATAGCCCCTCTCATGCCTACCCAGAAGAACCGCTCACGCAACAGGAACTCCAGCTTCTTCCATCCAAAGTGCCCTGCTCTGTCATGGTATGCTTCTAGGACCATAGACGCATCCCGCCTTGGGACCACTACCTGCCAGATCAGCTCATGTGTTCGAGAGTTGACGGTTCTGCGGCACAGCCTCCCCTCGTAGAGAAACAGCTTGCTCCTCTCCTTCCACAGCTGTTTGGCCTCTTCTGGAGCATCCGGATCAAGGTGGGCATCAGCCTGGGTCAGCATCTCTTTTACCAGGCGGACTGCGGGGTCACTATCCTGTGTCTCTGCCCAGCCGTGGTGGGGTAAGGGATTGAACGTAGCGGTGGCAGAGCACCTCTCCTTTACGCAGTGGGAACAGTGGGTGATCCCATGATGGTGGAATGCAGGGAGTTCAATTTCTTCCAGTTTTTCTGGATCCTCTCCCCCGTCCTGCAAGTGAGGCATTCTGGACAATGCATCTGCGTTGGCATTTGCGCGCCCTGTCCGGTATTTGATGGTAAATTCATAATTGGACAGCCGGGCCATCCATCTCTGCTCTAGGGCACCAAGTCCTGCAGTGTCCACGTGTGTCAACGGGTTGCTGTCCGTGTACACTGTGAACTTAGAAGAAGCCAGGTAATGCTTGAAGCGTTCGGTGACCGCCCAAACCACTCCCAGGAACTCTAGCTTGAAGGAGCTATAATTCTCAGGGTTTCTCTCTGTGGGTCTCAGCTTTCTGCTAGCATAAGCAATTACCCGTTCTCTGCCCTGCTGGATCTGGGACAGTACGGCTCCTAGCCCCACGTTGCTGGCGTCGGTGTGGAGGATAAAAGGCTGGCTGTAATCAGGCTAGGCCAGGATCTCATCCCCCGTGAGGGCCATCTTCAGCTGGCGGAAAGACTCCTCCTCCAGCTTGTCCCACTTAAAGGGCGGCTTCTGACTTTTAGTCTTTGACTGACCTAAAAAGGAGGTCCTGCATAGGGGCTGCCATTTTGGTGAACCCTGAGATGAATCTTCGGTAGTAGCCTACCAACCCGAGGAACTGCCGCACTTCCTTTATGCTGGAGGTTCTTGGCCAGTCTTTAATCACCGTGATCTTGTCACGGTCTTGGGCTACTCCGTCAGCATTCACCACGTGTCCCAGGTACTGTACTTTTGGCTTCAGTAGATAACACTTGGAGGGTTTCACCTTTAGGCCGAAGCCTGCCAGGGCATCGAACACCTCTGCCAGGTGCTTTAGATGGTCCTCATAGGTCTTGGAATACACGATGACATCGTCCAGGTAGAGTAGGACCGTCTCGAAATTTCTGTGCCCCAGACAGCACTCCATCAGCCTCTGGAAGGTCCCCGATGCATTGCAGAGTCCGAACGGCATACAGTTGAATTCACTGAGACCCATCGCGGTGGTGAAGGCGGTCTTCTCCTTGTCCGACTCTGCTACAGGAACCTGCCAGTACCCGCTAGTGAGATCCAAAGTAGAGAAGAAGTTAGCAGATTTTAATGTAGCCAAAGACTCCTCTATCCTAGGTAACGGGTACGCATCTTTGTGTGTTATTCTGTTGACCTTTCTATAATCTACACACATCCTCATCGTGCCATCTTTCTTTTTTACAAGAACTAGAGGAGCTGCCCAGGGGCTACAGCTATCCCTGATCACCCCAGCCTCCTTCATTTCTCGTAACATACCCTTGGCATTCTGATAGTGTGCAGGGGGTACAGGCCGGTATCTCTTTTATGGGTGGATGGTCTCCTGTGGGGATTTGGTGTTCCACCCCCTTTACTTGCCCAAAGTCTAGCGGGTGTTTACTAAAGACTATTTCGTACTCCAGTACCACCCGGTAGACTCCCTGTTTTTGGTGTGAGAGAGTGGAGTCGGTGCCCACATGCAGTTTCTGACACCAGTCCATTTGTTTCTTGGAGCCGTTACCCTCCTCTGGTTGAGATGGAGGCAAGGGTTCCACGGCCTTTACAGAGTTTTGGTTAATGGTGAACAATTTGGCTAGAGTGGCATACCGGGGCAAGTGTACTTCTCTTTCCTCAATATTTAGGATGCGGACTGGCACCCTCCCATGGCGGACATCAACCACCCCCCGTGCTGTCAAAATGGTGGGCCTACTGTCTGAGTAAACGGGTTCTACTATAGCTTGGTAGTCTCTACCTCTTAACCCGATTGCAGTCCGGCACCAGATCATTGTGTCACCCTGGCCTGGATGCCACAAAATGTAATAAAGCTGTGTCTGAGAGCAAGGGGGAGGTTCTCTAGTCAGGGGAACATTAGCATGCAGTACCTCCTGTCTCAGGCCAGTAGGGGGAGCAGGCTGCCCTATAAAAGCTGGTGCTGGGGGCAGGGTTAGTGAGAACTGGATGGCCTGTCTCAGCACTGAGATGTGTCCCGGAGCAGAGCAGGGACAGACAGTTGTACTGCACCTAAGAGGAAGTGTGGCAGGAGGAGAGCCACAAGCCAGAGACAAGAGGCGACGAGAGCCTGTCTTGGCAGATAAAGGCCTTAATTTCCCAGACTTTGGTGTCTGAGGCTGGGAGGATTCCACATTCTCCAGCAGAGAACCAGTCCGCAAGGGACTGTATATTCCTTGGCCTAAGAAGCCTGGAGGCCCTGCCACAACCGAAGGGACCAGTAAAGCCGTACAAGGCTGGGAGCAGAAAGGAACCCACGTCGCAGGCCATACAGGCGAGAATACACGGAAAGCTCGGAAACGTGGGCTGTTACCCTATAATGAGGAGATAGCCAGAAGGAGCGCAGAAAGCACGGTAGGCCTACACCCTCACCCTGACCCGGGCCAATTTCCCCGTTGCTCTCAGACATCCAGGTCCCCTCCTAGCCGGGACTGTTTGTGGGTCAGTTTACCTGTTCTAGTAAAGACCCTCGACTGCAACCTGCTGTCTGCGTGCTCCTTGCTCCTCCAGCACTATCAGCACTGGGACTCTCACCACCATCACTCCCACCATACATTATACTGCCCTGGGGCCGCACTCTTCCCGTGGGGAGTCACACTACCCTAGCTGCACACCTCATCAGCCCCAGCGGTCTGCATGCAGCGGCGGTTCCTAATAGCCGCAATCCACGGGTGGCGTAGTCGGACATAATCAACAGCACTTAGCAGACTACCACTAGCCTGACCACCCTGAGCCACAGAACCAGGTTGCCACTACTACCCCCATCGTTCCCCTATTGCCCGGATCCGAGTGCCCCACGGCCCAAGGGGCGAGTCATCATCATTTCACTTTTTGGGGGCATGGCGATAGGGAACGGGTCACTCATCCTAACGCTACCAATCTCACCACCAGACAGTTCTACCTGTTGCCGCTTCATCAGGGCTCTGATCTCTTTTTGTAAGACACGCTGCTGGCTGGAGCTGGCATTCATTGCAACCTGCAATAATATAGCAATTATCTCTGAAAGACAATTTTCAATAACGTTAGTACCCAAGGTTATTTTAGGGTGACTTTCACGACGGTCAATGTCCACAATAATTAGTCCTTGCACCGGCAGTTCAACTTTACCAATTTTGATGGTCACCTCCTTGAACCCCACCTGCGGCACGGGCTGACCATTGCTGGCGATGATGCTCAAGTCATTATCTGGGTAGCGGGTAATATCTGTGTCATTCCAGTACCGCTTGAAAAGTACATAGGGGATGGTGGTTACCTGTGACCCGATGTCCAACAGTGCACTCATAGGAATGCCAACCAGTACCACAGGCAAGACCGGTCGTCCCCCCACATACTTGTCACGCCAGTTTGACGGGCCTGATGATCTTACACCTGGGGGTTGGCCCTCTGCCCCAGGTTGGGCTCGTTTAAATTACTGTACCTCGCAATATGTCCTGGCTGGCTGCAGCGGCGGCAGATGGGTTGTCCATCCTGGTCGTAGCGGTCCGTTGGCTTCCCTCTGGACGGTGGGATCCTCTTCTGTCGGCGCCACGGGATGTCCTCCGGACTGGTAGCCAGCTGGATCTTTCCTGGAGAGGATACCTGTAACGACTGCACAGTCCTGGTTAGTGCGGCAACGCTCTTGGTCAGTTCTTGGACCTGATGGTGCAGGTCTGTAAACGAGGTACTATTCGTAGTCTGTGCATTGGCTCCTGCAGGTTCTATAGACTGGGGCGCCGCCTCCTGGTGATAAGTGATAGCAGGGCGCCTGGAGGCTACAATGCCACTGGGTGCGGGTTCTCGGAGTACCCGGATGGCTCTGTCCTTAAAACTGTGCAAAGTCTAACTCAGGGTTCTGGAGGACCATCAGGCGTAACTGGGTTCGGTGGGCGCTGGACAGCAGACCCTCAATGAATTGTTCAGTCAGCAGTTTATCTGCATTCCTCACACTGTCAGGGTCGGCCTGCTTAATGGCTCTCAGGGCCTCTTGCAAATTCAAAGCATAGTCTCTTATACTGTCTTGAGCCCGCTGCTTGCACCCATAAAATCTCATTTTGATCTCTGCTGAGGTGCGGGTATCAAAAGTGTCCATTAGACGGGCTAAAATCTCCTTCACGGTCCCCTTGTCCCTGACTGACCAGGACTTTACTTCTCGTTGGGCCGCGCCGGTTAACTGGCCTATCAGTATGCTCACTTTTTGTTCCTCCATCAGGGGGTATACTTTAAATAGGCTATACAGTCTCTCTTTAAAGTCGCTCAGGGTATGCGACTCCCCTGAGTACTGGGGCCGCTCCGGGGATGTAAGGCATCGTGAATGGCATCACTGCGGCAGCGGCCGCGCTGGCAGTTCCCTCTGCTTCCGTCATCTTCTTCCCCCCTAGTCAACCGTGTCCTACCTTCCGTTGCTCTTCTTCTGTAGGCCGCTGCTCCGCAGGCGACCGTCGGGGTTGAGGACCTTGCGTCGCGTCCTTGTGATGTCAGCGTCCGCTCGGCTCCTTTCAGGACCTTGTGCAGCGTCCGTGCGTAAGGCGGGGCTCCAGTTCTCTCGCTCTTTCGTCGTCCACGCCCCTATTCTTCCCGCGCAGCGTCCCAAAGATGGCGCCCGATGGCGGGAAAATGGCTGTGGATGGCGGGAGACGGCTGCGGATGGCGGGAAACTCCACCAAGGTAAGTATTACAGTCTTTCTTCAGGCACGCGGACACGAAATCCTGCCGACTACGCCAAAAGTTGACGCGCCCCCTGGGCCGTGTGTGTGTGGGGATATCCGGAACCGGACCCGTTGTGGATGCTGGGGGTTGTAGTCCCTTCATGGCGGGGACCCGGTCCCATGGCTCAGGGTGGTCAACCCAAATGGCAGTCTATATGCTGAATGTCCGACTACGCCACCCGTGGATTGCGGTCAGAGTGAACCACCGCTGCAGGGCAGACCGCTGAGGCTGGTGTTGTGGGTGCAGCAGAGGATAGTACAACTCTCCACGGGAGGAGTATAGCCTCAGGGCAGTAAATAGGGATGTTGGTGGTGATGGTGCGCGGGAGCAGCAGTAACCACACGGAGTCTGTCATGCAAGTCAGGGTCTTTACTGTTGGTGGTATTAAGGGACCCGTCCAGAATACAGGTTAACAATGGAGGCCTGGTCAGTCTGAGAGCAACTGGGAAATCCCGCTGGTCAGGGGGAGTTTGTAGGCCTACCGTGCTGACTTCACTCTTTCTTGGCTATCCCGCTGTAGTGTGGTGGTAGCCCACGTCCCTGAGTGTACCGTGTTGTTCTCACCCGTATGACTGGCGACTCGGGCCTTCCGTACCTCTCACCCCTCTGGGGCAGCAGTGGTCCCTCTCGTGTGGCTGAGCCTTCGGGCTTCCTTGGGCCAGAGGACTTGAAGTCCCCTGTGTGGTGGTTTTCTGCTGCTGGGCTTATAACCCTCACAGCCTCGGACGCCAGTGTCCGGCTTAGTAAGTCTCTAGCCAGGAAGAGCTCTGCTAGCTCCCTTCCTGGCCTCGTGTTCCTCCTCTGCCTACAGGGACTCCTCAGCCTGCTGCTGACCTGTCCCTACCTGCAACTTGTCTGGAACTTCTCACTAACTGGTCTCTCTAACCCCGCCCCAGATCCAGTTTATAAAGGGCAGATTTCTCCCCTCCCTGGACTGAGGCAGGAGGTGCTGCATGCTAATTGTCCCCAACCAGGGAACCTCCCACCTGCTCTCAGACATGACATTGCTGCCAGTGTGGCGACCAGACCTGGGGTGCCACAGATCAAACAGAATTCATCAGTTTTCCTCCATCTCACTCAGCCCCCCATCTGACCTATCCATCAAAATCAATGTCTGTCCACTTTCCCCAGTCCCACAAGCTTGCTGCCTTGGGGTAACCCTGGACTCTAACTTCTCCTTCAAACCACTTATCCAAGGCCTTTTCACTTCCTGCCGACTCCAACTCAAGAACATCTCCCGGATCCACACATTCCTCAACCACGAATCTGCAAAAACACTAGTGCACGCCCTCAACTCCCCCCTCGACTACTGCAATCTCTTGCTCTGTGGCCTCCCCTCTAACACTCTTGCACCCTTCCAATCTATCCTAAACTCTGCTGCCCGACTATTCCACCTGTCCCCCCGCTATTCCCCGGCCCCTCCTCTCTGTCAAAAACTTCACTGGCTCCCCATTACCCAAAGACTCCAGTTCAAAACCCTAACCATGGCATACAAAGTCATCCACAACCTGTCTCCTCCATACATCTGTGACCTAGTCTCCCGGTACACACATATACGCAACCTACGATCCTCACAAGATCTCCTGCTCTACTCCCCTCTTATCTCCTCTTCCCACAATCGCATACATGATTTCTCCCTTGGCTCCCCCCTACTCTGGAACTCCCTATCCCAAATCATCAGACTCTCGCCTACCGTGGAAACCTTCAAAAGGAACCTAAAGACCCACCTCTTCCGACAAGCCTACAACCTGCAGTAACCATCGCTCCACCACGCCGCTGCATGACCAGCTCTACCCTCACCCATCCCTTGTAGACTGTGAGCCCTTGCGGGCAGGGTCCTTTCTCCTCCTGTACCAGTTTGCTTTTTTGTTCAAGATTTTTGTAATTATTTTGGCTATGTAAACCTCCTTTTTCACATGTAAAGTGCCATGGAATAAATGGTGCTATAATAATAATAGATAATAAATACAATAAAAAGCTGAGTAAAAAAAAAGCAATTTTAAAGTTCATCTTTTTCCATGTTTCGCTGTTTACCCTACTAATTAATCAATTTTATGTTTTCATTGATTGGACTTTTACGGTCGCAGTGATACCAAATATGCTTATTTTATTTCTTTATACTTAACTGGTAATAGCAGGTAATGGGGAGGAAGGAATTAAAATTTTTATTTTTGGATATTTTTCAACCTTTTTTTTTCATTCTTTATTTTTTTCTCAGGAGTGGGAGCCAAAACCAGGTGAGGAACAACCAGAGAAAGGGTATAAAATAGAAACAAGTGCACCAATTCTGCATTTATCACCCACTCCTGGTTTTGTCTCCCACTCCTGAGAAAAAATACTGACTGACCAAATACTAATAGTGAGGCCGTGGCCTAAGACAAGATGCCAGCAATGAAGTCTTTCAGCATGGCCCTTGGCTACCATGACAACCCATCGGTGACCAACGATCACCTTGTTGGGTGGGTGATGCTAATTATATGGCACTGTCAGTTATTGACAGCAGCATTTAAATGGTTTAGCAACATTGATCAGCGCCAGCTCTGGTCGCTACTGTTACAGGAAGATGCTGGTTATGTATAACAGCCGGCATCTCCCTGGTATGGTGCGGGCTCAGCTCCCGAACCCGCTCCATATACCGGCACCCAAAATAGTTATCGCCAGGAAATTGTGCCTTGTCACGAGTGTGTCAGAAGTGACAGTCAACCTGCAGTTGGTTGCAGGAGATCTTTGTTTGTCATTACAGACAACTTCTTAGAAGCTGTATCTCTAGGACCCAGCGGCTACCTTCCTCTGGCTAATTAACACCCTGGCCTGGGTGTATAAATACCTGCTGTATGCCAGAGGGAGGTGCCGGTCATATTCATTACTCCTTGTGAAGGCTTGAGCAAGAGCAGTACTTCTTCCTCTCTGGTGCTAGAGGACGTGTGCGCATTTGTCTAGAGTTGACTAAAGCTAAGTGATTTTCCCTTGTTTGTCCCCCCTTGTTGTATTTAGTGTTCAGTGGGGATCGACTAACATTGGACATAATTTTTTTTAAAAAATGATGTTTTTTTTTTCAGTGGGGATCGACTAGTGTTCATCCCCTCCCTTCCCTAGCCTGAGCCTAACGCCAGGGAAGGACAGGGCGAGGTACACATGCGGTGATTGGTGAAGAACCAATATAGGGACGTTAGTGGAGACGGGGTGACACTAGATCAGCCTAAGAGGTCTCCACTCCCCCTTTTCCCTAGAGTCTGGGCTCCCTTTCCCTCTTCCCTTTGTGTTGCACTTAGTCTTTTCTACACCTTGCGTGACATTATTGCCGGCTGAGCACATTTTGAAAAGGAAAAAAAAAAAACTGACACTTTGTTGTTTTTTTTCTCTGTGTGTTTTTGGGCGTGGACCTTTTTTTTTTTTTCCTTTCTCCTTGGTATGGGTTCAGTTGCAGAGCAGTTCCACTGTCTGTCTCTGGAGGTGAATGACCTCCGTTGTGAGGTTCAGCAGCATCATCAGCGGCTACAGGTCGCCAATGTGGGGGTCTCTGCAGGTAGGCGTGTCCGGTCTGAACCCAAGGTTGCCCTCCCGGCCAGGTTTTCAGGAGGTAGGTACAAGTTTTTTTTGTGTTCAAGGACGCCTGTAACTGCATTTTAAACTTCGTCCTTACTCCTCCGGAAATGAGGAGCAACAGGTTGGAAATATGATCTCTCTACTGCAGGGACATCATCAGTTGTGGGCGTTTTCTTTACCGCAGAACTCCGTTTGTCTCCAGTCTGTGGAGTTTTTTTTTGGGGCTCTGGCTCTCATCTATGATGACTCTGACCGAGTCACCTTGGCTGAGTCTAGTCTACGTCTCAGCCCTTAGAAGTCAGTTTTGTGAAGGGCTTACTGAAAGGTTGAAAGATGCCTTGCCAGTATATGAAACCCCTCAGTCCTTGGAGGTTGCCATGTCATTGGCCATACGCCTTGATAGACGACTTCGGGATAGATGGGTGAGACCACCTTCTCCGGGGCCTTCTTGTTGGGGTTGTGTACCTCTGCCAGGGGAGGCCTTATGATCTAATATCAATGTCTGATTCCACAAAGGCTCATCTGGATGAACAGGGATAAATTCTCATACATGTGCTCAAATATCTTGTAGAAGACCTTCCCAGGAGAGTGGAGGCTGTTATTGCTGCAAAGGGAGAACCAACTTTACATAAGTGCCTATGGATTTTGAAAGGGTTATCATAAAAGCTCCTATAGGTGTAAAGTGTAGGTGTCCTTACACTTTGCACACCTAGGTTTCAAGATTCCACCTATCAGTGTGTCTGGACGCAGTAAATCCAAGTAAAGGGAGAACCAGAAAGACACAACAACTAAAACAACTAAAACAACTAATAACGCTTAGGCTGCTGCAGATCCACTAGGGGGTGAAAATGCAGGTAATGGACAAACAAATGGGTTAATTCTGCGCTGCCATGTAGAAAGTATGAAGGATGCCACTCCGAGTGTAAGTGGTTTATTTAGTCAGTGTGTTTCGAAGTGTACAAACTTCTTTCTCAGGACAACCACAGAAGGCTACTTGCAGTTAGGGGGTGTGTCTGCATCATACATCTCCCCGGAGATTCGCAAGAAAAAAGGCGTATTTTTTTTTAGGGAAAAAAGGACATTTTGTTGGGACCTGTCCTTCAATTCCTAAAAAAAAGGAGACTCGATTAACTCTTGGTAGTCTGGAGTTGGATAAACAAGGGGTGCATTTGTTGCCAACAAGCAGTTCCCGCTTTGTCCTGACAGCAGAGGTGGTGCTAGAGAGCAAAACAGAGAAAATTTCTGTGTTTGTTGACAGTGGAGCCAGAATCAGCATGGCTGATGCTGAGTTGGTGAAAACTCATTGTCTTGCTTGCTGTACTTTAGCTAAATCTATTTCCATCTTCGCCATCGACTCGGTGCCACTTGCCCTGAAAGCATTTACTCAGATTGTACATAATGTAAAACTGAGGGTGGGGTCAGTTCATTGTGAAATAATCCCTTGCTATGTCCTGGACAATCTTCCCACACCTATTGTTTTTGGGTATTCCTTGGCTTGTTAAACATAATCCATTGGTGGATTGTCAAACCGGGGAGATTACTGCCATGAGAACTGTTTAGATATTTCCCTTTCTACGGAAATATTACCTGCTTTTCTATCTGGTTTTGAGGATGTTTTTTTCTGAGAGGGGGTGTCAGGATTTGCCTCCTCATTGTGCATATGATTGTCCTATTAACCTGACCCCTGGAGCTAAATTACCTAAGTCCAGACTGTATAATCTTTCTGGCCCTGAGAGACAAGCCATGAAGGATTTAATTGCGGAAAGTCTGAAGAAGGGACATATCAGACCCTCATCTTCGCCTGTGGCAGCAGGGTTCTTCTTTGTAAAGAAAAAAGATGGCGGTCTACGTCCGTGTTTAGATTTCCGGGAATTAAATCAAATTACTATCCGTGATCCATACCCTCTTCCTCTGATTCCTGATTTCTTCAGCCAGGTTGTAGGAGCTAAGGTATTCTCCAAGTTGGATTTAAGAGGAGCCTACAATCTGGTTAGAATCAGAGAAGGGGACGAATGGAAAAAAGCGTTCAATACCCCAGAAGGACATTATATTTTCCATCATTTGGTGGGGAGGTTTGTGGTGGTCTATTTGGATGATATTTTGGTTTACTCACCTGATTTTGAGACACATCAGGGGCATGTTAAGCAGGTGCTCCAGATATTAAGGGATAACAAACTTTATGCAAACTGGAAAAATGTTTTCTCTGTTCAGGAGGTGCAGTTTTTGGGGTATTTGTTGTCCTCTTCAGGTTTTTGGATGGATCCGGAGAAGATCCTTGCAGTCTTTGATTAGGAACGTCCCGAGAACCTGAAGGCTCTACAACGTTTTTTGGACTTTACTAATTTTTACCTGAAATTCATTCAAAATTACTCAGTAATTGTGAAACCCCTCACTGACATGACTAAGAAGGGGTCTGATTTTTCCAAATGGTTAGATGCTTCCCTCCAGTCTTTCTCTTCCTTAAAGAATCATTTTGCCACTGCACCTATACTCAGTCAACCCGATGTTTCCCAACCCTTAATTGTGTAGGTTGATGCGTCGGATGCCTGGGTTGGGGATGTGTTGTCTCAGGGTTCGTCCCCTGGTAAATGGCGTCCATACGCCTTCTTTTCTAAAAAATTGTCTTTGGCTCAAATTGTGACGTTGGTAATAGGGAACTTTTGGCGATCAAATTGGGTACGAAGAATGGCGACATTGGTTGGAGGGGGCTGTCTATCCTATTACTGTTATTAATGACCATAAGAACCTGTCACATCACCAGTCAGCTAAACGTCTCAACCCTAGACAAGCCAGATGGTCCTCGTTTCTCACTAGGTTCAATTTTGTTGTCACTTTCCGTCCAGGGGTCAAAAATGTCAAGGCTGATGCTTTGACCCGGAGCTTCCCTGGTGGTGGTGACCATGAGAACCCTGCCCCGTTATTACAGAAAGGGGTAGTCATTTTAGCACTGTATCCTGAACTGGAGGGTGAGTTGTTAGAGGCTCAGGGGGACGCCCCTGCCTCCTGCCTTTCAGGAAGGTTATTTGTACCATCTAATCTGCAAACTAATTAAGGAACATCAAAACTTTGTGTTTGCTGGGCATTCAGGTGGTAAGGCAACCGTGGACCTCCTCTCTCGTCGTTGTTGGTGGCCGGGGCTCGATCAGGATGTGATTGAACACGTAGCTGCTTGTAGTATTTGCACGCGTTCTAAGGTTTTGCATACCCGTCCGTCTGGTACTCTTCTTCCATTACCTATCCCTAGTAGTCCATGGATTTTATTACTGACCTACTGGTTTCTGCAGGCAAAACGGTGGTTTTGGTGGTTGTATATAGGTTCAGTAAAATGGTTCACTTTGTCGCATTGCCTGCACTTCCAAATGACAAGACACTTGCTCAGGTGTTCATAAATGAGATTGTGAAGCTTCACGGGGTTCCCTCCGATGTGGTGTCAGATCGGGGGACCCAGTTTGTTTCCAAGTTCTGTAAGGCATTCTGTTCTCGACTGGGGAGTGCAGCTGTCCTTTTCCTCTGCCTTCCACCTTCAGTCGAATGGACAGACCGAGCGTATCAATCACAATTTGGAGACCTACCTCAGGTGTTTCGTCTCCGAAAATCAGGAGGATTGGGCATCTTACTTACCGCTGGCAGAATTTGCCATTAATAATCATCGTCAAGAATCCACTGGCGGGTCACCGTTCTTCGGTGCATACGGTTATCACCCACAATTTGGTACCTTTAGAGGGGGAGGAGCTTCAGGAGTTCCTGATGAGGAACGGTTTGCCTCGTTGCTCTCCTCGGTATGGCAGGGTGTTCTGAGTAATTTAAAGATCATGGGAGACAGGTATAAACATATGGCTGACAGAAAACGCTTGCCAGGTCCGGACCTGAATGTGAATGACTGTGTGGTTGTCTACCAGGAATATAAGATTGAAAGTTCCTTCTTGGAAGCTGGGACCTAGATTTATTGGTCCCTATAAAATAACTGCCGTCATTAACCCAGCGGTGTTTCATCTTAAACTTCCTCAGGCCCTTAAGGTCCTCAACGTTTTCCAGAGGTCGTTACTCAAGAAGCATGTGGAACCTCTTGAGCCCTCACCTCTACCACCGCCCCCAGTAATAGTTGATGGTAATCTGGAGTTCCAGATTTTGAGGATTGTAGATTCTCGTCTCCAATGTCGTTCTGTACAATGCTTGGTGCACTGGAAGGGCTATTGTCCGGAGGAGAGGATGTGGGTTTCAGCATCAGAGGTGAACGCTCCCAGGTTGGTTCGTTCATTTCACACCTCTTATCCTGAGAAACCTGGTCCTGAGCGTCCGGAGGCCACTCGTAGAGGGGAGGGGGTACTGTCACGGATGTGTCAGAAGTGACAGTCACCCTGCAGTTGGTTGCAGGAGATCTCTTTGTTTGGCATTACAGACATCTTAGAAGCTGTATCTCTAGGACCCTGCGGCTACCTTCCTCTGGCTAATTAACACTGGCCTGGGTGTATAAATACATGCTGTGTGCCAGAGGGAGGTGCCAGCAATATTCATTACTCCTTGTGAAGACTTGAACAAGAGCAGTGCTTTTTCCTCTCTGGTGCTAGAGGACATGTGCGCATTTGTCTGGAGTCGACTAAAGTTAAGCGATTTGCCCTTGTTTGTTCCCCCTTTTTGTCAGTAGGCATCGTTCAGTAGGCATCGACTAGTGCTCATCTCCTCCCTTCCCTAGCCTGAGCCTAACGCCAGGGAAAGACAGGACGAGGTACGCATGCGGCGACTGGTGAAGAACCAATATAGGGATGTTAGTGGAGACAGCATGACACTAGATCAGCTTAGGAGGTCTCCACTGCCCCCCTTTCCCTAGAGTCTGGGATCCCTTTCCCTCTTCCCTTTGTGTTGCACTTAGTCTTTCCTACACTTTGCGTGACAAATAGGTGATGTGTTGCTGCTTCGGACTGTATTAACAAGTCATTAAATGTCCCTTTATCGGAATGACCAATTGATGCCTTCATTTAGTACGGCTTCAGTCTTTATTGCACAACTACACCCATCTTCTGCAGCAAAGCAACAGTTAATGCTCTTCCTGGTTCTGAGCCCTGTTGCTATGCAACACAATGGGATGAATTTATTAAGGCTGGAATTTCAAACATCAGTCTTGAATAAAAACTCCACTGGGGTAAGAAGCACCACATTTAACTCCTAAATGACCGCCAAAACGCCTTTTTACAATGCACATTAAAGGGCCTTAAACCTCAGCATCACTTTTTTTTTTTTGTGTTCACTATATATTATAGCTGACACCGTGCTGCATCAGCCACGATCAGTTTTAGCACCGCTCATGGCGATTTACAACCCAGAAGGCCAATGTCAATCGCGACAATGGAACCCAGATGGTTTATAGAAGGTAAAAAGGCTCCATCTTTAACTCAATTTAGACCCCATAGTGGCAGGGTCTAGCAGGCTGTGTCAGTGTGAGATTGATAGGTCTCACGTAGTGCAGGACAGACGAACCGCAGTGTATAAAACCAGAGTACAAAGTGAAAAATATTCAAGTCCAATTGTGAAGCCAAGTAAAAAATGTGAAATAAAAAAAATTTGCTAAAAACTTTTTGCAGAAAACAAAATATTTATTGTAAAATATTGTTTTTAGTGTGCAAAAGAAGCAAATCATAAAAAACTATATAAATCTGATAATCACTGTAATTATATTGACCCAAAGAACAAGCAGTCACCACAATTACCAAACAGTAAACTGCTTAAAAGAATAAAAAATTCTAAACTGCTGCGTTCATTCTGCATCCAAATAATCTGAATAAAAAGTGATAAAATGTAATGTACCCGAAATCGTACCAATAAAGACTTCAAAACTCATTCTACAGAAAGAACAAACCTTTATTCAGCTCTCAGTCAAAAAGTAAAAAAGTTATAAAGATCTCAGAACATGGTGATGAAAAAAAAATTCTGATCAAAACGGTTTATGTGCAAAAGTAGTAAAACATAATAACTGATATACATCTGGTATCACTGAAATCGTACTGACCCAAAGAATAACGTTGTCTAATCAATCATGCTGCCCTGTGAATAACATTAAAAAAAGAAAGCAATTCTTGAAAGGCTGTTAATGAGTTTTGAGAAGCAGAATGAACAAATTAAGTCTAGGTTCACATTTATGCTGAACTCTACACTTAGCACTCATCTAGGAGTTTCAGCCTAAGGCTGCGTGCCCACGTTGCGTATTACAAGCGTATATGCTGCGGAATTTCCGCAGCGTAAACGCTTGTAAAACGCATGTATATCCGCACCCCATGGTCCCCAATGGCAATCCGCAATGTCAATGCCCATGCTGCGGATTTTTCCGCAGCGTATATGCTGCGGTCAAAAATCCGCAGCGTGTTCATTAATTTTGCGTTTCCGCATGCGGAATCAATGTGCGGATGGTACCCAAGTCTGGAGGAGAAAAAAATAAAGTTTATTCTTATCTTCTGATGTTTTCCCTCCGTCGCGCTGTTGTGTGAAGGACCTGCCACGTCATTGAGTCATGTGACCCATCACATGACTCAATGACTTCACCGCAGGTCCTGCACACAACAGGGTGAGCCGCTCAAGACTCCGGACGGGGCCGACAATGCATCAGAAGGTGAGTATAAACTTTATTTTTTTATTTTTTACCATTCTGATTCTTTTTTTTTAACTATTACTTGGTCACACTATATAAATCCATGCCGTTGCATGGATTTATATAGTGTGAACAAGTTGTCAAGCACTTTTCCAAGTGATGCTTAAATCACTTGGAGAAGTGCTTGATAACCCGCATGCGGAAAAGCATGCAAAGACGCTGCAAAGACGCCTCACAAACGCTTCTACCTGGCGGGAAAACCGCATGTAAAATCCGCATGCGATTTTCCCGCCAGTGAGAAGCGTAAAAAATATGCTTCAGTTCCGCAACGTGGGCACTTAGCCTTATTGGGACATGGTGGCCATCCACCAACCATTAATCTGGACTATCCAGGGTTGCGTGACACTCATCAGTAGACAAGACTGTTTTAAAATAAGACTTCATGTATGTCTGGGCCCACTGCAACCATTTTTTCTGGAGAGCACAGTTTAGTGGTGGCCAAACAGTAAGTTTATGTTCAACTACAGGCCTTTGGATGATCCTACACCTTGAGGTTTGGGGGACTTCAGAGGCACCAGCAGCTTTAAATAAAAGTTTGCTAATTTGTAATGGTATTTTAGCATCTGCTTTCTTGATCTGATGAATTTATCTGGCAGAAACCTTCCTCATTATGCCTTTATCTGCACAAACCCATCTGTGTTCTGTATCAGCCACTCTTTCACAGAAGGATAACACTTAAGTTTTTGTGAAAAGCTAATGTTCTCATATCTTGTTCAAGGCATTGCACTATTTGACACTTTTCGGCAGCAGAGAGATCCCTTTTTTTCCCATAATGCTTGAAACCTGTGGCCTGCATAATATTAAGGAACTTCCTTTTTAAGCAGTTTTCCTGAGACACAACACCATCCATGAGTTTATTTAAAAAAAAGAAAAAATGACATCTTTATGACACACAAATCCAATTTGCATAATAATTTGAAAAGCAGTGTAAACGTCATGTTGACAGACCTCTACTGTACATTATTGACATGATTTCATGCTAGTATGTATAGTATGCATAGTTACAGTAAATCAGAGGTGTATCAAGGTTTTCTGGCACCCGGGGCAAGAATTCAGTTTGGCGCCCCCTCCTCCCCCGGACATATGAGATTTGAACACTTAGACACGGATTGCATTCGGACAAATTTAATCCCATGAGTGTGAAGTGACCGCGGGCAAGGCCGCGCGTTGGTATCCATGATCTGGCCCAGCAAGATCCCCACACACAGACTCTATCTTGATAACCGTATCTTTACTTGTATACATTTTTAACACAGCAAAAAAAAAACAATAAATGACAACCGTAAATGTTCACAGCAATAACGTGTACTGATAAGCTGACCCTCACTGTCCCTACTCACACGTTACCAGTCCTTTACTCCAGAAGGATGTGTCCCCTGTCGCAGGCCTGTCTGTCTTTGCAGGAAGGGGTTCCAGCCGAAGAAGACAGGAGCAGCAAATTTCACTGAAAGAAAGGAATACTTCGGCCTCTCGCCAGAGGTCCCGCTTACAGTCTCTCTGATCCGGATAGCAGCTTTTGTGGATTCCCTTATGTAGTCCACACTCCAGTAGCAGGAGTGTAACAGCTGAATCCTTCAGCAGTGCAGAAGCTGGGGATGGCTCTGAGGATAAGGTGTCAGATAAAAGAAATCACGTTGAGAGTATCCTCTAAGGCACACACGAGGACCTGCACACCGTCCTGGCTCTTTTCACAGACAACAACAGACTCTTTGCGCGCTTTTTCCTGCTTCCCACTTTGGTCACGTGACTCTCTAGGGCGGGACACAGGAGACTCAGTCTTTTTCTCTGTCATCACACCCTGCGCAGGTGCAACCTCTGGCCACAAGGTGGCAACACCATCCTGCGTAATCATTTCTGTAACAGGCTCTATTTCAATTATCACAGAACAGCCAGAGCTGGCCAGCTCACTACACGCCCCCCCACTCAAAGGTTGGCAGTCCCTGCCAATGACCGGCTCCAGGGCGGCGATGGCTGTGGATGTGACAGAGGGCGGCTGGGAAGAGGGCCACACATATTGGTCTCTGTAGGACTGTCCTGTAGGTACCCCTGCAGTGGTCCTCGTTGTCCGCCTAACGGGTTGGATCCCCTCTCTCCTATCAGTCACCCCACTCTCTTTCCCAGTCGACATGTCAGTAGAGGAGGTAATCGGTTCAAGTGCGTCAGTCGGACGGACAGGGGTAGGCATGCATTCAATCTCTACATCCCCGGGGTCAGTGTCTCCTACAGTATTAGTTATATCCATCTCTCTAGGTATCACAGTAGGGGAGTCAGGCTGGGAACGGCAGGGGCGCAACATATTACGGTGCAAAGTTCGGATGCTGCCGCTGTCTTCACCCTGCACTCGATAGACGGGGCCACCGGGGTACGGCTGTCCAATTACTCGATAGACTTCGGTCTCCCACTTGGGCCGGAGTTTCCCTTGCGGTTTCTTTATACGGACTAGGACCAGTTGACCTACATTCAGTGGGTCCTCTTGTACCGGAAGTGGGTCACCGTGCACTTGATCCTGAATTTGTCAGCCTACTAGCCGGTAGACAGTCTCCATTCTCTGGCGGTGTGTTTGTAGCCAGGAAGGATAGGTACCACAGGTATCTTCTTCGGAGCTAGACAGTTGCAACTCATGGATGTCTTTGCCTGGACGGCCAAAGAGAAGGGTGTATGGGGTGTATCCGGTGACGGAATGGACTTGATTATTATAGGCCCACAGCAGTTCTGGGAGGAATCGAGGCCAGTCGGGCTTTTTGTCTTCAGCCAGTGTCCCGATCAGTTGTAAGAGGGTCCGGTTAAAGCGTTCACACGCCATTCCCTTGTGGATGGTAAGGGGTGGTCCTGGACTTCTTGATTCCATACATCCGTTGGAGTTCTTCAATGACTCGCCCTTCGAAACAAGCCCCCTGATCAGAGTGTAACCGCTCCGGACACCCGTAGACCCGAACGAATTGCTGACAGATGGCTTGTGCAGCTGATTCGGCAGTCTGATCCTTGGTAGCAACAGCGACGGCGAATTTCGTGAAGTGGTCCACCATCACCAGACAGTACTGGTAGCCACTATTCGCCGTTCCGATCAACAGATAGTCCACCATCAACAGCTCGAGGGGCCTCGACGTCTTAATAGTCTGGACGGGGGCATGCTGTTCCGCAGACTTGTGGAATTCACAGGTGCGGCATTCTTGACAGATGTTTTCAACCAGCTTACGGAGCCCCGGACAAAAAATGAACTGCTGGGTCCACCGGAGGGTCTTGTCTATGCCGAAGTGGCCGTTCCTCCTGTGAGCTTCGCCCACCATCTCATGGGCCAACTGCACCGGGACGACAATCTGCAAACACTCCTCCAGCATATGGGATAAAAGGGCCCTGCGATACAGGACTCCATCTTTCACGATCAGCCGATCCCATTGGGCAAGCAGAGCCAAGGCTCCGGTCCATAGTCGGGCTCTCACTTCGGAGGGCGGTTTCTCTTGTTTATTCACATACTGTTTCAGTAAGACGTGCTCGGGATCTCGATCTTGAAGCTTGGCCCATTCTTGCTGGGACAGGGGTGATCCCACTGCGGCTTCAATCCCTCCTACCACATACTGGCGGCTATCTTCTATTTGCTTTGCGAGCCGGGCAAAGTCAGGCATCTCATCTTCCTCCAACTCTTCATCCCGGTCCCCCACTGGCGGGGATGATGTCACTCTAGACAGGCTGTCAGCATTCTGATTCTCGTTCCCCGCTCTGTATTTAATTTTGTACTGGAATCTAGAGAGCCTGGCCATCCAGCGCTGTTCCATTGCCCCTAGTTTGGCATTCTCTAGGTGGGCAAGAGGATTGTTGTCCGTCATGACCAGCACCTCCGCTCCTGTCAGATAGCCGGCAAATTTCTCCGTCATAGCCCAAGTCAGAGCCAAGAGTTCCAAGCGGAAGGAGCTGTAGTTGACGGGATTCTTTTCGGTATCACGGAGAGACCTACTGGCATAGGCTCTCTCATGTTCTTTATTATCTTGAACTTGAGAGAGGACCGCCCCTAGGCCTTGAAGGCTGGCGTCGGTGTGCAACTGAAACGGTAATGTGTAATCTGCATACGCTAGAACAGGGGGGGATGTTAGAGCAGCCTTAAGTGCCTGAAAGGATTTTTCTCGGTCAGGCCCCCAACTGATGCGTCGCCCTCTGGGACTGTTCGCGGTCCCTCGGAGAACCTCATGCAGTGGTTCAGCAAGCCGAGCAAAGTCCTTGACAAACCGACGGTAGTAGCCTGCCAGTCCCAGAAAAGCCCGGACTTCTTTGACGGTAGTTGGCTGCGGCCACTCTTGAACGGCTGCTATCTTCTCCGGAGAGGGCTGGACACCTTCGGCCGAGATCCGGTGACCCAAGTAGTCGATTTCCTGCTGGAACAGACGGCATTTACTGGGCTTCAGCTTCAAGCCGTGTCCCCTCAGGCGCTGGAACACTTGGCCAAGCTTGTGAAGATGATCCTCAAAGGTGGCGGAGTATACCACGATGTCGTTAAGGTATATCAGCATAAACTCAAAGTTGAAGTCTCCCAGACAGCGTTCCATCAGTCTCTGAAAGGTCCCCGGTGCGTTATTCAAGCCGAACGGCATCCGGTCGAACTCATACAGGCCCATGGGAAGGATGAAGGCAGTCTTTTCCCTGTCCTTCTCACTCATTGGAACCTGCCAATATCCACTGGCCAGGTCTAGGGACGAAAAATATTTGGCCTTCTTCAGGGCAGTCAGTGACTCTTCGATCCGAGGAAGTGGATACGAGTCCCGGATAGTGCAAGCGTTCAGCCTACGGTAGTCCACGCAAAATCTCAGGGAACCATCTTTCTTTTTGACTATCACCACGGGTGCAGCCCACGGGCTCTGGCTTTCACGTACCACTCCGGCGCGTAGCATAGATTCTAACAGGCTTTTCACCTCCTGGTATTGCTGAGGTGGTATCTGCCGGTACCTCTCGCGGATAGGGGGGGTGTCACCCGTGGGTATCTCGTGCTGGATACTGGTGGTACACCCAAAGTCTGTGTCATGCTTTGCAAAGGAGTCTTGGTGTTTCCGCAGGAGTTCCTCCACTTGAGACACTTCTTGTTTGGTGTATTGAGACGTGTCTAGCTGTACTTTTTCCCGTAGTTTTTGCCCAATGTCTTCATCGTCTACTTGAGCGTTTATGGCTGAGATGGTTACCGTCCAGTCGCCTTCTGTAGACGGGGTGAATTTTAGGGGTCCAATGGGATTCACTTCCGTGGGTAAAGCATATACCCGGGCAAGTTGAGTGCCGGCTTCAAGGGCTAGGCCTACGTCTGCGGTGTTGTTTAACCTGACAGGGACTCTCCCGTTCCTCACGACGGCTAGAGTGCGAGCAACTAGTGGGTTTAGCTTACCCCCACTTAGGGTCCTCGGCTCGACCGACACTTCAACCCCCTCAAGTTGTCGGTGGGTGTTAAGGGGTAAGGAAATGATTGTCTCTTTTTCAGCGGGCAAAGTAATCCGAGTACGGCGTGGCACCGTAATGGCGGCTAGGGGTAGTTGTTCCTCTGCCATCTGTTGAAGTCCAACGGTCCGGATTACGCGCTGGAACGCCAGACGAGTCGGCTTATGTTTGGTGACTTTCTGCCAGTATTTGGGTCCTTTTCTTGTCAACAGCATAAGATCCAGGTCTTTCAAGATGTTCATTCCAACTATCACTGGGGTCTCGGAGCCGAAACCTTCCTTGACGATGACGATCCCTCGTTTCCCTAAGTCCTGTCCGCAGGCCTTTGTGTCCATCCAAGCAACTCCAGTCACTGGAATGGGTAGATTATTAGCCGCAATAATCTTAATGGTGGTGTCTGGGTCACGAGCAGTTCTTGGTTTGAGGTAATTTTCGTAAAACTGTTCAGAGATCGTGGTCACTTGTGACCCGGTGTCCCTCAGTCCCTGTACGGCAATTCCTTCCAGGACAACTTCAAGTGTCGGGTTATTCGAGGCAAGAGCACTCCGCCATCGGCTCTGTTTTTCCACGCCCCTCTCCTTGGCCTCCCCTGCTGCGCGAGCCTCAGCTGCAGGGGTGTCTAGTTTAACGGCGGTCATTGTGGTGAGGCCCGGCGTGGTAGCTCTGCTTGTGGATATGGCTGGGGTTCCATTCGCTGGTCTGATCGAAATTCCCTTCGCTGGGAACAACAATTTGCCCTATGGCGAGGATCACCGCATGACCAACACTGTCCCACGGGACGACTAGGCTGTCTTTGCTGGTCTCCCTGTCGGTCTAATGTTAACTGTAATACCTGTTTCTGTAAGTCTACTACCATCTGTTTCAGGTCTTCCGTGTCACTGTTCGGATTTTTAATGTCAGATATGGATCTGCACGCAGCACCTGGAATCCCCACATCCATGACGGGTCCCCTTGAACGTTCTATGGCTTCCTGTTTGACTTCAGCAAAAGTAAGAGTCGGCATCATCCGGATCAAGTCCTGTAACGTGCAGTTAAGATACTGGTCTCTCAGTCCTATTACAAATTGGTCTCTCAGTACCAGGTCACGAGGAGCCATACCAGCTAGTTGTTCCCTTTTTCCACAGGCTTGTTCAAGGAGTACCTGAAGGGCGTTCGCATATTGGGGAATATCCTCCCATTCAAGCTGCGTCCGTCTAAAGAACATGTGTCGCAGTGTTCCCTGGTATGTGGTCGGCCCATAGGTGTTCTCCAGCACCCGCACCAAATCATCCACTGTAAGCTGGCCCCTGACAGTCTCCAGTCTGACTGTCGTCCATGCCTCCCCCTCTAGCGTCAGTACCGCCATTTCTGCCAAGGTCTTAGGGTCAATATTATACATTTCCCCCAGTATCCGGACTTGTTCCGCCCACTCTGGTACAAGGTAGTTTCGTCCGCCAAATTTCCTGACCTGATTCACAATAGACACCGGCGGGGCTTTCTGACTGTACACGTGGCCTGGGTGGGAATCTTGTTGGTCACAGATCCTGCCGACTACGCCAGATGAAGTGACCGCGGGCAAGGCCGCGCGTTGGTATCCATGATCTGGCCCAGCAAGATCCCCACACACAGACTCTATCTTGATAACCGTATCTTTACTTGTATACATTTTTAACACAGCAAAAAAAAAAAACAATAAATGACAACCGTAAATGTTCACAGCAATAACGTGTACTTATAAGCTGACCCTCACTGTCCCTACTCACACGTTACCAGTCCTTTACTCCAGAAGGATGTGTCCCCCGTCGCAGGCCTGTCTGTCTTTGCAGGAAGGGGTCCCAGCCGAAGAAGACAGGAACAACAAATTTCACTGAAAGAAAGGAATACTTCGGCCTCTCGCCAGAGGTCCCGCTTACAGTCTCTCTGATCCGGATAGCAGCTTTTGTGGATTCCCTTATGTAGTCCACACTCCAGTAGCAGGAGTGTAACAGCTGAATCCTTCAGCAGTGCAGAAGCTGAGGAAGGCTCTGAGGATAAGGTGTCAGATAAAAGAAATCACGTTGAGAGTGTCCTGTAAGGCACACACGAGGACCTGCACACCGTCCTGGCTCTTTTCACAGACAACAACAGACTCTTTGCGCGCTTTTTCCTGCTTCCCACTTTGGTCACGTGACTCTCTAGGGCGGGACACAGGAGACTCAGTCTTTTTCTCTGTCATCACACCCTGCGCAGGTGCAACCTCTGGCCACAAGGTGGCAACACCATCCTGCGTAATCATTTCTGTAACAGGCTCTATTTCAATTATCACAGAACAGCCAGAGCCGGCCAGCTCACTACAAGTGTGTGCCTGGTGGCATTTTTTTCCAGCGCCGATCGGATCACGATCGGGCTGGAAAAATAAATTGCAGCATGCTGCATTCGGATCGCACGCACTCATATAAGCCTATGGGTGCGTGTGAAACATCATCCGAGTGCAGTGCGATATCTCTCGACGCCAGCCACAGAGGAGATGGAGAAATTACTTTCTCTGTCTCCTCCGAAGCTGTGCTGCGATCCTTTCTGTGCAATAGGATCAGAGCACAGACATTCAGCTCCCGCTCGCAGCAGAGCGGGAGCCGAATGTCATTAGCATATCGCATCCGATGCTATAGCATCGGATGCCATACGCTAGTGGGACCCTGACCTAAGTGTGAAAATTGCATATGAGTGAAGTGGCCATGTGATGACTGATGGAACCTGCAAGCAGAGCTGAATCCTGACAGTCCGTATATTACACGCTGTTAGGAATGTCTACTGGGCTTCATTTTATAATTAAAGGGCTTGTCCATACTTGCACAATTATGCGATTTGTACACTTCTGGCCACATTCCGACCAGATGTGTCCGGCGTCAAAATTTTTTATTTTCATTGAGTGAGGCCACGCATGCCTAGTTGGCATTTGACCGCATCTATGCAAATCATCGGAATGAGAGAATCCTGACAGCGTGCAGTGTGCACTGAGAATTCACAAATCTGCAGTCATATAGAATGACTGCAGACTCATCACAAACTTGGACAACCCCTTTAATGCTCCTAACATAAATAAAAATATGAGAATTAGTCAGTATTACAAATAACATTTACATCCACGTACCTGATAGATGACGTGGTTTCTGGAGTCGTTCTTTCTTTTCTTCTTCATCTTGTCCAGACTCCATGATGAGTTTTCACATCCACAGCCTGTTTCTGCAGACTTCCATCTTCTCTGGTCTTCTGCAGCACATCCCTACTCGATGCCTTTAAAGATAGCTGTGTCATTATAATGCTGCTGAATAAAAATATCTGCCCTATGTTGAGCCCCTGAATATATAATTGCCCCTCACTATATTTCTTGCACAAAATACGTCCCCGACACTGTCCCTCTTATGGTACATGCTCTCCACACTGCCCTCTTCTTTCCATACTGGGCCCCCTCTTCATACTGTCCTCTCACACTGTGTCCCCCACCTATAGGGCCCAGTCTCTATAGTGTGCCCCCTAAACACACTCCCCCTCCTTGGCTTACTATCCCTGCCTGGCTGTGCCCTTACACTATACCCCCCCATTCTCCCCCCACACACTGCTCAGTCTCTATTCTGTGCCCACTCACACTTTTCTCCTCCCATACTGTCTCCTTGCATTATTCCCCTCAATAGTCTCCTCACAAGTTTCTCCCTCCCACTTTCCATACTGCCTCTTCACACATCCCTGGACTCCCCATACTGTGTCCGCACCCATAGCCCCACTCATCATACGGTGTCTGCACCGATCCCCCCATTCATGCCCCCATCTCACCCCTTGCTCCTCATATTGTGTCTTCAAATTTTTTCTGTTCCCCATATTATGTCTGCATGGGTCCCTTCCTTGCTCCCCAAACTTGTGTCCTTAAATCATCCCCACCTCGTTACACTAAATCTCCCACACACAACAGTAAATCTCCCCCAGCCCCATTACACTAAATCTCCCCACACACAGTAAATCTCCCCCCACACAGAATCTCTCCCAGCCCCACTACACTAAATCTCCCCACACACAGTAAATCTCCCCCACACAAACAGTAAATCTCCCCCAGCCCCATTACACTAAATCTCCCCACACACAGTAAATCTCCCCCACACAAACAGTAAGTCTCCCCCAGCCCCATTATACTAAATCTCCCCACACACAGTAAATCTCCCCCACACAAACAGTAAATCTCCCCCAGCTCCATTACACTAAATCTCCCCACACACAGTAAATCTCCCCCACACAAACAGTAAATCTCTCCCAGCCTCATTATACTAAATCTCACTCCACACGGTAAATCTCCCTCAGCTCCGTTGTACTTAATCATCCCCAAACAGTAAATACCCCCCACACATAGTAAATACTTCCATAGGCGGATTATAATGAGGGCAATCCGGGCGACCGCCCGGGGCCCCGAGCCTGCAGGGGGCCCGCGGCTCCAGGCGGGGTGTCTAATGCCGGATTGCCCTCATTATATGTGCGGGCCGCCGCGGCACATAGCGGTGGCAGTGGCAGGAGGCGGGGGGGGCCCGGACCGCTCCCCCAGCAGCGGCCGCCGCTACTTCTTCATCGGCCGGGCCTGCACTGCAGCAGTTAACTTCCCTGTGCTGGCCCGGCCGCGTCACTGCTAGGAGACAAGGCCCTGTGCGCGGCTGTCTCTCCTAGCTGTGACGTCACGCAGTGCGCCCCGGCCTGCAGTGCTGCACCGGAAAAGAAAGAGAGCAGGCAGGAGGAATGGAGCCGGGGAATGGTGAGTGTGTGTGTGTGTGGGGGGGGGGGCAGGTGTGTGTGTGTGTGTGTCTGTGTGGGCAGGTGTGTGTGTGTGTGTGTGGGCAGGTGTGTGTATATATGTGTGTGTGTGGGGGGGGGGGCAGGTGTGTGGGCAGGTGTCTGTGTGGTCAGGTGTGTGTGTCTGTGTGGGCAGGTGTGTGTGGGGGGGGAAGGTGTGTGTGTGTCTGTGTGGGCAGGTGTCTGTGTGTGTGTGGGCAGGTGTGTGTGTGTTGGCAGGTGTGTGTGTGTGTGTGTGTGTGTGTGGGCAGGTGTGTGTGTGTGGGCAGATGTGTGTGGGGGGGAGGTGTGTGTGTGTGTGTGTGTGTTGGCAGGTGTGTGTGTGTTGGCAGGTGTGTGTGTGTGGGCAGGTGTGTGTGTGGGCAGGTGTGTGTGTGTGGGCAGGTGTGTGTGTGTGTGTATATGTGTCTGTGTGGGCAGGTGTCTGTGTGGGCAGGTGTCTGTGTGGGCAGGTGTCTGTGTGGGCAGGTGTCTGTGTGGGCAGGTGTCTGTGTGGGCAGGTGTCTGTGTGGGGGGGGGGGAAGGTGTGTGTGTGTGTGGGCAGGTGTGTGTGTGGGGGCAGGTGTGCGTGTGTGGGGGCAGGTGTGCGTGTGTGTGGGCAGGTGTGTGTGTGTGGGCAGGTGTGTGTGTGTGGGCAGGTGTGTGTGTGTGTGTGGGCAGGTGTGTGTGTGTGTGTGGGCAGGTGTGTGTGTGTGTGTGGGCAGGTGTGTGTGTGTGTGTGGGCAGGTGTGTGTGTGTGGGCAGGTGTGTGTGTGTGTGTGGGCAGGTGTGTGTGTGTATATGTGTATTTGAGGGCAGGTGTATTTGTGGGCAGGTGTCTGTGTGGGCAGGTGTCTGTGTGGGCAGGTGTGTGGGGGGGGAAGGTGTGTGTGTGTGGGCAGGTGTGTGTGTGTGTGTGGGCAGGTGTGTGTGTGTGTGTGGGCAGGTGTGTGTGTGTGTGGGCAGGTGTGTGTATGGGCAGGTGTGTGTGGGGGGGAGGTGTGTGTGTGTGTGGGCAGGTGTGTGTGTGTGGGCAGGTGTGTGTGTGTGTGGGCAGGTGTGTGTGTGTGTGTGGGCAGGTGTGTGTGGGCAGGTGTGTGTGTGTGTGGGCAGGTGTGTGTGTGTGTGGGCAGGTGTGTGTGTGTGTGTGTGGGCAGATGTGTGTGTGTGGGCAGGTGTGTGGGCAGGTGTGTGTGTGTGGGCAGGTGTGTGTGTGTGGGCAGGTGTGTGTGTGTGGGCAGGTGTGTGTGTGTGGGCAGGTGTGTGTGTGTGGGCAGGTGTGTGTGTGGGCAGGTGTGTGTGTGGGCAGGTGTGTGTGTGGGCAGGTGTGTGTGTGGGCAGGTGTGTGTGTGTGGGCAGGTGTGTGTGTGGGGGGGGGCAGGTGTGGGGGGGGGGGGCGGGTGTGTGTGTGTGGGTGGGGCAGGTGTGTGTGGGGGGGGGCAGGTGTGTGTGTGTGTGTGTGTGGGCAGGTGTGTGTGTGTGTGGGCAGGTGTGTGTGTGTATATGCGTGTTTGTGGGCAGGTGTCTGTGTGGACAGGTGTCTGTGTGGGCAGGTGTGTGTGTGTGTGTGGGCAGGTGTGTGTGGGGGGGAGGTGTGTGTGTGTGTGGGCAGGTGTGTGTGTGTGTGTGTGGGCAGGTGTCTGTGTGGGCAGGTGTGTGTGTGTGTGTGTGGGCAGGTGTGTGTGTGGGGGGGGCAGGTGTGTGTGTGTGGGCAGGTGTGTGTGTGTGTGTGGGCAGGTGTGTGTGTGTGTGTGGGCAGGTGTGTGTGTGTGTGTGGGCAGGTGTGTGTGTGTGTGTGTGGGCAGGTGTGTGTGTGTATATGTGTGTTTGTGGGCAGGTGTCTGTGTGGGCAGGTGTCTGTGTGGGCAGGTGTCTGTGTGGGCAGGTGTCTGTGTGGGCAGGTGTCTGTGTGTGTGTGTGTGTGGGCAGGTGTGTGTGTGTGGGGGGGGAAGGTGTGTGTGTGTGTGTGTGGGCAGGTGTGTGTGTGGGCAGGTGTGTGTGTGTGGGCAGGTGTGTGTGTGTGTGGGCAGGTGTGTGTGTGTATATGTGTGTTTGTGGGCAGGTGTCTGTGTGGGCAGGTGTGTGTGTGTGTGTGTGGGCAGGTGTGTGTGTGTGTGGGGGAAGGTGTGTGTGTGGGCAGGTGTGTGTGTGTGTGTGTGGGCAGGTGTGTGTGTGTGTGGGCAGGTGTGTGTGTGTGGGGGCAGGTGTGTGTGTGGGCAGGTGTGTGTGTGGGCAGGTGTGTGTGTGGGGGGGCAGGTGTGTGTGTGGGCAGGTGTGTGTGTGTGGGCAGGTGTGGGCAGGTGTGTGTGTGTGTGTGTGTGTGTGGGCAGGTGTGTCTGTGTGGGCAGGTGTGTGTGTGTGTGTGGGCAGGTGTGTCTGTGTGGGCAGGTGTGTGTGTGTGTGTGTGGGGGGGCAGGTGTGTCTGTGTGGGCAGGTGTGTGTGTGTGGGCAGGTGTGTCTGTGTGGGCAGGTGTGTGTGTGTGGGCAGGTGTGTGTGTGTGTGTGTGTGGGCAGGTGTGTGGGCAGGTGTGTGTGTGTGTGGGCAGGTGTGTGTGTGTGGGCAGGTGTGTCTGTGTGGGGGGGAGCAGGTGTGTGTGTGGGGGGGGGCGGGTGTGTGTGTGGGGGGGGGCAGGTGTGTGTGTGTGGGGGGAGCAGGTGTGTGTGTGTGGGCAGGTGTGTGTGTGTGGGCAGGTGTGTGCGTGTGGGCAGGCAGGTGTGTGTGTGTGGGCAGGCAGGTGTGTGTGTGTGGGCAGGCAGGTGTGTGTGTGGGCAGGCAGGTGTGTGTGTGGGCAGGCAGGTGTGTGTGTGGGCAGGCAGGTGTGTGTGTGGGCAGGTGTGTGTGTCTGTGTGGGCAGGTGTGTGTGTCTGTGTGGGCAGGTGTGTGTGTCTGTGTGGGCAGGTGTGTGTGTCTGTGTGGGCAGGTGTGTGTGTGTGGGGGGGCAGGTGTGTGTGTGTGTGTGGGCAGGTTAGAAAGTCTTGCCCTGTTGAACACTACACCTGACTTGAGGCCACCACCTCTTGGTTGTCCAATGTTCTTGCTTCTGTAGGGCTCTTCTCAGATATTCATTACACCAGCTCCCCAGAATACCAAAGCTAGGGTGGGTGACCGCGAGCCCTGGTGGTGGTCATAACTGCGGCCACCCAGGGGCAATACTACATAACAACAATCCCCTGAGGTGGTGTAGGATGTAAGGACCTATTCACACTACATTCAGCGCTGCATTCAGGTCTTTACACAAGGCTTACAACTGAATCCCTGAAATTCAGGATTGTGCTGTCTGAAATGAGACATCTGAAAGCAGAGCAAATGGAGCCTAAAGATTCAGACTTTAGCCTCGGTTTGCCTTTGTTCAAATCAATGGCTATGTTAAGGCCCATCTGAATGCCATTTTTCAGGGATTTAGATAGAAGCCTGGAAAGAGGAGATGAATGCATTGCAAAATTCAGTGTGAATAGGCCCTTATATCTGGAGTCTTGATATTGATGCCACATGCATTTTACTTGTTTTTAACTTAAAAAAAAAAAAATACACACACACAAATTATACACACACACACACACACACACACTATACATACACACACATTATACACACACACACAGATGTGTGTGTGGGCAGGTGTGTGTGTGTGGGTGTGTGTGGGCAGGTGTGTGTGTGTGTGGGCAGGTGTGTGTGTGTGTGATGTCTGTCTGTGTGTGTGTGGGCAGATGTCATTGTGTGATGTCTGTTTGTATGTATTTTTGTGCTTCAAATGTGTTTATGCGTGTCTGTATATGTTTGTATGTGTGTATGACTGCATGCGGCCTCCTGCTGAGTATTGTTGGCGCCGTGCGGCCTCCTAATGTCTCTGGGGGGGGCGCCGTGCGGCCTCCCGCTGTGTATAGATGGCTACGTGCGGCCCCCCGCTGTGTATAGATGGCTACGTGCGGCCCCCCGCTGTGTATAGATGGCTACGTGCGGCCCCCCGCTGTGTATAGACGGCGCAGTGTGGCCTCCTGCTGTGTATAGATGGCTACGTGCGGTCTCCCACTGAGTATAGATGGCGCTGTGCGGCATCTATACTCAGCAGGAGGCTGCACGTAGCCATCTATACGGTGCCATCTATACACAGCGGGAGGCCGCACGTAGCCATCTATACACAGCGGGAGGAAGCACGGCACCATCTATACACAGCGGGAGGCCGCACGTAGCCATCTATACACTGCGGGAGTCTCAGTGCTTTGTAACAGCAGTCAATAAATTCTGCTTGACTAATTCTGAGCACCATAAAGTCTGGTTCGCTTCTAACCTGCTGTCTTCATTTTCAGCTTGCTGAATTCTAACTCATTTACTGTCATTCGAGACGATTCCTTTGCTGGTCTCTTTCACCTTGAATACCTGTAAGTGCTCCACTTAATGTCATATTTTTGATTCTGTTCTTCTTCATCTTTTGGCATGTGCAATTGTATGAGCAAGTATTCATATGAATTTATGACCTACTTAAACCTTCGAGGACCTTAAATTTTATTCAATCAAATTTTTTTCCAGTTTAAAACTACGGGACATATATGTGCCTTGGTCCTCAAAGGGTTTTTAAAGGGGCTGCATACATAAATACGAAAAAAATAATTCAATTAGTGCTTTTTGTGTTCATTTAATTTTTATTTGAAGTCCATTTTTTTATATACCTTGAAATTAAGCCCTACCCCATGGAATGAAGCCCTACCTACATGACATCTGAGAGCTACATGGATCCCGCTTGTGAGGTGCCTGTCCGTCACTACTATTCAGTTTTAGGGTCCACTCACTAAGCCATATATTCTCTCATGCAAGAGAATAGGGCCAATTATGCTAATGACACTCGGCTCAAACTCTGTCAGAGCTTCAACTGAGTGTGATCCGATTCTCTCGCAGCACAGATATGGAGAAGATGGAGAACTTAATTTCTCCATCTTCTCCATAGTCTCTGTGAGTGTTCATCGGACTGCACTTGGATGACATCCGAGTGCAGTCCAATGTTTTACGTGCACTCATAGACTTGTATGGGTGCACATGGTCCGAATATCGAATGAGATTATTTTCTCATGCCAATAATCGCAGATCTGCACTGTCCCATAGTATAACATAGGGCCGAGTCCTATCCGATAAAACATCACATAGCATTCGGCCGTGTTATACGACAGTGTGAGCGAGCCCTTAGAGTCAAGGAATATTTACATGCAGATGATGATATTACTCTCCAAGTGTATATTTTTTTAGGCGAGTTCATAGTAAATGCTTTGCCTTTTTGACATGTGATCAACTAAAGAACAAGAAAGATTTAGGACCTCCCCTATACAGAAACGGAAAATAGTTTGGAGGACTTGCATGTCCTTTTTTATTTATTATGAGAAAATCATAAAAGATCCCGTTTTTTAACCATGCTGTGACTTTCTGCTGAGGGAGAGGGACAGAGCAGCCCTATTCAGTCTGTAATAAGACCTGCTGACAAAAGTGTTGAAGATACAGTCTAATGTGAATTAACAATGAAAAAAAGTTAATTTCACAAATGGCTTGTATTTTTTTTAATACAAACTTTTTTGTGTTTACAGCTCCTTTAAAGGGAATCTGTCATCAGGTTTTTGCCACCTAATCTGAGAGCAGCATAATGTAGGGTTAGAGGCACTGATTCCAGTAATGTGTCACTTACTGGGCTGCTTAGTGTTGTTTTGATAAAATCATTGATTTGTCAGAAGGTAATTGACTAGTAAGTTCTGTAGGACCCCACCCCCATCACTGATCAGTAGATTTCTGTGTACACTGAGCATGGGCAGAAAGCTGCCAATCAGTGGTGTGGGCGGGGCTATACAGAGCGCAGCATTCAGAGAGCTGCTAGATCTGCAGCAGATAAAACGGTGATTTTCTCAAAATGACAACAAGCAGCTGAAAAAGTGACACATAGCTGGAATCAGGGTATCTGCCCCTATATTGTGCTGCTCTCAGATGAGGCAGCACAATTAATATTGTGCCAAATTAATTTCCTGTGAACTATCACATGATCTATCACAGGGGATCATGTGACATGTCACGTGATAAATCAGGTGGGGGGGGGGGGGGGCCCGCGCCTTCTAAACTGCCCGGAGCCCTTGCTACTCTTAATCCACCCCTGAATACTTCCCACACAGTAAATGCACTGTGGGAGGGGGGCATTTACTGTGTGGGAGGGGGGATTTAACCCAGCCACACACAGTAAATATACCCCAGCGCCCCGTTACATTTAACCAGAGCACTTTCCACCAATGTTCTTAGCGCACATCTGGCGCCGGTGGGTGACATCAGCAGTGTGATCACATGATCTGATCACGCTGCTGGCGTCGCTCTGACCCGGAGGTCAGAGCTCCAATTGTACTCGCATCTGAAAGGCGCAAGTATAATTGATCACTGGACACTGGGAGCCGGCGCGCTGCAGCTTCTGTGAGCCGGCTGTCAACTTGACAGCTCAGAGAACTGCCGACTCCCAGTCCGTGGCAGAATGCTGCCGCCAGGGAAGACACTTCAGACCACCACCACCACTTTAGGCAGCCCGACAGTGCCCCCCTGCCGGCTGCGCCCGGGGCACATACCCTGCCTGCCCACCCGCCCCCTCCGTAGATACACCTCTGCAGTAAATTATAGGTTCAGTAAATAGCAAGACATCCCATTGCTCATTGATTATAAGCCCATTGTTGAACTTTAGGACTGAAGCACAGTGACATTAGACATTAAAAAATGGGTAGTGAGGAAGAAACAGGAACTTAAAAGATATTTAAAGAAAATAATAAAAACAGCAAAAAAGATAAAAATGTGAGATATAGCTAAAACATCATGCAGTACAAATGCAAAACCAGGAGGAAACAAATGAAAAAGTCAATGAGAGGATATGTCACCTGGGGAAGCTTACCAATAGATAAGGAAGTGATGTGCATGGAAAAACGTGACCTATAAAAATAGACAGTTAAAGTCTTAATACGATCATCTCTCAAGGAGTAGCCAAGAAAAAAAAAAGCACCATCAGATAAGTGTTTTGACAAAGGGATATTATAGGTCAGGAATGTCAAGATGATGAATTTGAAGAGCTATAAGGACATGTATATACAGTACTATGCAATAGGTTTAGGCAGGTGTGTGTGCTGCAGAGTAAGATTGCTTTAAAAAATAGTAGTGTTAATCATTTATTTTTATCAACAAAATGGAAAGTGAATGAACAAAAGAGAATCATTTTGCATTCAAAACATCATCAGTCATTTTAAATACACTTAGGCTATGTTCACACGTTGCATTTGTGTTGCGTTCCTTTCTGCAGACAAAACCTGTTCTCTTGGCAGTAAAGAAAGCAACTTACATAAACCATGTTTTGTTGCGTTTTTTGCTGCTTTTTTTTGGTGAGGCATTGCATCACTTTTTTGGTGCAGAGTACATGTGTCTACAGTACATGTTAATATAGTTAGTTTTATTCACCAAAAATGCAACAAAAACACATAGTTGCGTTTTTTTTGCACTCTTACTGCTGTCTATGGTGAAAAAAAACAATGCAAAAATGCTGAAAGAGTTGACAAGCTGCAGATTTTTTTTAAAAAAGCAGCGGTTTTCCAAATCCATCAGGAAAAAATAGAATTAGACTTACCAGTAATTCGGTTTCTAAGACCCTCCAGGACAGCACCAAAAGGAGGTTGCCTCCCCATTGAAATTAGGGAAAGGAAACACAAGAGGTTAAATAGCCCTTCCCTTCCCTCCATTCTCAGTGTTTTCCAAGGACCACACAGTATGAATGCTTGAATTATTTATTAACACCGAAGAATTTAATGAACATAAAGTTTCATACGGAGGGAAATTAGCCGTGCTGTCGTGGAGGGTCTTAGAAACCAAATTACAGGTAAGTCTAATCTATTTTCTCCAATTCCCTCCATGACAGCACCAACAGGAGTAATACCAAAGAATATATTTAGGGAGGGACTATAGCCTGGTGGACTTTCCTGCCAAAGGCTAAATTCTTTTACAGACATCAAATCTAATCCGTAATGCGTGGTAAAGGAAAAGGACCAGGTAGCAGCTTTGCAGATCTGCTCGATGGAAGCGCTGGCCCTTTCGGCCCAAGAGGCAGCCATGGCTCTGGTGGAATGAGCTTTTAGCGACACTGGAGGAGGCAGGTCTTGACTTTTATATGCCTCTGTGATTGCTTTTTTAATCCAGCTAGCTATAGAACTCTTGGAGGCCTTCTTTCCTTTGTTTGGTCCCCAGTACTGGACAAAAAGGTTCTGATCTTTCCTCCAAGGCTCCGTCTGTTGAAGATGGTAAAGGATGATTCTTCTGACATCTAGAGAATGGAAGTCTGACTCTCTGTTGTCCTTTGGGTTTTGGCAAGAAGATGGGAGAATTATCTCCTGGGACACGTGAAAATGAGATTATACTTTTGGAAGAAAAGAAGGGTCTAGGCGGAGGACTATTCTTTCATCCAGGATTTTCAGATAAGGTTCCCTGATGGAAAAGGCCTGGATCTCACAGACTCTTCTTGCTGTTGTTATGGCTACTAATAGAGCTGCCTTCCAAGATAATTTGTCCATTTGAGGTTGAATCATAGGTTCAAAGGGCATGATAGTTAGACCTCCCAGGATGGAACCACAACGTGTCTTCTCGGACATATTCTAGAGGCTGCTGTCATGAACCTCTTTATCCACCGGTGGTCTGCCAGGTTTTGGTCAAAGAAAACTTAGAGCAGAAATCTGGACTTTCAGGGTGCTAGGTTTTAACCCTTTACATAGACCATCCTGTAAAAATTCCAATATCCTGGCAATATCAGGATGAAAATGATCGAAGGGAGTAGAGCCATACCATGTAGAGAAGGTCTTCCATATTTTTAAATAAATGGCATTAGTGAACTGCTTTCTGCTTTTCTGTAGGGTGTCTATCACGACATCTGAGAGAACTTTGGCTTTCAGGATTAAGGCCTCAGAAGCCAGGCTGCCAAGCATAAGTTGTGTGGAGCCGGATAAAATATTGGACCCTGATGGAGTAGATCATAGTCTGGAAGCAGGATAAGAGGGCCCTCTGGGTTTAGAAGGTTCAGAGCCAGAAACCAACTTCTCTTTGGCCATAGAGCGGCGATCAGAATGGTTTTGACCTCGTCTTCTCTGATTTTCTGCAAGGTCCTCGGTAGTAATGGAATTGGAGGGAATGCGTAGGCCAACCCGAAGTTCCATGGGTGAGAAAACGCATCTACTCTTGAATTAGTCTCCCTGGGATCTATTGAGAAATATTGATCCACCTTTGTATTCTGTCGACTCGCGAACAGGTCTATCTGTGGGTGACCCCATTTCCTGGTTATTAGCTGGAAAATCTTTGAACTGTGGCTCCATTCTCCCTGATTTATATCTGTCCTGCAAAGGAAGTCTGCCTGAATATTGTCGGCTATTCTCAGATGACGGGCTGATAAAGACAGGAGATGATGTTCCACCCAGAAGAAAATTCTTGCCGAGACTTCTCGTAGGCTTTTGAACCTTGTACTGCCCTGATGACGAAGATGGGCCACAGTTGTCATGTTGTCTGAATAAATCATGACATGAGTTCCCTGAAGTATAGAACCTGCTGCTCTCAGGGCCTACTCTATCGCTCTTAGTTCTCTGAAATTTGAGGATTGGCCATCCATCTCTTTGGGCCAGATGCACTGGAAGTCCTTCTGGGATATGACTGCTCCACAACCCCTTTTGCTGGTGTCTGTTGTTAAGAGAAGACATCGGGTGCTGGATCCAAGAAATCCCCTTGGTCAAATTTCCCGGGTTGAGCCACCAGTTGATACCTTAACATGGTGAATAGATATTTCTGAGTTGAACATTTCTGGAGACTTGTCTCAGTGAGAGGACTCTTGTGTGAGCCTGGGCCCAGGGAACCGCCTGAATACACGCTGTCATTTATCCCTGGTCCAACATGGAGAACCTTATGGACACAGTCTTTTGGTTCTTCAGTACCTGGATCCTTGATCTCACATTCAATCGTTTGGATGCTGGAAGCAGCAAGGACCTCTGATTTTGAGAATCTAAGAGGATTCCTAAGAAGACCTTTTGGGTTGATGGGGTAAGATCTGATTTTTCCCAATTTATGATCCAGCCAAGGATCCCAGGGTCTGTAGTACTGATTGAAGTTGGTCTTGCAGGACGGGAGTAGAAGGAGCCGTGATGAGGAAATCGTCCAGGTAAGGGACGATGCAGATATTTCCTTGCCTTATAAATGCGACTACCTCTGCCATAATTTTTGTAAAAGGTCAGGGGGGCTGAGGAGATGCCGAAGGGAAGGACCCGGATTTGAAAATGGCACACTGTCTGATTTAGTAAGACTGCAAACCTCAAATATCGCTGGTAATCTGAGTGGATGGGCACATGATAATATACGTCTTTTAGGTCTACAGTGGTCATGAAAAAGTTTTTCCCGATTAGTGGGACCGTGGATTTTACTGACTCCATTTTGGATCTTTGGTAAACAATATATTGATTCAGCCGCTTCAGGTTGTTAATAACCCGGTGGGTTCCATTTGTTTTTTTTACCAGGAATAATCTTAAGTAATGGCCCTTGCCCTGTTCTGCTTCTGGGATGGGAGCAGGGCCAGCGTCAGCACCCGGCGCACCCGGGCAAATGCCGGGGCCCTGAGCAGGCAGAGGGGCCCACTGGCGGTCGCGCACCCCGCTGGGCTATGGGCGGAGGAGAGCGGTGTCAGTGCCCGCCCTTCTCCGCCGTTTGCTCAGGGCCCCGGCAGCCGGATACTTACCTCTCCCCGTGCCTCCGCAGATCAGCTGTCTTCCTGCTCTGAGCTCCCTGTGACGTCTCAGGTCAGAGGGCGCGGTGATGCCTTTACACCGCGCCCTCCCCTGAGCCGTCACAGGGAGCGCTGAGCGGGAAGACGCCGACAATGCTGGAGTCCCGGACCCGAGCAGTGGACAGCGGGCAGCGGGCGGTTGGTAGCAGGTGAGGAGACGGGAGGTGAGTATTTGATTTTTTTTTTTTAATGTATGGAGGCATGGGGCAGTATAAAGAGAGGGGGGGGCATCCTGCATGGGGCATTATAAAGAGGAGGGGTGACAGCCTGCATGGGGCATTATAAAGAGGAGGGGTAACAGCCTGCATGGGGCATTATAAGGTGGGGAACAGCCTGCATGGGGCATTATAAAGAGGGGGGGGCATCCTGCATGGGGCATTATAAAGAGGAGGGGTGACAGCCTGCATGGGGCATTATAAGGGGGGGACAGCCTGTATGGGGCATTATGTGGGGGGTAACAGCCTGCATGCAGCATTGTATGGGGGCCAGTATCCTGTATGGAGCGTTATAAGGGGACCGGTATCCTGTATGGAGCGTTATATGGGGGCCAGTATCCTGTATGTAGTTTTATAAGGGGACCAGTATCCTGTATGGAGCGTTATATGGGGGCCAGTATCCTGTATGGAGCTTTATAAGGGGACCAGTATCCTGTATGGAGCGTTATAAGGGGACCGGTATCCTGTATGGAGCGTTATATGGGGGCCAGTATCCTGTATGTAGTTTTATAAGGGGACCAGTATCCTGTATGGAGCGTTATATGGGGGCCAGTATCCTGTATGGAGCTTTATAAGGGGACCAGTATCCTGTATGGAGCGTTATATAGGGGCCAGTATTCTGTATGGAGCCTTATATGGGGGCCAGTATTCCGTATGGAGCCTTATATGGAAGCCAGTATTCCGTATGGAGCCTTATATGGGGGCCAGTATTCCATATGGGGGCCAGTATTCCGTATGGAGCCTTATATGGGGGCCAGTATTCCGTATGGAGCCTTATATGGGGGCCAGTATTCCGTATGGAGCCTTATAGCATTATAAGGGGGGGACAGCCTGTATGGGGCATTATGTGGGGGGTAACAGCCTGCATGCAGCATTGTATGGGGGCCAGTATCCTGTATGGAGCGTTATAAGGGGACCAGTATCCTGTATGGAGCGTTATATGGGGGCCAGTATCCTGTATGGAGCTTTATAAGGGGACCAGTATCCTGTATGGAGCATTATATGGGGGCCAGTATTCCGTATGGAGCCTTATATGGGGGCCAGTATTCCGCATGGAGCCTTATATGGGGGTCAGTATTCCGCATGGAGCCTTATATGGGGGTCAGTATTCCGCATGGAGCCTTATATGGGGGTCAGTATTCCGCATGGAGCCTTATATGGGGGTCAGTATTCCGCATGGAGCCTTATATGGGGGTCAGTATTCCGCATGGGGCCTTATATGGGGGCCAGTATTCCTTATGGGGCCTTATATGGGGGCCAGTATTCCGTATGAAGCGTTATATGGGGGCCAGTATTCCGTATGGAGCCTTATATGGGGGCCAGTATTCTGTGTGGAGCGATTCACCGGTTTCTGAGCTATTGTGGAATTTACAATAGATATCACTCATGTAATGTAAGAAGTGAAATCTTTGCATTGTACTATATATATATATATATATATATATATATATATATATATATATATATTTCTCCGCCGTATCTTTGCATCATGAATCGTGGTATGTGTTAAAGGGGCCCACTGAGACTCTTTCGCCCGGGGCCCAGAAAAACCTGGAGCCGGCCCTGGATGGGAGCAATTACTGCTGAGGAAAGCATCTGCTGAAGTTCTGATTTTAGAACCCTCTGGAGGTTTGCAGATGGGAGAGATATTACTTCCAGTCTCTGAGGGGGAAAGGAGGAAAATTCTATTTTTATTCCCGTCTTGACCAAGTCTAGGATTTTGTGGTTTGATGTTATTCTCCGCCATTGCTTGAAGAATCCTGAGATTCTGCCCCCCACTTGTCTGGCGTCATTGCCTATCAGAACGTTGGGATTGAACAGTGCTTTTACCTCTTCCCTCTTTGGGGTAGCTCCAGCGACCCAATTTACCCCTACCTCTGTATGAGGGATTTTGTGTTTGAGGGGGCGAAATGGCTTCTTTTTGGGTGTTTTTGGTTCTGGGAGAGATTTCTTTTTATCGGATACTTTCTCCAGTAAATTGTCCAGTACTGGACCAAACACGTATTCCCCCTTGAAGAGAATGGAGCATAATTTGGTTTTAGATAGGATGTCACCACTCCACATCTTTAACCATAGTGCCCTTTTTGCGGTATTGGAGAGAACCAAAGTTCTTGCTGCAATCCAGACAGATGCTGCAGAAGCGTCCGCCAGGAATCCCCCTGCCCTTTGTAAGAGGGGCAGTGAGGCCAGAAGATCTTCTCTTGGGGTACCACCCTGGATATGATCCTCTGATAAAACCAGCGGAAAAGGGTTTTTGTGACGCAGGTGGAAGCAATGTTCCTTCTTAGGGCGGCAGCTGAAGTCTCCTATGACTTTCTTAGTACACTATCCATTTTACGGTCAAGAGTATCCTTAAGCTGAGAAGAGTCTTCAAAGGGTAGGGTAGTCTTTTTTGCTACTCTGGCCACCTGAATGTCGACTTTAGGTATTTCTGTCCAGCATTTAGAGATGTCCTCATCTAAGGGGAAGCGATTAGTGTTGAGCGAGTATGTTCTGTCCGAGTATGCTCGGGCCGAGCTCAGAGTATTTATAGCTGCTCGTTGATGTGTTTGAATCGCTCCCATGTGCATGATTTGCAACTGTTTGACAGTTTTATTACATGTGAGGAATGTGTAAGAAATAGACATTCCTCATACGTAATAAAACTGTCAAACAGTTGCAAATCATGCACACGGGAGCGATTCAAACACATCACTGAGCAGCTATAAATACTCGGAGCTCGGCCCGAGCATACTCGGCGAAAGGGTTAATAGAACATACTCGCTCAACACTAGAAGCGATCCTTTAGATCAGATGGGATGTTCAGCTTCCTTTCTGGAAATTCCCATTCAGCCAGAATTAAATTCTGGACATTGTCATGAATGGGGAACACCATTTTCTTCCTTGATCTTAATCCCACAAACATCTCGTCTTGGACCGTGCGTGACGTCTTTTCCTCTTCTACTCCCATTGCGTTTCTGACAGCAAGTAAAAGTTCCTCCATGTCATCAGAGGAGAAGAAAAATTTCCTATCCTCCTGATCAGTATTATAGCCTGGAGTGACTTCGCCTTCCTCCAATCATTCCTCTGGGGCTGAATTTTCTGCCTCCGAGTCTGAGGTATCTTCTGGGGCGTATTTCCTCTTTTTGAATACTGAGGGACCCCCAGAAAAAGATTGTGAGAAGGTGGCCAAGGACAACTGGATCTCCTGGCGCACCATTCCTCTGACTTCATCCATTAAGGAGGGCTGCTCCTCATGGATAAATTTTCTCCGTACACAGCTAACATACAGCCTTTTTGTGGGCGAATGGGAGCTTCTTACTACAAATGGCACACTTGCGACTTGCAGGTTTTTCTTTTGATTTTGGTTCAGGATCCTTGTCAAGCTAGAACAAACAAGGGGAAGACATAAGAACGGATCCTGCACCAAGAGGGACCTACCCTTACCTGACATACTCAATGGGCCAGGGATTGCACTGGGCTCTGCAGATGCAGCTTTAGGGGTAGACCCAACCATCATTAGAACCTCAGTCCTACCTTATGGTGTCTTCCATCTGGGTCCTTTTGTACAGGAAACTGAGATCCAGCACCTTTCTCATCCAATAGGAGGAGGCCCCCCTCTCCTGACGTCAGGTCCAGCCAATCTGTTCTTTTTTGAATTTTCAAACTTCACTCCAAAATGGTGGTGCGTTCCACCGTGGAACGCAACCGGAAGGGACGTTGCACCCATTGCAATGTCCGGTGCGCGCCACTTCCCCTGTGCGTTCTATGCTGCTGGAGAGGCTCCGGAGGAGAGCGGTATGTAGGTAGAGGGGTGGGAACATGTGTAACTGGCTGGGGAGCTACGGGAGGCCGCCAGCCATCTCTTCTCACCATCCAGCGTTGCAAAAGCACCGGAGGATGGTGCGATCCCGCCAGGAAGCAGGAGCAGCAGCATGGAGGAAGACACGGGGTGATCGGTCCACGGCTGCCCGGCTAAGGTATGTGAACTGGAGAAGCTAATCGCCGGCCACAGCCCTCAAAAGGAAACCTCTTCATCCCTTTAGGGACAGGAAAAAGCAGGAAAAAGCAGCTTTTAATTTGCATAAAAATTGCAGCAAAAAAGCAACATATGAATATAGCTCAGTTGGAGGTTGTTTAAAACATCTTGGAAAACTAACCACAGATCTTCTGTGGATGTAGTGTTTCAGAAATCCCTCTGACTCTTCATTTAATTGCAGACAGACTCGATGATGTGGATGATGTCGGGGCAATATAATCACTTCCAGAACTGCTGGTTATCCTTTATGTTGAAGAACGTTCTTAATGACATTGGCTGTATAGTTGGTTTCATTGTCCCGCTGCAGAACAAATTTGGAACCAGAAGCCACCCTGATGGTATTGCATCATGGCACCAAGAAATACCCCAGCACAGTCAATAAGTTACATTTTACAATGGACACTTCATTGTCAAAAGTGCATACCTGGATAAATTATTCCAAAACATTGTCCATTAATGATGAAGCTGCTTCTCTTGGTTAGAGAAATGATTTTCACTACATACTCAGGGCTGCCACGAGGAATATCAGGGCACCATACTGGCAAAATTTTTGGGCCCCCTTGAGACTCCACCCAGTCTCCACCTCAGCTCTGCCTCGATCCCTAAACCTTCCACAGTCCCACTGCCCACTCTTGGAAAAAACTCCACTTCTGCAATCACACATTAACAGTTCCCATCGAACACCATATCACATACATAGCCATCAGCTTTTGTTTTGGACAAAAGATTTTTTCAGCCTGCCATCATGACAAGGTAGGCTCTTTTGGTCAGGCCCTACTGTAACCAATTAAACATTTCTTAAAATATCCAATACTCTTTTTAGATATATTTATTTATTTTTCTTTAAGGGAATATGTCACATACATTTTTTAAAATTACCAATAATACCACATACAAGAGAGAAATACCACCACACCATGACCAGACCACATATTACAACCACATAGTGACTGAATAATACCACAAACAGGGACCAAATACTGCCACATGACCAGACCACATATTACCACCACATAGTGACGGAATAATACCACATACAGTGACAAAACACCACACCATGACCAGACCACATAATACCATCACATAGTGACTGAATAATACCATGTACAAGGGACAAATACTGCCTCTCCGTTACCAGACCACATATTACCACCACATAGTGACCGAATACTACAACACTGATCATTAATAAAAAAACACAATACTAATACTACCTTAAATGCCATTATACACAGGAGCTCTGTACACAGTATACAGTGTATAGTGTAAGTGTACAGGTAATACAGTGATCACTAGTGACATTATACACAGGAGCTCTGTATATAGTGTCAGTGTACAGGCAATACAGTCATCATCAGTGACATTATATAAAGGAGCTCTGTATATAGTGTTAGTGTACAGGTATTGTGGCACCCCAGGGGTCTGGTTTCCACAGTAATAGCAGTATTACGTCTGTGAGCAGGTGGGAGGTCTCCTGGGCAGGATTCCTAAGCATGCCACACCTCCTGCCCAGTCCTGGGAGGGGAAGAACTTCCCCTACATAAACTGGGGCTGAGGCAGGGTTAGAGAGAGGAGTTCCAGACAGAGACGGAGTCTGGTCTGGACACGCAGAAACAGGGACAGATAGACATCAGGAGCTCTGTAGGAGCCAAGGAGAAGCGCCAGGGGCTGGAGCTGTGCAGAGCTCGCCCTGGGAGAAGGTACTAAAACCGGACACAGGAGTCCGAGGCTGTGGGGACTAAGATATACCCAGCAGCAGAATCCATCCGGCAGGGGATTCCAGGTCCTCTGGCCATAAAAGCCCGGAGGCTCAGTCACAACGAAGGGACCAGCACCGCCATCCCGGAGCGGAGGCTAACAGGAGGCCCCAGGTCACCAGCCATACGGGTGAGCACCACACGGTATACCCAGGGACGTGGGCTACTTGTAACCGCCGAAAGCAGGGTAGCCAGGAAGGGTACAGACTAACGGGAAGGCCTACAACTCCACCTGGCCAGGGGAACTCCGGCTTACTCGCAGACTAACCAGGCCCCAACTACTAGCCAGTACTCCCGGGGGAATTTGCCTTGTACCATCAGTAAAGGCCCTGAACTGTACCCTCGCGTCTCCGTGCTTCCTTGTCGCACCGTTAGTGCTGGGACATCCACACCATCACTCCCAACATCACCCACATCCGCTGCCCTGAGGCCATACCTCTCCCGTTGGGGGTTATATCAACATTGCTGCACACCTATACCACCGGCCTCAGCGGTCTGCCCTGCAGCGGCGGTTTCATAACCGCATTCAACGGGTGGCGTAGTCGGACACTAATACCATCATACCAATAACTGCCACTTAGTTTGACCACCCTGGGCGCGGACCGGGTCACCGCCACACGAAGACTACTACCCCCATCGGATCCGGCTCCGGGTATCCTCCGCGCGCACGCGCGCCGCACTACAGCACTGGCCCAGGGGGTGAGTCAGTATTACATTGACTTACCGGTGACTTCTCTAGTTGAAATCCTTCATCTTCGCTTTTCTTCATCCAGCGCAGACCGCCATTACTTCTTTCAGCCAGGACTCGTCTTTTCATAAAATAGCACAGTTATCTAGAGCACCGCTTCCAGAGCAAATTCCCGAAACTTCTACTCTACTCAGCTGAATATACACGTGCTTCCACCATTAATATAATTAGTTGTTATGCAACCCACCATTTCAAATATAAATTGTAATCCACCACTGCTCCCCCAACTAACTATAAATAGCTACTTTCCCCACACAATAAGTATATAAATTAATTAGCACCTGTACTCTTTCCCCCAATACATTACCAGTCACACTCCTGCATCCTTAACGCCCCCCACTTTTTACCTTCTGCTTCCCCAATTCATTATATTTACATGCCCCCCACCACAATTCATGTCATGTCCTCTCTCTCTTCCACCCCCACCCTCAATTCATCATCATTTGCTTTCCCCCACCCCCAATTCATCATTATTGGGCTCCCCCATCTCAATACATAGTCATTCACTCTTGCCTACCCTCAATTTATCATCATCCACCCCAAGCCCATTTAATTAATTTATATATTTCACACTTACCTCTCACGATCCCCTGCAGGAACAGCTCGCTCCACTCCTGGTGAGTGGCGCGTGTACGTGCAGTCACCCACGCGTCACAAAAGAGGGGTAGGGACTCTGCAGCACCAGGAAGGCTCTTTGCGCCAAGATATGCGCCACGCATGATACTTTTTTCATACCCTGGAGCACAGTGAACAGAGGCACAAGAGGGGAGGGGGCGGACTGGGTCCGTGCACCACTTCTGTACTTCTGCTCACTGGGCCCAATACAGCAGTAAGGGCAGTAATGCTCTGATGGCGGCCCTATACATACTGCATGGCATGATTGCAGGGATTTTCATCCACACAGCCATAGGATCATTATACAGGTTGGATAGTGAGGAGGATGATCATGTCAGTATTAAGATTTAACTAGACTGTAACTGACAATGGAAAATGGCCTGAATTTCATACCACCTTCACTAAACTGCACAACTGGCACAACAAATTTTGACTGGAAAGGTTCTTTAAGTGTACACCAAATCCAGGTTTATTCGACAGCCTGCCAAGTAATGAAATGCAATTCACTCCATCGAATGGTGTTTGCAGTGCTCCAGGAGTCAATCATGGTGTACTTTACATCCAACTAGTCTCATATATGGCTTTTTCATTACAGAATACAAAAAGCTAGGTTCCTAATGAGGCTATTTTAGAGGTTTTGCTGCCATAACCAATATGGCACTTGTTTGGCAAACAATCCTGGAATCATACTCCTATGGAACGTTATTGGCACAAAATTCTACAGCAGCTACATAAAATCACAACATACACAAATTTTATTTTGACACCAGTGTAGATTTCTCTCAAAGGATACAATTCAGGCAGAAAAAAATTTGGCTATTTATGTCTTGTAAGTGGGTTAAAGCACAATGAAAATAAAAAAAATAAAAAATACCTCTGCTTAAGATGGAGCTCGTGCAGAAATTGCCATAGCAACTAACTAATAGATACTTTTCTGGGCAGCCAGATACAGTCCCTGGCTTCAATCGTGCGCGTTGAAGGACATTGTCTCTTACTTGTCATTATCCGCTGCTTGGAAAACATGGTACAAAATTAAAGCACCCTCAATAAATTCTTCTGCGTTCTTGCTCTTTACGCCAATGAACAGAAGACAGCGCTTCTACAGCTTGAAGAAGCTTCATAATGACCTAAGGGAGTCCTAGTCTTCAGTATATAAGCTTGGTTTGTAATTTATTTTTAATCACTATATATGGTTTATGCTGAAGTGAGAGTGCATAATGGAAACCTGCAGGGATTGCCTAAAAGAGCTAACACAAGGCGGCACTACATGAAAGCTCTGCTTTGCATACCATGCAGAAATGTCCACTGTGAATCTTGAGCGGAGATCAGTATGCACTTTATCATTTGCATGTTCTCTTTTAAATTTTTTTTTTTTTTTTTAAGTGCTTCTTCCTCTCTGCTATCTAGTATTTAAAGAAATCCGGCCACCAGGTTTTCCCAATATAAAGTACAGTCACCTTGTTTAAAGCGAACCAGTCACCAGGTTTGGTCGATATGAGATACGGCCAGCGTCTTTTTGCCCTCATATACAGCATTCTATAATGTTGTATATAAGCCCCTGATCTGACCTGCAGGAGAAGAAAAAGATCTTTTCTTATACTCACCTGGGGGGAGGGGGGACGGTCCAGTCCAAGGGGTGTCGCTCGTCCTGGTCCAGTGCCTCCCTTCTTCTGATGCCATCCTCCTTCTCGTTTCGTGTGGATGACGCATCCCTACGTCATCCACACAGTCTCCCCGGCATTGCGCTTATGCACGACAGGGCAGAGAAGTACGCCTGCACAGAAGCGCAATGCCCATCCTTCATCCCTGCTTCATGTGGATGACGTGTCCCATGGCACAGTGTTTCCCAATCGCGCTCTTGCATAGGCTTACTTCTCTCTTCCCTGCTAAGGGCAAAGCAAAATACTTACTTCAGTGCGAATTGGGGACTTACATACAGTATACTAGAATGCTCTAAAAGAGGTTTTAAAAAAGGTAGTGGCCATACTTTATATTGGGAAAACCTGGTGACAGGTTCCTTTTAAAAGGGGATGTTATGGGTCATCACAAAATGCCATTAGTTTTTTTGTGCTAAATGGTTCTTAGGAGCGGGTGTGAGGTTGGAGGAGGCAGAGTTGTCAATTCTTTTGTTCATTTGATATGACATCTATATTAAACAAAATAAAAAGTAAAAAATAAATTAGTAATCTCCCTGTCCTTTCAGGAAGAGTTTACAGCAGGCTCCCTACCTTCAGAGGCAAGATTACAATTACAGGTGAAACCTCTTTACAGTTATAATACACAATCCAGAAATTATAATTCAGCACCACCAGGCCCCTCTTCCTTCCCAATGACTTTTCACATGCTCATTAGATGTTTAAATAGAAAAGATAAGATCTGAGTCTATTACTACTAAAGAGCATGTAGATTTCCTGAAACAGGAAGTATGAGTCCCTTTTACAGGGGTTGCGCCACTGTAAAGAATACATTTAACTAAGCAGAAAAAGTGGAAATAAATGGTTTTGCAATTTATAGTTATTAAAAATTATGCTCCATTCAAAAAAATAAGCTTTCATCTGCTGAAGTATGACCCCTGGCGTTATTGCATTCCATCCTCCCAGTGGCCGAGCATGCGCAGTTCCTGTCATCATAAGAGTTCTCCCCCCCAACTCCCCACCCCCAGTGTGCACAACATATGCGCTCACTTCAAGCAGGTCTGACAGCGCATGGAGCAGATTGCTGAGAAGCACGGAAGCGTGTCAGTGATTCTTCTCCCTGCGCTCACACAGCTCTGACCTTTGATTGAGATCGTTCTGCTTCACAGACCTGTGTGAGCGCGATTGCCGACAGACGCTTCCCGCGCTCACACAGGTCTGTGAAACAGAACAATCTCACCCTGCCAACAATTGTCATGAAAACTTGTCAGACCTTGCAGCCCACATGGCAGGAACATGCTCTCCCAAGCGGTCGGACTACACTGATGAAGGCCATTTTGGCTGAAATGTTTGTTGTTTTCCTGGACTGTATTAAAATTTTGGTTTCTAAGTAGCTATATTGAGCGCCGAGGCTTTTCTCATATACAGTGAAGGAAATAATTATTTGATCCCTTGCTGTTTTTGTAAGTTTGCCCACTGACAAAGTAGGTTAATTTTAACAATGAGAGATAGAATATTCCCAAAAAAAAAAAAAAAAAAAATCAAGAAAAAAATCACATTGTATAAATTAGACAAATTTAATTTCATTTTGCAGTGAGAAATAAGTATTTGTTCCCCTACAAACCATTATGAGTTCTGGCTCCTACATATCAGTTAGACACTCCTAATCAACTCGTTACCTGCATTAAAGACAGCTGTCTTACATAGTCACCTGTATAAAAGACCCCTGTCCTCAGACTCAATTAATCAGTCAGACTCTAACCTCTCCAACATGAGCAAGACCAAAGACCGTTCTAAGGATGTCAGGGACAAGGTCATAGACCTGCACAAAGCTGGAATAGGCTACAAAACCATAAGCAAGACGCTGGGTGAGACAGAGACAACTGTTGGTGCAATAGTCAGAAAATGGAATAAATACAAAATGACTGTCAATCGACCGATCTGGGGCACCATGCAAAATCTCACCTCGTGGGGTATCCTTGATCCTGAGGAAGGTGAGATCTCCGCCTAAAACTACACGGGGGGAACTTGTTAATGATCTTAAGACAGCTGGGACCACAGTCACCAAGAAAACCATTGGTAACACATTACGTTTTAAAGGTTTAAAAATCCTGCAGTGCCTGCAAGGTCCCCCTGCTCAAGAAGGCACATGTGCAGGCCTGCCTGAAGTTTGCCAATGTACACCTGGATGATTCTGTGAGTTATTGGGAGATGGTGCTGTGGTCAGATGAGACAAAAACTGAGCTCTTTGGCATTAACTCAACTCGCCATGTTTGGAAGAAGAGATATGCTGCCTATGACCCAAAGAACACCATCCCCACTGTCAAGCATGGAGGTGGAAACATTATGTTTGGGGGTGTTTTGTCTGCTAAGTGCACAGGACTACTTCACCTCATCAATGAGAGAATGGATGGAGCCATGTACGGTAAAATCCTGAGTGACAACCTCCTACCCTCCGCCAGGACATTAAAAATGGGTGGTGGCTGGGTCTTCCAGCAAGACAATGACCCAAAACATACAGCCAAGGCAACAAAGTGGCTCAAAAAAGAAGCACCTTAATCCCATAGAAAACTTATGGGAGAGAGTTGAAGCTCCGAGTTGCCAAGCGACAGCCTCAAAATCTGAATGATTTAGAGATGACCTGCAAAGAGGAGTGGACCAAAATTCCTCCTGAGTCCTGACATGTGGGCAACCCTCATCATCAACTACAAAAAATGTCTGACTGCTGTGCTGCCAACAAGGGTTTTGCCACCAAATATTACGTGTTGTTTTCCAGACGGATCAAATACTTATTTCTCACTGCAAAATGCAAATACATTTATATAATTTATACAATGTGATTTTCTTGATTTTTTGGGGGATATTCTCTCTCAATGTTAAAATTAACCTACCCTTAAAATTATAGACTGTTCATGTCTTGGTCAGTGGGCAAACTAACAAAAACAGCAAGGGATCAAATAATTATTTCCTTCACTGTATGTGTATGCGATTTAGACGTGCAGTATGCTTCTTCTCCCCCCATCCTGCCCGATATGACGATGTCCCTCTGAAGGAGCTGTAAGCTGGAGAAAGCCAGAGGCCCATGTGGCTGGTTGACGTGATGAAATCACAGCCAGATCGCTACAGGTGATTCCAGAAGACAGTGTAGACACTAATTCAAGTGTAAGTGCACTGCATAGTTGAAGAGGGGCTTGGAGGGGGGATAATGAATAGAAGTCTGAACGCGGACAACTTTCCTACCCTTGCCGACCAGCACATTGTCTGTGTTTTTTTTCATACATGTGCAGTTATTCAAATCATTTTTGCCTCTTTTCACAGTACAATTGGCTTTATAGATATAATTTTTCTCCGGGTAAAAAGGTTTAGAAAAATAGGAAATGCATGTTTAATTTTAATGTGTTTTTTATATTGTTTTACAGCTACAAATGATCACTAAAAACATTTCAAATTGTGTTCCCCTTTAAGTAAAAATTATTTTTATAAATAAGACTTTTTTTCTGAGGGGGGCAGGACTAGAAACCACAATTCAAACTGGCAGTGTCTTTTCTTTAGTTTTCTTTTTCATTCATTTCATACTGTGCCCCGCATACGGTATTAAAAGACCTTTTGATGGAGGGGGTGGGTGGTCTCCCTACAACCAAAAATCAAATGATCACTGGGGCTGGAAGCAGCACCAACAGTGCTTTCTCATCTGTATACACAGCTCTTTGTTAAGCGCTGTGTATACAGTGATCCGGAAAGCAGAGATAGTAGTAAACCACCTCTGTTTTTTCTATGAGAAGTCAGGCTGTGTCAGACAGACAGCTTCCTGCTCCTTCACAAGCTGCTTACTCCGCATTGACATTTTAGAACATCAATGCAGAATAAAGCGTGATCTGGCTAAAACAGAACAGGTCAGGATACTGCTCAAAGCTGCACAAAAACTTTGCAACTTATAATGTTCTTACACCAGGTCCTGGGAAACTCACTAACTATTAAAAATATGGGTTAAGCTCGGTGGGACAGGGTATGGCATTTCTACCTGACATTCATTACAATTTATGCCACAAAAGTGGTGTGAATTGTTAGAAATGTACGCCAGCCCCCGTCTTGAGTAACATTTCAGGGGGAGGTGCAGGTCCATTTTAAGATATGCCATATTCATTAAAAGATGCATCTTACACCAGAGCTCGATTCATTAAGTATGGGTAAAGAAACAACAGTCTTAGTGAATCAGAGACTCTGACCAAGTTCCATTGGCTATGCCACAGCTTTCACTGGACTATAGCCAGACATAAGACTAGTCCAGCTCTTTGTCAGGCTGACTTTTCCCAGCGCTGCTCCAGGTAATTGACAGATCTGTTGCCTAGAAAGAGACCTGTCAAACAGCAAGGGCTGTGCCAGACTGGTCTCGTCTCTGCTGCAGCTTGAACCAGGTTCCCTTTAAGGGGGGTTGTTCACTACTCTGACAATCCCTTCTGAATCTCTATGTTTCTCACTTGTAAAATTACAACACTTATGCTCACCTCTGTGAGTGTGGTGTTGGCACTGGCTCCCAGGGATCGCATGACATAACGAGGTGAGTATATTATTAATAAATTGGTTGTCCACTACTTTAACATTAATGACCTATTCTTAGGATAGGTCATCAATGCCTGATCAGTAGGGGTGCCACACCTGACACCCACGCTCATCAGCTGTTCTCGGTGCTGGCAGCTGCTGGAAGTGCTCAGTTATGTAGCTGCTCCATCTACGGATAGTGGCCACAGCTGGGCACTGCACATCCGCCCCCTAGGCCGGCCTTGAGAACAGCTGATTGGAGGGGGGCCAGTGTTGCACCCCCACCGGTCAGACATAGATGACCTATCCTAGGGTTGGGTCACCAATGTTAAAGTAGTGGACAACCTCTATAAATGTTCAATCAAGTGAATCCTTCTAGAATATAAATCCTCTACTACTAAGCTGGCTGTCAGTCAGTGACGGGGTGTGGTTACAGGCATCACTCACTATTCACTGACTGGTGATTGAAGCTGGGCATCTATGACTGAAAGCCAGGAGTTGCTGAAGGAATAAAAAAGTTAATTTTCTCAAGGCAGGCGCAGGATTTCAGAACAATATTAACTTACAGGTTAACTCCATATCTGTAGGTTAATAGCGTTGTTTTTTTTTTTTACAGAACAGGTTCCCTTTAAGAGCCCATCCTGTCCTTTGTCATACTGTTCTCTTCACATAATTCTAGGAAAAGCTAATCTTTATTTTTGCGGTCCATAGATTTGTTCCAGAACTGTACATCTCTTTTGCGTATTTTATAGCAAAGTCGGGCATGTCTGTCCCCAATGTCACTTGTAGTTTTCATCTTGAGACAAACTACACAGATTTACATTATAGAAGGATTCTCTTGATTGAAGACTTAATAAAATACTCATCATGAGAATTTGCTGGTCTTGCTAGATGTTGCGAAGAGCCTTGTTACTTGAGAAACAAACACTGACCATCCACTTTGGCTATGGTACTGCTGAACTCAGCAGTGCATCAAATTGTTGTTTTATCCACTCCTAAAAGTTACTTCTCTCTCTGGTTCTTGCAAATAATATAGTTTTTTCCAGAACTGGGTTCCCAGATACACTGCTTAGTCCTGTTGTACATTGTCTACCATGCAACTGTCTGTGTGCCATCTAGGGAAATAACAGGATTCCCTTTGATTTTGTGCATAGAAGACAACAAGGCAGCTAATCTGCAACCACTAGCTCAGAGAGAACTGAATAATAGTAGAGGCAGAGCCTGCAGACGAGAAAACTGGTGAAATTACACAAGTCATAATAGCCAGAAACAGTTTTTCCAGAATAAGCAGTCCGGTCTGTTTACATGTGGAATATTACTTGAAGTGACAGGTACAATTTAATGCATTATTTTCATAAAATCCCTTGTATTAAACATGAAAGTCTGCACTATAATCACATCATCATGGCTTTATTTCAATTAAAATTTATAATATAAAAGTGCAATTGGTCACTGTTCAAATACTTCTAGAGCCGACTTTTGGAAATGCAAGTGATGGCTTAAAACCATAAAATAAGGTACATCCACCCAAATTAATCATGGACCCATCACAGGCTGCTGTGGAGCTCTCAGGAAGGGATGCAGTGCCATTTTTTGGACACCTGTCTGCTAAGGCCCTTGATGGCTCAGATGACTGGGGATACATTCATGACAGCGAGTGAGTATGCCTGTTTTTTAAGAGGCCATATACCTTCTTTTATATGACAGTACTTAAAGCTCACAACTTTCTGGATATTTATCGTCAGAATTATCTCAACTTTAAAAGAGGTTGTCCACAAATGCACAACCCCAGCTCAATTCAGGAGCAAAATTAAAAACATAGTATATACACACACATTTCCTGCAGCAGTGCCGGTCCAGTGATGTCAGCGCAGTTAGTCCTTGCAGTGATGCAACATTGGGCAGCTGTTCGTCAGCTGCAGCCTTTAGTAATTTTATTAGAGCACACATCTGCCCTAACAAAACATTGATTAGCTGCAGTCGCTGAGCAGACGCTCATTGGCTGTACGTGACACAACAGTGTCACCTTACTGCCGGCAACAGACATTGCTGGATCAGAGCCGTTGCAGAAGCAGAGTATCCACAGTTTTAAATTTGTGGGCAACCCCTTTAAATCCACCATATTTGCAGCAAATGCTCCATAAGAATTTTAAAGGGAGAAAGCAGCAAAAATCAACTCCGCAACTGCCCCGATGAAGATGAACTTCTTGCAAATTTATAGATTCCACAAACAAATTTCCCTTGACACATAGAAGTAACCTAAATTATAGTCTGGAAGTAACAGGCCAATGGTGATACAAAAGCAGTGTTCTCTTCACACAGTAAGGTTATGTTCACACGTTGCTTTTTTATGCAAATTTTAAAGATGCGTTTTACAGTACCAGCTAAATCGAAGATTTCAGAAATCTTATGCACACAGCTTGGTTTTTTTCCTGACCGATTTGAAAAACAGATTCACTTTCTGAAAACTGCAGCATGTCACTCCTTTCAGGGTTTTTGCAGCATTTTTTCACCCATAGAAAGCAATGGGTAAGTGCAAAAACGCAGGTATCAGGTTTTGCTGCGTTTTTGGTGACAAAACCTTAAGGAAGTTGCATCATCTTTTTTGGGTGCTGTAAACTTTATCAGCGTGCACAAGAGACAATAGAAACACAGAAAAAAAACCTTAGTAAAACCTGCTTCTTTACTACCAATGCAGCAAAAAGGCAACGTGTGAACATAACCCAAATCATGAAACTAACTTCAAAAGATTTTCCCCTAATAAAAAAGTGCAGATGTATAAGAGATAAATCCCACCCACTGTTCCACCTTACGAAAATTTGGTTATAAAAAAGGATTATGGTATAGACACATGCTGTGCTAAACGGATAATTCAGACTATGGTTCAGCTCTCTAATGCGCCTTCAGACTGGTGTGCTTGCTCAACAATCTCATTTAAATAGGATTTTTCTAATGGCAAATGCCATCTACTGGCTCCATTTGGCTTCTCTTCAGGCAGGAAACATTTTAACAGGCAGAATAGTGTAATCTACTCCCCTACTCTAACCAGCCTTAAGCCCCTGTCACACTAAGTTAGTTCGCTGCTGAGTCACAAGTTGTGACGCAACAGCGACCTCAGCAGCGATCGCTACGTTTGACATGTAGCAGCGACCAGGCCCCTGCTGTGAGATCGCTGGTCGTGTCGAAATGGCCTGGACCATTTTTTGATCGTTGAGGTCCCGCTGGGTAGCATGCATCGGTGTGTTTGACACCTTACCAACGACCTCGTTGGCGACTCAGAACTGAGACACATAGGCGTGCATTTGCGTTGCATCGTTATACAGGTCACTATGGGTCGCCGCATCGTTGGTGAGCCTGCCTGTTTGACATCTCACCAGCGACCACATAGCGACGCAGCAACGATCCCTGACAGGTCGTATCGTTGTCGGGATCGCTGTAGCGTCGCTAAGTGTGACGGTACCTTTAGATGTATTATAGTGAAAGTATATCTAGACTGTAGAATGTAAGCCATCAAGAGCAGGCTCCTCTTCCCTCTATACCAGACTATCATTATTAGTTTGTTTACTGTAAGTGATATCTGTGTTTTGTGTGTAACCCCTTTTCATGCACCGCACCATGGAATCAACGGTGCTATACCAAAGAATGAACTTTACAGACGGCCAAAATAAAATATAATCTTTATTGAAATATTGATTAAAATAAGCATAAAGACATAAAAATGGAGATAAAACACACAAAAGCACATGGTGGGTATGCCCAGATGAGGAGGCAGCAGGTAATCAAAAACTACACAGTAATATCCGTCATAACATGGCAGAATACTAAGCATAGTCAGTGTTGCTATAAAAGCGTACATAAAGTATGACTGCCACCGAATGCCGAAAACCGCGTCGGAGGTAGGAGGTAGCGCGGTTTTCTGCATTCGGTGGCGGTCATGTAAGAGTCACTATGACTAAAGAGTAAACAAGGGCAGTGTGTATGTTTAGAATGTTAGAGTTGGAAGGGACCTCGAGAGTCATCGTGTAAAACCCCCTGCTCAATACAGGATTCACTAACTCATCTCAGACAGATGTCTCTCCAGCCTCTGTTTGAAGACTTCCATTGAAGGAGAACTCACCACCTCTCGTGGCAGCCTGTTCCACTCATTGATCACCCTCACTGTCAAAAAGTGTTTTCCAATATCTAATCTGTATCTTCACTTTCAGTTTCATTCCATTGCTTCTCGTGTTTCCATGTGAAAATGAGAATAAAGATGATCCCTCTACAGTGTGACAGCCCTTGAGATATTTGTAGACAACTATTAAGTCTCCTCTTTTGCAAGCTAAACATTCCCAGATCCTGTTCCTCATAGGACATTGTTTGCAGACCGGTCACCATTCTGGTAGCTCTTCTCTGAATTTGCTCATTATTTTATGTCTTTTTTAAAATGTGGCGCCCAGAACTGGACACAGTATTCCAGATGAGGTCTGACCAAGGAGGAAAAGAGGGGGATAATTACTTCCCGTGATCCAGACTGTATTTTTCTGTTAATGCAACCCAGAATTGTATTTGCCTTTTTTTGCTGCTGTATCACACTGTTATGTTTAGTCTGTGATCTATTACTATTCCCAAGTCTTTTGCACATGTGCTGTTGCTTAGTCCTATTCCTCCCATTCTGTATATTCATTTTTTTTGCCCAGATGTAGGACTTTGCATTTCTCCATGTTATAAACCACCGTTTGTTGCTCCCCACAGTTTGATCTTTTTGAATCCGCTCTCTCTTCTCTAGTATTAGCTATTCCTCCTAGCTTTGTGTCATCAGCACAATGTGGGTTGTATGTAACCAAGTACATATTAGTGACTAGTCTTTGTACATATCCCATGCTGTATGATAGCTGTTACGAACTCTTCACCCATGTACTCCTTGTTGTCTCCTGCATTTTGAACTCCATCTATGAACCTCATTCTTTATTATGTATGTAAAGGGTATCATTTCTCCTTACGGAGAGCGACATATTAAGCATGTCATGGTAAGGAGACTTTTAAAGCCCCAATGCTCCTCTGAGAAATATGCAAACAGTCTCTTCAGAGAGGAAGAGGACCAGAAGTCGAGTGCCACCTACAGGAAGTAGAAATCCTAAAATGGCTTTAAAAGTCTCCTCACCATGACATGCTTAACATGTCGCTCTCCGCAAGGAGAAATGTTACTCCTTAGATACCGGTCTAACCTCTCACCCAGCCAAACCAGAACTCACACTTTGAGGGGTGAACCGAACCGAAACACAGTGTCTGCAAATTGAGTTTCTGGTTCTGGCTTATATCCCAAGTCATGTGATAAGGGTCACTATTCACTTTTAGGATTGCTACTTCCTGCAGGGGGCACTAGAGTTCTGGTCCTCTTCCTCTCTGAAGAGACAATTTGCATTATTATGTATGGAAATTTTTCCTATATGCCAATTGCAAGATAGCATGGCTTTATTTACGGCTTTTTGTATCTTTGATTAATAAAATTAAAAAAACTTTTTCATTGAATTCTTGGAGGTTGTTGACTTTTTAGTCTGTATATCTTAATAACAGATTGCATTTAAAGCAGCCATGACAAATTTACAATTACATCATCTTGTATTCTGATCAATGGATAATTAACGTGTGCTCTAAGACCTTCATGTACCTTAGTAGAAGGAAAGACTGCCGGCTTAGAATCAGTGCTGATGCTGCTGTGATCACAGGACTTTATTAGCTGACAAGTGTCTACAAACACAGCTTATAATTACCCATCAACTCCTGCTGCAGTTGACAATAGCCACGAAGAAGAAAGGGTTGCAGTAATTCAGGACACCACCTACTTTTTCCTTTATGAAAAAGAATTGAAAAAAATGGAGCTAATTAACTCTGTAGAGCACTCCTCCTTAATTCTAAGTTAAAAATGCAAGTTTACACACAGAAACTTCTAACTTTTTTTGATCACTGCTTAAGAAATCAGAATCTAGATCTTTACAGGTAAAATGTTCGAAAGACAAAAAAAAAAAAACGCAGACAGCCAGTTATTATACAGCTTCAATGTTTATTATAGTTAACAATTAAAAAATGCTTTGAAAATCTACCTGTATGTTAAATTAATTGTTAGAACAAAGCTTGAGGTCATGTCGTGTCATAACAATGAACAGAGGTCACACACGCACATTCACACCCTTCTCAAAGTAAAAAACTTTTACAAGTGATATGTAAAAGAGAAGGAAAAAAAAAGCATTACAAAAAAAAAACAACAAAAAGATGAAAAACACATAGATAAAGTGATAAAGACTTGTCTGATCTGCTGCTTTTCCAAAACCCAACATGCCCTAAAAATACTAGGTTACAATCCTAGCCTATATAAAAGGTCTTCAACTATTTAATACCTGGTGGAATGAATAAAAGGTGCAAAAGGGTTAGGGGGGGTCTACACAGTATCCAGTGAACAAGGCACAGCCCTGTCATCTGGGAAATAAGCCCTTATTTCCAGGATATTAGGGACAGCCTCACAATGAAGGGAGAAAGAAAGGTGGGTGAAGGGTTTCCACTCAGAATCACACTCATTCCAGGGGATATGTGGAACCTTAATGTTCTGTGATCATCCATGGTACAAAATATGGATTTGTGCATTATCTTAACCCATCCAATATACCACATGCACACATTACAGCCGCAGGTGAAGGCCAGTTCCTTGGGAAACTTCTCTATCATTCATCCCTTCAGGATTGACGCTCAAATGCCATAAAGGCCATCTACTGTGCAAACTGGCACCATCCTCTCGAGGCTGGAGTGTTCGTTACCCTCATTCTAATTCAAAGAGTAGCAATCTAAGAACTAACACGCAAGATATTGACGGGTCGGATCAAGAAATAGTTCTAACTGCAACGTCATAAATATTACCAACTAGAACAGGACATGCAGAGATTATCTTTCTCTGGTAATGGGGGTGGGTGGGGGAGGAAATCTTATAACTCCTACATATATATCTTGGTTTCCTCTTTGGATAACACTATTTGGGACTAATTACAATTGCAACTCCCTAGATTGTCAGTGTACGACAAAGTTAAAACACAATTTGTTTGCAGACATTCTTTGTTGCAGATCAGCTCTCCTGAAGTACTTGTCATAGCAAAATACTTGCATTCCCCATACAAAAAAAAAAACAAAAAACAGAAGAATATATTTATTTTTTTACAACTTAGTGTTGTACCATTTGCTTGTTATTTCTCCTGGAAGGAAGTCAGTCAGCCCAAACTGACAGTAAAATCTCTGAGCCCTTTCACACAGAGTTTTCTCCTATGTTCATTGACCCCATCGGAGCTCATGTCCCAGCAAATCCAGATATGCCTGAATCCGGTGTTGCCGGGGATTTGGATGTTAACCCCAACAGGTCCACTGTGCGTAGGAGAAAAAGCTGTGTAAAAGGGCCCTTAGAGATATAGCCTTTTATATATAAAAATTGCCCTTTGGTGTTTAGCTTCTGCTGAACGGAAGAAGAGATTAAAACAGTAAAGGTGCGATTTTTATAGGTGCCATAACCTCTACAAGGCTATATATTATATTATATTGTCAGCTTGGCCAGGCAGACCCCCATTCACTGGACAAAGGTCAGTTTGGCCTTCATTGCTCTGTATATGTCATGATTTTTTTTTGTGTGTGTGTGTTTGTTTTTGCTGTATAGAAAAGCATAGCCGACTGCACTATTCCATACAGAGGCATCCAGAAAAAAAAATTAAAATATTGGCCCCACAGTATTCTAGCATAAGATGCACCACAGGTATTTTATGGGGACTACAAAACATTCCTAAGACAGACATGCTAGAAGAGCTCTGGCGTCTACACCTACACTGTTTTGAAATTAGGTGCACCTTCTCAAGCTACAGCTATAAAGGACAGTCCAGAGACTAGAACCTCCACAATACTAATGTACAAAAAGGTTTGGCGCTCCTTATAACTAGGAATAGGATTACCTTATGATCAGTGGCTGGGTCAGTAAGAATCTGACCTCTGAGACAAAGTCCGAAAGGGCAACAGGGTCAAGTCAGTTCTCCACTTTTTTTTTTTTTTGCACATTCAAATGAATGGGTCTGTCTGCAGGTCCATTCATAGATAAGTGGCCAGAATGCAGCGCTAAATCAATGCCATGACCCTCCCTTCTCAGGATTGAACTCCCACGATCAGAGTGACCACCTTTCGTAGTGATAAGCCACTTTGCATGCTATGTAGGTAAAGGTCTGAAGACCCCAACGTCCAGTCATTGGCCAGATGCAAGAACAGGAGATCCTGAGTTTGGCGACATTCATTTTTAAAGGAACTTTCCTTCCACGGCAGTTCATTTTCCAGTGGCAGTGGCAATCTTTCAATTACATCAAGACTGGAATTCAAAAGACAAAATGTCATGATGGCTCTGACTAATGTGATATAGGGTTTACCCATTGTTAAAAGGTGCCTATGCCTTCACTCCTATGACTCCAACCAGGCATACTGAGGGGTGTTCAGCACTGTGGAAATGAAAGGAAACTATTGTCTTATTAATTAGGATTATGTTATCCAAGCATATAGTTGTATCCCAGCGGTCCACCTGTAAATCAGCAGGACCAGAATGCAGAACCCCAGAACTCTATCTCATCCCATGCAATCAGCCAAAAGACGAGAGCTATGATCATCTGTTAGTTCATGCAAGGCCTAAAAATGGCTGCCTAAACTGATGTCTTATGATACATCATATACATTCTCTACTATTCCAAAGAGCGATAATGTTCAGCATCTTAACTAGATGGAAATACCGGAGACATTTTAACATTTCACTGCTAGTAAAAGAAAGCCAGCCCTAGTATCGGTGAAGGTGTTGGAAAAGGCTGTGCAAGAACCAATAGTGGCAAGTTATAAGAGAATTCTACAAACCCCACCAAAGCGCATGACAAACATCAGATTCTTGGCAACAGACACCTAAATAGCCACTCAGATAAGTCAGTGAGGATGAAATTTCAGAAAGAATTTCATTTGCTGCTCCAAACTTTCCAGCCGGTGGAAATGATATTGTGTACCTATTGCGAAAGAATATCACAGCTCTGTATCAGAGGATATGGTGAAGCAGTTGTGTGAGCAGTGCATGCCAACTCCTCCACAATGCAATAGTGCAATAGAAAAGATTTCCAAGACTGTCTTAGCCTTGCATTAATCAGGTATGGAGTTGAAAGCCAGACCATCAACGCTCTGTGAATCCCTAAATCGTCATTCACGCCCTCAGGTAGAGTCGGAGCCTTCCATCTCGATGGCAGCAGTTCCCACGGCCTCCCGGATGAATGGGAGGCGCCAAGAAGGGGGCCAACGCAGGAAGACTGGGGGTCTGAGGGTGTAGAGAGTAGAAAAGTGCTGTCCCCAGAATGAAGGGGAGAGGCGCAGGAGCCCATCCGGATTGGACTTCAGGTCTTGGGGATGAGTGAGAGAGGGGAGCACGGAGTCAGACAGAGGGAGGGGGTCTCTATAACAACCAAAATGGAAAGTAAGCGAGAAAAAAAAAAATGGGTGGGGAAAAAGGGGGAAACAAAGAAAAAAAAATAAAAGTTATACAGGTTCTTAATTATGGGGGAGAAAAATGGAAGCGGAAAATTAACGTTTAAAAATGGAAATGCATGAGCCCAAATGACCATGGATGGAAACACATTAGGGGCTGTGGAGAGGTGGAGATGGAATACACAAGTGATGCACATGGAAAAAGAACATAAAAAACAGGTTATTAGGCCATCCTTAGTTAAGGCTAACGAGTTATAAAGGTGCCACAGTTCACAACAACCTAGGATGCTACTGAGAAAGGGTGGCCTATAACAAAAGTTACAAAAATCTGAAAGACTTCATAGAGCTTTTAGAATAACATAGGAGCACCTTTACTATGCAGACACCACAGTAACTCACTGTAGTGCCATGCTATACCTGGTACACTGTGGTTATACATAACAGACCGTCCACCAAAAACAGACACTGAATTTAGCAAAAGTGATGTACTATCCAACATATGGCCCCCAGAGTGACAGGGCAGGACTGTCCACCCACGTAAGTGAATAAAAGGAGTAATGGTATATGGTCAAATGGCATAATGTATGGGAAAGGGGTAGAGTCTGTCAGAGAAAGGAAGGTGGTGGATCTGCGTTATCAGGAATATTGTGGAGATAGAAGGTGTAGAGCCAGCTACCTGGACACCATGGAACTTGAGTGAGACTGGCTAGAGGAGGTGGTGGCAGCACTGAGTTGTGAGAAACCACTATGGCTCGATTCCAGACTTGTCATTGAGCCCCTGGAAGAAAAAAAAAAAAAAAAAAAATTAATCTTATTGCAAAATACATTAAAGGGCTTGTCAAGTCACACAATATTGATGACCTATCCTTAAAATAGGTCATCAATATCCGATTAGTGGGGTCCAATAACCAGCACTCCCCAATGATCAGCTGATATAAGCCATATGACACATTGAATGGAGCCGCATTGTGCATATCAGCTCCTATTAAAGAGCTTAACAGGTGATTGGGGGTGCCGAGTGTCAATCTGGTAATGGTGACCTATCCAGAGGAAAGGTCATCAATATTATGTATCCAAACAATCCCTTTAAATGACTTAACGCATGTTCCCACTTCAATATCCTACCGTTTGACAGACAAATTGTATGAAGGTGATGAGTGCTAAAGAAGATCTGTCAGCACAATATGTTGCCACTTTGCAAAGCAGTATATTATAGCTACAGATCTGTACACCCATGTCACATTGGCACAAACATGCTGCGTCATTTAGCTACTCAGGGAAATTAAAGAATACACAGGAAACACAGTTTGAGAGTCCTGTGTATTCCCTCACAAGTACACAGCAGCCTGTGAATGAGGTGAGCAGCAGACGAAGAGACCACTTGTCATGAATACACTGGACTTAAATTATATATTTTATTATATAATGATTTTGTGCCATATTGGCAGCATCAGGCAGGATATTAAGCCGACAGATCCGCTTTTAGTAACATATTAGAAGTCTATTTTCAGAAACATTATGGGTATAATGTGCTTTTTTTGCATCTTAGACTTCATGGTGTTTTTTGGATGTGAAAGTCAGACACCAACTAACATGCAGTAGCACGCCCCGAGGAAGCAACTACCACAAAACGCGCGTTGGTGAATCTAGACTGGTGTGCTGCCAATGCAAGAATAATGGGTAATTACTATTTTATATGTTGACATTTTGTCTCCACTCTATTGCTTTAAGCCTGTGTGGGCTATACAGCACCAATGTAACTGATTCATCTTAGCTATGGTGCTGCGCATGCCACATTCTAGCTGCAATTTTTGCAGCTCGGTTTTAGGGAAAGATCAATTTCAAGGTTTAATATATAACCCTGGTCATTGGTACATTCATTTTTTGATCACATTTCCTTAAATACAAGCATATAAGCAATGCTCATTATTAATAGGCTCTGCTGTAATAATCATTTGATAACAGAATACTTGAGTTACTAAGTAATTGTTTCAGTATAATAGGAGCTTCACTTTTTGAATAAGTGGAGCTTATGTTGTCTTCACTTATGCAGTCTGGAAGTAACCCCAAGCCCTAATACTATTTTTTTTTTCCTTCACTCGTGCCTCTACAAATTGCCGGATATCTGTTTTGAAAAAAATTGTACAATAAAATTATATTTTTATTAAGTAGCATGGACTCTGTTCTCCGTATTTTCAGAACATGCAGTAGTTCAGCAAAAATTAGAGGTTCGATACGTGACTGCAGGATCAGTTTTAGTCCATCACTATGGGGACATATAACTTTGCAGAGGAGCTGATAGGTTTAATATTTTATAGGCATTGAACTGCAATTCCACAGATACCATAGACAAAAACCATTTAATTAGGGCTAGCTTCAAAATTAAGATGGATGTTCCCTTGAAGCCCAGTTTGACAAGGCAGTTCAGACTGTGCATGGTGTCTTTCTTCAGTGAAAGATGGGTGGTGGGGAGGCATCCATGTGTCTTTATTTGCCATTTTTTGTAACTCTACATGCGCTGCTCCTGAGAACCAGTCTTTTCTCCAGAACAACTGGGAGAGCTACAGTGGATGCTAATCAATATTTTACAACCTAAAAGATTACGTAGGTAAACACAAAACTATTGGTTTATACCTGAAATCCTCAGAGCCAATGATCTCCGTGTAGTACATGACTTTGCACTTGTGTGAAGACACTTGTAAGGAGGCAAGAACATCATCCACACGTGGGAGGCTGCTGGTGGCACAGGCTGGCATGCTATGAAACTTCCATTGCAGGATGTAGAAACCCGGCCAGCGGGTCACATGAGATCCCTGGAGAAAGGTTAAAATGTTATATAAGGGGTAGCAAATAATGGAAAAAAAATTAAAGGAAACTTCAATTTACCTGTACGCTCTCTCCCTCCTTGCAGGTCAGCGGAGACTCTACCATGCTGTAATCTCGTCCTAGCTGCCAAACTTTATCAATCAACTGCACATTGTTGCACACAGGAGATGTAATGCCATGAGCTCCAAGGGTATCTCGTTTGGGGACCTGTGGTGCCCTCTTTGAGTGGTAAATGTTAAAAATAATGTCTCCTTTACAAACATCAAAGTCCCAGGTGATGACAGAAGAGGCATCTACTATCTGGATTAATATCTAAAGAAGGAAATACAAAAAGGACAAATGTCATGTTGTGAAGCTTCAAGTACAAAACAAGGGTTAAGAGAACCTGCTGGCCTGTCTGAGGGTAGCATGAAGTAGAAACAGACAGGCCGCTTTAATTGGTGAATGTCATTACAGCATTTTGAGAACTTTACATTTTCTGCAGCATAAGCCAGTGAAGAGTCCACTGTATTCAGAATATGCCGGCCCATCTTACCACTAGCCACTGATTAACAGATTTCTCCCCATAAATGTCACTGGATGGAGTCTAAAAATTATGAAATGCACTGCAAAAATAAAATGTAAAATTCTACGGCATAATTATTCTGTTAATTTTCTTACAACATGCAAAATAAAAGAACTTTACAGTCTGCATTTAAAAATCCCTAATATTTTGCTGCAGTACAGTCTGTTACACCTTCACATAGCTGGCTATTCCGATGCTTCTGTCACAGATCCAATAGCAAACTGATTCGGGCTGTGTTGTGCTCTCTGCTTTGCCTGTTTTCTCTTCTTTCAGTGTTAGGGATAACAGCAGGAAAGTTGTACATGACAGATCAGTGTGTGTATGGAAACAAAACACCAAAGTCATCATGGAAGATAGATCACAGATAATGAATGCACACTCTAAAAAGCCTATGTAGGGTTGTGGTGTGAACCTCATACGTTGTAAGAAGTGGCATAAGAGCACTCGTGGCTGATTCTGTAGGGAGGAAGGGGGTGGGGAATCAAACTCCACAGCATCAATGTCTGTCAGAACAAGGGAGAGGAAATCCATTATGGGTTGTAGAGGGGGAAGGCAGTACAGGAATGAAGCTGTGCTAGTACATGAGAAAAAAGGCAGCAGCATCTTGGATGCAAAAAAAACTTACATCAACCATGTTTTACTGTAAGGGACAAGCCCACATAAGTCTTAATGAGCAAATTGAAAACCACATATTAGGAGGTCTGAAACTTAAAGCATAAAGATAGCAGCCCGAAACTTAGTACAACATTTTTAACTCAAAAGGTAACCAATAAGTATACGTTCCATAGAAGTATTTATTGGTTACTGAAGATGTGTGAAGATGCTGTGGTTTAGCCGTACATTGCAAATGGTGAAATATGCAGCATATATTCACACTTACTGGGCAGTTTGCTGTAGTTTTGATAAAACCTATGAAAACCAAATTGAGCAGCCCCTTAAGGTGACAAATCACTGGAATCAGGGTTTCTGTCTCTACATTATATTAGGTGGCAAAAACCTGGTGACAGATTCCCATTAAAGCATAGGGAAAAAAAATTGGATCCAGGTAATAAGCTTATCTGTCTTACCTCATGTGGTGCACCCTTAAAGACACTAGCTGATTGGTAGATGGTCTCTGTCCACAATCGGATATCCTCACTTTCAAGTTCTTCTGGAGTCCTGTATAAGGCTTTGGGTACCAGCCCACCTTCTGAGACTTCACACTGCAAGTCGGTGGTTGATATGAATGTCAGAGCCTAATCAAACTATGATGCTATTCTTAATACATAATTCAGTGTAAGGTCCTTTTCTTACTTACCAAACATTCTCCACCAAGAAAGTCAGGAATTACTTCTTTGTCAATGTAGTCAATTAACCCTCCAGGACCTTGATAATCATTGCCAGCGTAAATGAGGAATTTCTTTCTAGTATTCTCATCAATGAAGGGACTAACCTAAAAAAAATAAAAAGGACAGTAAAATGTTAGGTTGCAAAAAAATAAATAAATAAAATAAATAATAAAATAATAATAATCGCTTTAGAAAATATTACCAGTGTCCACAGGACAGGAAACACTCTGGGGGCCCGCAATATCAACAGTCGTCCAAGGGTCTCAGGATAATTGGCTTCCACAACTTCAATGATCCGCAGTAAGGCTTTGACACCTGGTCTCCATAAATGCCTCATATTTAACCCCTCCAAATCCACCAAACATGTCCAGGAGCTACAATAAAGATGGCATCATACAAACTTCTAGTACATAAATTACTTCAGTCTGTAGGAAGATGTCATCATAACATTTAGTATGAGGTCGCTCAGTTCTCAGATATTTGGTGCCTAAAGGAAACATTGTTTGGCTCCTAAATTTTGGTGCTTTGGAGCCAAAAGATGATCATGTTAGCTACACTGGAGAAAGGCGAGTAACTTACTATATGCCATAGGAGCACAATATAGCCACCTAGTGGTAACCTACTGAACTAGTGTATGGGAGTATACAGCAACTACAAAGGCCAAAAAAAGACTCGTTAGCAGCTCTCATCCAAATCAGCATCATCAAAATGACCTGCGATGATGCCGACTGAAGGACTTATACTCTCATAATTGTTAAAGAGAGCTTGTTACTTGCATTATTTCTACACCATCATGCAGCTGATGGTTTACAAGGATTCCTAAAGATTATACTGGGAAAACCTTCTAATCAATAAAAGTTCCTTTCAAAGGCATAAAGGGAACAGGTAACCAGGTTTTCCCCTTAGCAAAAAAACACAAACACACTGTATGCACCACCCTTTGGCCGTCTTTAATGGGATTCCCGTAATCCCTTCATAAGAACATAGCAGCCTTGCATACCTAAGAAAATTCCTTTTATAATCTTTTGGCACCAAAATGTAATCCGCACCAAGCAGTCCAATGATTATCTTAATACCACGCTCCACAATACCTCTGTCCCCATCATCGCGCTCTCTCAGACCTTGATCTTGATCCCAGATGTGAGAGTTGAACAGATCGTATGGATGATGCAGGAGATGTCAGCCACGTCAAATCAATGCAGCAGGACAGCGAATGAGGGGAAGTAAAAGGCACTGAGCACGGTCCGGAGAAGCCCATCTGACCGCCCGACACCGATTAGCATACGATGCCAATTATAAAAGGCATTTTCTTAGATATGTGGGGGGGGGGGCTGGGCTCTTATGAAGAGGTTGCAGTAGTGCTATTAAAGATGACTGAAAGGTGGTGGATACAATTTATATAGGGAAGACCTGGTGACAGGTTCTCTTGTTGATCTCCAACCCTCAGGCACCAAAAACCAATGTCAGAGTAAGCCTCCCTGTGGTGTACATGACAAAAATAACAAACAAAGCTTACCTGATGGGTCTCCCAAATATATTGGTGTTCTCTTCACATCGCCTCAGTCCTTCCTCATTGATGGAGAGCACCTAATTCACAATAAAGTCAAATAAAGTAATACCCTGAATATAAAGAGGTAGTAAAAAAACAGCAACAACCAAGCTAACACTGATTAAGCTTTAAGCACACTAGCATCACGGCTTTACAGGATCCATGATGGATATGAGAGATCTGTTTCTTTTATGGATTCTTAAAAAGCAATGGAAATCTGATGGTTCCTACTAGAACCAACATGTGTGAACCAAGGATGAGAACTGATGCTACTCAGCTTATGGCCACTCACACAGCAGTGTTTGCATTAGTAATTATTAGCCAAAACTAAGAGTGTGTCTAAAATATGGCTTTAGCTTACAAATACTGATGTGTGAACGCAGCCTTTGCCTGCAAGCTGTGTAAATTAATAAGGCGCATATGCTTCCATAGCCATCAATGCAGTAGTCTCCAAATTATGACTCTCCAGTTGTGTCAAAACTTTCCACAAAATTATTGTGGGAGCAATGGGGTGATGACCAGGAGCATAGTCTGAGAATTTTCTATTCCTTTGTGTGCGGAGGTGCTGATATTATAGAGTGTCACTGTCGTCTTACGTGTCTGAGTAGGGACTCTTCACCCAGGGCTCTGACCAAACCCTTAGTGTCCATCTGTCCAAGCCTTAGAACGTACAATGGACGACCATCTGCAATGGAAGACACATATTAAAGGAGTCAAGAATAACTTCAGAACTTAGTGTGTTAAGATGTGCTACTGCCATATCTTTCTTGGAATTGGCGAGGCTTCTGTTCCTATCCAAATAGGTCAGAATATGTCAAAAACTATGAAATAAGTCATAGACTCCATATAAAATGTATTTTTTTTTTTGCTGCAAATCATAGAGCAATATAAATGATAAAAGGTCTGATGGCTGGGGATCTCACTGATCTCAAAACCACAAAGAGAAGGCATTTGAATAGTGTGGGGAGCTCATGCGTGACCATGCCACTCCACTCAATGTCTATAGGGGTGATGGAATAGTAGAGTACAGCTCAGGGGCCCAAGCGATCAGATATTCGTTACCTGGTTGGTGGTAAATGTTATAGGGACAATGGTAAGAGTCTGAGCAGCACAACCAGACACAGCCCATAGACATGAGAGATGATGACGCTGAAAGAAAGCAACCATGTTTCTCTAATCTTATACAACATCAAAGGCTGGTTCTCAATTCTGATAACTAATTTCACATCTGCGGTCCAATAAAGCAATTGCTGTTAAACTACTCAAGAATAATCCACAACAAAAAGAGAATCCAGTACGTCCCTCCGGAGTTCTTCTTAAGAAATGTTACCATTAAAATTGCAATCATGGTGAATGTTAATAAACAAATCAAGAATACCACCAAGTGCCAGAAAAAGAAGATAGAATGTTATATTTTGTGTCATTGTGAATATTCTAAAAAAAAAAAAAAAAAAAAAAAAAAAAAAAAAAAAAAAAAGTAAAAGTTTCTTATAAAAGGATTCCAGAAGGATGTACTGGATTCCCTTTTTATCGCAGATTATGAGCAGGTAGCTGTACACTATACCAAGCACCCAGGGGAGGATTGGACTTTGCAACAGTAGGAAATTGACATTAGAAATGGTCTTGTCGTACCTCTGAATAATAGAATTACTTACTACTTTTTATTTTTAAAGGGGTTTTTCCATGAATAAAGTACATTTTAATCAGTAGATCATGGAATAATAATAACTTTCACAATTGAATGTGTTTAAATAAAATGTTCCTGTGCAGAGATAATCTTATAAATGTTCCCCTGCTGTGTACTGTGTAATGGCTGTGTCTGACCGTGCAGGAACATGGTCTGATCATACCACAGCTCCTGGGCCGGGGAGGAAGCAAATGAGTATACAGACAGGACAGTACGGGATTGCAGCTGCTGGTTTCTCTGAGGGAAAACATTTCCCTGCCTGTTTTACCTCATAGAAAGAATCAGCTGGGATCCCATGCTGTCTGTCTACTCTCTTTTGCTTCCCCTAACAGGAGATGTGGTATGTGCAGACATTTCTATTGATCTGCTCATGGGAAAATCCCTTTAACTTGTAATGTCTCACATCTTCTAAACATGATTACCTGGCAAGGTACAAACCTTTGTCATGGTGGTGCCAGCCTCCAGCATAATAGTCGTGCAGAACCTGTGGAGGGCTCCATGTGCTTAGTAGGTAGTCTACTTGATGCTGTTTTCTCCAGGTGAGTGATTGGCACAAGATTTCTCTGGATTTATCAATATTGAAGTCCCGCGCTCGCAGGAATCTTAGAATGTGCTCATCTTTGGGAATCTACATAAAGAATATAGAGATTAGCCAATGTTTATGCAACAGTCATACCACAAAACATTAAGAGGATGCCATCATAATTCTTCCATGTAAAAATGATCTGAAAAGAAAGCACCTACTTTGCCTTTATGAGTCTCTTGCAGCCACTGTCGCAGGCGGATGAGGCAGCTCTCCTGTAAAGGTGTGAGGTCTCCCAGATAACGCTTGATGTAATCCGCTTCCAACTTATCTACATAGAACCACAAAACCAGACATGAAACGTTGGAACGTTAAAGGGAACTTGTCGTCGAAAAAAACCCAAAACACAAAACACATTATTAACCTTCAGATATGGTGTTAATCAGCAGGTTTGCCCGGCACCTGCACTGAGAGCCCTGCTGCTGGGGGGAAACTAACTTTATTCCTCCGTGCAGCCTAGGGCTTACAGTCGTCCGCATGGGCTGGCACGGCTTCAGCCACAGCTCAGTAAATAGCGAGTGGCAGCTGTAATTGCGCCCCCGACACTGACCGACAGGCGGCTCTAATGTTGAGCCAGTTGCCAGTCAGACCTTCAAAGTAAGTGCATCAGCCTCATCAGGTCGAAGATCTATTTAATAATGTACAGATTGGATTGCAAATCTGGTGAACGATCCACTTTAAACATGACAATCAGCAGTGTCCCTAGTCTGAGATACAGTACCCTCGATCGAGATCCTCAAACTTCGATATAACAACCTAGAGCACGGTGATAACTGTAGAGAATTATTTTAGAGCAATGCTTACAACTTATGTTTGTAGCATAAAAAGGTAGAATTAATCATAGGACTACAAAATTATTTAAAGGTGGTGTAACTCTCCGCAATAAAGTCTATTGTTAAAAACCATGTAAAAAAGAAATAGGAAGCAGCTGTGCAATTCACCTGGATTAATCACTTTCAATTGTCTTTTTGGAAACCTGGTGTCTCAAGACTACCAGCAAACACCAATTAAGCAGCTGTACTCCCAGCTGTCCAGAGGATGGGTTATTCAGACAGACAGCGACCCGATCGGAAGGTCAGACTACTCTATTTGTGTGGAGTCTCATAGGTTTCAAGGAAAGCTATACATTAATAGAAAATAAAAGTGGAATATTTTTATAAATTGTAATGTTGATGCCTATTTTAGATGCATCGAAACAAACAAGACAGTAAAACTACCGTATTTTTGTTTTGCATATATCCAAAATAAGTAAATAGTAAAAAAATCCTCTAGAACAAGTCCGTCTATATTGATACTCGACTTTATGAGCTACAGCAAAAGTAAAGATGAGCAAGACTTTAAAAAAAAAAACACATGGGTCCAGTGTCCAGTTCAGTCCTCTGTGGCAGATGGACTATGGCAGTGCAATCCTCTGTCTGGCATCCTAAGTGCCTTCACCGCTTACTAGACCCGCAGTATCGCAAGAGGCCTAGTGACTACGCCCAACGCAAAGTCATGACGTTATGGGGGCCTTATATGTGGCAGCGGTGGTGCTGGTGCAGAAGTGTACACAGCATAGGTAAGGCTGACCCAAAACACAAAATTGAAAATGAACATTTCAGCTCTCACAACACGCACCATCTGGAGTACTGCTGAGCACCTCTGGAGGGCTGGATGACGTAGGAGGACCATCTCTGCTACTTTGCCCATCGCTAGAAGTCAGGGTTGGTATATTTTGTGCAGGTGAGACAGAATGAGTTGAGGTAGATGTCGGACACTCTGGCAGCTGCTTGGGAGCTGGAGACCATCGAGGCAGCTTTGTAATGCCCTCCTCATCCATTTGCTTCAAGTAATACTCGATAATTTCTTTACCCTGAAGGTGAAAAACAAACCTCATAGATGCACTGGTGTTGAATTGTAACACAGGGTCTACCATGATTGGTAGTCACTTGCCTTTTTGATATTGCTGGTGTACTGTTTCATGGCAATTTTCTCTACTGTGCTCTCAAATCCAAAGAATGATTTGATATCCAGGCTAGCAGACTGCTCAAAGCAGGTCCAGTCATCATTGTCAGGGTGTACCTGGTGGTCAGAAAACGAAGGATGTGTCACGTACAGCATATAGTTGTTTTATTCACATATTCTTCAAATCTTGCACAAAAACATTTTAAAGCATTGCCATGGTCAAAGAGGTTGTCCGGCTTTAGGGAACAAGTTTACAGTCAATATATGCGACTGCAGAGTTAAAAGTCCTCACATCGCGAGCACAGCAGCACTGTGAGCATTCCCTGGTGCCAGCGCAAGGAGGTCATGGGACTGCAAGTATGCGATTTGTATACTTCGCCACATTCTGACTAGACGTGCAAATATCTATTCGACACGTGACAGTATGTATGCAAATCACATACTTGTGGTCCCGCATCCTCTACTACCGAGGCCAGTGACTCCTCACAGTGCATGCACTGAGAGGATTCACAAGTCTGCAGTCACATACAGTGACTGCAGACTTGTACTCCAAGGCCGGACAACCCCTATAACCCCTTAATGGCCCAGGGCGCATTAGTACGCCCCAGGCCATCACCCCCGGTTCAGTGAGGGTTCCGGAGCAGAGCCTGCACTGAACCGGGCACATGTCAACTGATTATGACAGCTGACATGTGCCCGCAACAGCCGCGGGTGGAATCGCGATCCACCCACGGCTGTTAACATGTTAAATGCCGCTGTCAATCTCTGACAGCGGCATTTAACATCGCCGCGTCGGAAGAGCGGCATTAGCCCTGCCCATCAGTGACCCCGGCCCTCAGCCGGCCCCAGATCCCGAAAAATGGAGACGCTACGGGTCTCGGAAAATGGCACCATATTTTTTTTATTTTTAGCAAACTTTGGATTTTTTTTTCACCACTTAAATAAAAAAGAACCTATACTTGTTTGGTGTCTACGAACTCGTAATGACCTGGAGAATAATAATAGAAGGTTAGTTTTAGCATCCAGTGAACGTGGGGAAAAAAAAAAAACTGTGGAATTGCATTTTTTTTTGCAATTTCACAGCACTTGGAATTTTTTTCCCGTTTTCCAGTACACGATATTGTAAAACCAGTGATGGCGTTTAAAAGTACAACTCGTCCCGCAAAAAATAAGCCATCACACGGCCATACTGCCCAAAAAATAAAAACGCTATGGCTCTGGGAACAAGGGGAGCAAAAAAACTAAAATGCAAAAACAGAAAATCCCAAGGTCGCGAAAGGGTTAAAGCACATGCAGACAATGCTTGGGTCAGATTTCACATCAAGCATGAAAGGGATTATTTGGAGTTAGCGAAAAAAGAAAAAAAAATTCCCCCAGATATACGCTTACCCATGAAATATGTATGGAATCACAGTACAACCAGATTCAATCGAGCCAATTCTGGCCGATCTCATTAAAAGGGGTTGTCCAGGCTTGAGAGCAAAGTCTGCAGTCACTCAATGTTACTGCACATTTCTAAATTGTGACAGGGTACAGTGCGAACCTGGTCACAGTTTCCCAATACTGCTGGTGCGAGTGAGCGGTCACATGCGATTTCTATACATGCGGTCATGTGCCGACTAGACGTGTTAAGCTCCTCTCAATTCACTTCTATTGAGAGAAGCTGGATGAGACTAGTAGGCATGTGACCACTTATTCGCACCAGCAATAATCGGGGAATTCAGCATGCAGTGCTCTCGCTGTCACGATAAGTATGCAGGCATATAGAGTGAATGCAGACTTTGCACTCAAAACTAGACAACCCCTATAAGTAGAACTACTGTATAATATAGGTTTGATGGCAAATTTGAAGTGCAACTATAATGGCACCAATATATACATCATTATGAGTAAGATTTGTATATTTGACTCTTTGATTGTGGATATATTTTTATTTATTTGTACATTTTGTATGTGTTTTTATTGGATCTAATTCTATATACACGTTGTTATACATATATGTATGTTGTTTGCAGTGATTGCACATTATAGAGATTTTGACCATGAGAAAACTTCACCCAGCAGGGTTAAATGGTGAACAGATGGTGAATGAGTAATTAGAGCTGCATTGCTTCAGGACATGACCTATATATAGTTTGTCTAGTTCTAGTTTAGAGTATATATGCAATGACTAAAGGACGCAACTGTCTGAAACGCGTATGTGATTACTCTGTCTGGAGTTTTTATGGATTTGCAATAATGAAGAATTTTTATGAGGACCCAGAGCTGGATGTACCTTCCTTTTCTTATCATGGCACTACTTACAGTGTAACAGCAATACTCATGGATTACAATACGGCTGGCGAAGGTTTCGTTGTAAGCTTCAATGTTCAGAGTGCGGTCTCGTCTGTTTAAGGAATTTTTCTGGATAAAGTACACATAATCTACTCCTGCAATCTAAAAGACAAGAAGAAAGTCTTTTATTGACTTCAGTGATACACTGATGGCTTGATTTCTTTCGATGTGAAGAAAAAAATTAAATGCATAAAGAAAATTGATCTCTCCCAAAGCAGCACACAATCAAATATATCTACCATTCAACCATTCTCACCTGCATAGAGAATACAGGAACAACTCCTTGCTTGGCAGAGAATGAGCAACGTTACTGTCACACCATTTAGCGGTAGCCACACGACATACGTGCCAAAAAATATCCTAGCGCTTAAAGGGGTATTTCCATCTAAAAGATCCTATCCCAATATGTAGTAGTGTAAAAATATTATTAGCAAATACCTCCAATTAGAAACGTAGTATAGTTCCTGATTAGCCATGTCACTTACCCCGTGTGCAGGGCATTGCAGTAGTTTAGATATCCATGTTAAGACCACTAACAACAAACTGTCCCTATGCAAGTGGCCATTAGCCATGGATATCTAAGGTACTGCAATGCCCTACACATGAGGTAAGTGACATAGCTAATCAGAAGAACTATACTACATTTCTAATTGTATTTGCTAATATTATTACACCTTCAACATATTAGGATCTTGGAGATGGAAATACCCTTTTTAAAGTCAAATGTAGCCATCAGCTCAAATTCATCTTACAGGATCCTTGTAGGGCTTTCATAAACAATAAAACATTTAGTGGGAGAGTACACATTTTGCACAGATGACCGTATAAGTTAGACTGACCTTTTTAAGTAGTCGTGGAGCATCCACATCCAGCTTACAACGTCTTTCCACCACATGCACTGCTCCGTCTTCACTGAGGAACTCATTCATGATATCACTACCGACGAACATAGGAATGAGATGACAAGTGGGGAACCGACGCTCATAGGCCTACAGAGGAGAGGAAGGGAAAAAAACACCATGTAGTAAAAATCAAGGTGATAATACCAAGAAACATCTGCACAGAAAACAGAGGCACTCTAATCCAAAACCACAGCCAACTTACTTGGTATTCAAAAAATGAAGTGGCATAAATCTAGTAAGCGCACTAACCTGCAGGAGGACCGTCACGCCGGAGCAAGGAAATGCCCAGCGTGCGGCGCACAAGAGGGAATGAAGGTAAAGGGTGCCCTGACGATTAGGAGTCTCCCCTTTCCCTAATACTCACCTGAGAATGCACCCTGTGCTCCCCATTGTCCCTACACTGGTCCTTCCCACTCCATGCACGACCACGTGCCTAAGCCCTGGCTGGCCCTGAGCTAGCCCTAACTAGTGATTAGGGCAACAAGACACTACTCTCACTACTATAGTAAAGAAAAACAAGGAGGGAAACAAACAGGGAGAAATCAAACAACTGGAAGTCCACAGCTTAAACTGGAACAACTTCTCCAGGGGAGGTCAGCATGGGAAACATTTAACCAGCACAGGAGCTAGGAGCCAGTGGCAGCAAGATGCAGCATCTGAGAGAGGCATATGGACTGCCAGCAGGATCAAAAAGGAATTCTTAACCCCTTCCACACCAAATGAAAATCAATCCGCTCCACTCAAGTTAAACGCCGAGAGGACTTGCGATCTGCCAATTGCTGCATCCTTCTGATCCCAGATACCCCAAAAGGTCTCAGCAGGATGCAGCGCATTTATGACAAGGACATCAGCCAATCTACACCACTATACCCTGCAGGACAACATAATCCGACGTGTCACAGTGTAACCAACAGGACGACAAGCCAACAAACCCCAAATACAACCTGCAGGAGAACAGAAGTCAACAAACTCCATTAATCTCTGCAGGAGGACAGCAGCCAAAGTACCCCACTATCCCCTGCATGAGGACATAAGCCAACAAACTCCAGTATAACCAAAAGTAGCACATAAGCCAATGTACCATACTATTCTCTACAGAAGGACACAAGTCAACATACTCCAGCATAAACCAGCAGGAGGTCACAAGCCAACATACTTCAATATACAGTGGCATGTAAAAGTTTGAGCACCCCTGGACAAAATTACTGTTATTGTGAAAAGTTAGGCAAGTTGAAGATGAAATGATCTCTAAAAAGGCCTAAAGCAGGGGTCTCAAACTCGGCTGGGTATATGGGCCGCACATGGAAAAAATTTGAATTTGGGGGGCCGCATTCTTTGTTCAATGTGACATTTTTAGTGATACCATTTTTTTTGTATACACCTTTTGAACATTTTTGCCGTGTTTATTTTTTTATGGCTTGGGTCGTTATGGATGTGGCGATAATAAACGTGCACTTTTTTGTGTTTACTTTAGTTTACATATAAAACAGCATTTTTAGTGCCCAATATTTTTTCATGCTTTATTTTATTTTTTATTTTTTTTACAATTTTATTTCCCCCAATTGGCCACATACAGTAATATTGTCTTACAATTAGCATCATATAGTAATAATGGAAAACATCTTGTAGTAATGTTCCCCATCCAAGTCCCCATCTTGTACTAATGTGCCCCATCCAGGTCCCCATCCTGTGGCTATGTGCCCCATCCAGGTCCCCATCCTGTGGCAACGTTCCCCATCCTGGTGCCCATCTTGTACTAATGTGCCTCATCCAGGTCCCCATCTTGGGGCTATGTGCCCCATCCAGGTCCCCATCCTGTGGCAATGTTCCCCATCCAGGTCCCCATCTTGTGGCAATGTGCCCCATCCAGGTCCCCATCCTGTGGCTATGTGCCCCATCCAGGTCCCCATCCTGTGGCAACGTTCCCCATCCTGGTGCCCATCTTGTACTAATGTGCCTCATCCAGGTCCCCATCTTGGGGCTATGTGCCCCATCCAGGTCCCCATCCTGTGGCAATGTTCCCCATCCAGGTCCCCATCTTGTGGCAATGTGCCCCATCCAGGTCCCCATCCTGTGGCTATGTGCCCCATCCAGGTCCCCATCTTGTGGCTCTGTGCCCCATCCCGGTCCCCATGTTGTGGCTCTGTGCCCCCTGTGCGGTTCTTCACACACATAAAATAGAAAAAAAAAAAAAAGATGATTCTCACCTGTCCTCCGTTCCCTCGGCGTCCTTCCTGCAGATGTGGCCCGCAGGCACCACAGAGTCCGACCCCTTGACGATCCCGACCTGGTCCAGGAGGAGCCGCCGACAGCAGCGCTGCATTGCCGCACAGAGACTGTCTCCCAGCACAGCATTTTCAATGTCAGCCGCCGGCCAATCAGAGGCCAGCAGCTGACATCTGCATATGGCAATGACGTCATACTCGCTGCGCCGACACGCAGATATCAGCTGCTGGCCTCTGATTGGCCAGCGGCTGGCATTGGAAATGCAGTGCTGGGAAACAGTCTCTGTGCGGCAATTCAGCGCTGCTGTCGGCGGCTCCTCCTGGACCAGGTCGGGATCGTCAAGGGGTCTGTGCCTGCGGGCCGCATAAAGCAGCCTCAGGGGCCGCATGCGGCCCGCGGGCCGCGTGTTTGAGACCCCTGGCCTAAAGTTAAAGATGATACATTTCCTTTGTATTTTAGGCCAAAAACCCCCACAAAACACACATTTTAATCTCTTACATTTTAAATAAACCACAAAAAGGAAAATGGGCAGATGCAAACGGTTGGGCACCCTGCAAGGTTAGTACCTGGTAGCAACCCCTTTTGAAAATATCACACCTTGTAAACGCTTTTTGTAGCCAGACAAGAGTCTTTCAGTTCTTGTTTGAGGGATTTTCATCCATTCTTCCTTGGAAAATTCTTCTAGTTCTGGGAGATTCCTGGGTCATCTTGCATGCATTGCTATTGTGAGGTCTAGCCACAGATTTTCAATGATGTTCAGATCAGGGGACTGAGGGTCATTGTAAAGCCTTCAGCTTTCACCTTTTGAAGTAGTCTATTGTGGATTTTGACGTGTGTTTAGGATCATTAGCCATTTGTAGAAGCCATCCTGTTTTCAACTTCAGCTTTTTTACAGATAGTGTTATGTTTGCATCAAGAATTTGTTAAAATTTCATTGAATCCATTCTTCCCTCTACCCGTGAAATGTTCCCCGTGCCATTGTCTGAAACACAACCCCAAAGCATGAATGATCCACCGCCATGCTTAATGGTTGGTGAGATGTTCTTTTCCTGAAATTCTGTGCCCTTTTTTCTCCACAAATACCTCTGATCATTGTGGTCAAAGCATTCTATTTTAACCTCATTGGTCCATAGGACTTGTTCCCAAAATGCATCAGGCTTGTTTAGATGTTCTTTATGCATACTTCAGACGCTGAATTTTGTGTGAGGATGCAGGAGAGGTTTTCTTCTGATGACTTTTCCGTGAAGGCCATATTTGTGCAGGTGACTCTGAACAGTAGTAGTGAACAATGTACCACAACTCTAGAGACTGCCAAATCTTTCTAAAGGTCTTTTGCAGTCAAGCCGTGGTTCTGATTTCCCTCTCTAGCAATCCTACAAGCAGCTCACTGAAATTTTGATTGGTCCTCCACACCTTATCTTGACCTCCACTGTTCCTGTTAACTGCCATTTCTTAATTACATTTTGAACTGAGGGAAGGGCAACTCCACCATTTTCATTTTTCTAGGCAGCTGCTTAGAAGAATCCATGGCTGATGTTTTTTGGCAAAAGGTTAGAGGACGCTGGGTTTTTATAAAGCTGGGAAATTTGCATCACCTCGCCTTTCCCAATGATGATAGTGAACAAGCCATAACTCTAACAAACTAATTAAGGTCTGAAACCTTGGCCAAAGTTATCTGAGCCCACAAATCTCCAGGGGTGCCCAAACTTTTGCACTGGCCCATTTTCCTTTTAGTAATTTAAAAAAACAAACAAACAAAAAAAAAGGCTATTTTTTTTGCCTAAAATACAAAAGGAAATGTGTCATCTTTAACTTTAGGCCTTTTAGGGATCATTTCATCTTTAACTTGCTTAACTGTTCAGAATAACAGTAATTTTAACTAGGGGTGCCCAATCTTCTACATGCCACTGTAACACGACATATGTCAACATAACCCACTATACCCTGCAGGAGGACATAAGCCAACGTACCTCACTAATCTCTACAGCAGGGATATCAAACTCAAACACAGAGAGCCAAAATGAAAAGCTTGGACAAAGTCATGGGCCAACCAGTATACAGATTAATGGGCTCCACATAGGCCTTCATGCAGAATAATTGGCCCCACATAGGGGTGGTGGTTCTGGTGTCACGGGCAAAAACACCCTGGAGGCCAGATTTGGCCCACGGGCCAGAGTTTGACATGTATGCTCTACAGGAAGTCATGAGCCTACATACCCCAATACAACTTGAAGGATGACATAAGACAACATATCCCAGTATGACCAGCAGGAGGACATATACCAACATAACCCACTATACCCTGCAGGAGAACATAAGCCAAGATATCCCAGTATAACCAGTAGGAGCACATAAGCCAACATACCCCACTAATCTCTACAGGAGGACATAAGCCAAAGTGTAACACCATTGCCAGCCTGCATGGCTTCCCATACCCCTCCATGCAGGTACGCTGGTATACTCACTGCTCTGGCCCCGCGGCATGGTCCCCTTCTGCTGGCATGTTTCCTGCTTGTGCCTGCCACACTTCCTGGCAGCTGACCTAGTGTGTGCGCGGGACCACTTCACCATTCTTAAAGGGGCAGTGCACGCACATAGTAAAATTCCCCCAGTGAACAGCTGGGAAGCATTTAGAATAATGAGTTCACCTACTGGATGGCTCTCAGCGTATTACTGGGAGTCATCCTGTGTAAAAGACTCCCTCTCCCTTAAGGAGTTACACATGAATGCTGTTGCTTCTGCATATTGTCTCACCTGCTAGCGAGTGGTTAGGTCCTCGTGTGGCCAGGTCCTGAACCCGAATCCGTGGTCCTGGTGGGGCCAGAGCCTTGAACATTGTCCCCTGGTCCTGGTGCGGCCAGTCCTGTTACAGAAATCCCCTGGTTCTGGTGTGGCCAGCTCCCTGAACATCATCCCCTGGTACTGGTGCGGCCAGTGCCCTGAACATTGTTCCCTGGTCCCAGTGCGGCCAGTGCCCTGAACATTGTCCCCTGGTCCCAGTGCGGCCAGTGTCTAAACATTCCCCTATCCAAGTCTCTGTGTCAGCGATCCTGAAATGTATCTATTAGTCTGAACGGAGCCCTAGTCTGTGTCAGCTGCTGCAGTACCTGCATCTGACTAGGAGTGGTACCTGGCAGCTACCTGCAGCCTAGCCTGTCTCCACCATCTGGAGCTACAGTCAACACCAGGTGGCCACTTAGCTATGCCCCTACCTAGGCAGACCTGGCCCTGTGGCACAGTGGGTCCACTAATCCACTTGCGGCACAGGGTGGCATAACACAAAGTATCCCTGTATAACTTGCAAGAGTACATAAACTAAGGTACCCCAGTATACCTTTCATAATGACAAACTAAGGTACCCCAACATAATCCGCCGAAGAGCATACACTAACATACCCCTCAATACCCAGCAGGAGGACACAAGCCAATGTACTTCATATTTAAACCACAGTGAGGGATATAAAAAAAAAAAAAAAAAGGCTAGCTAAAGAGGTATTTGCTCTGTTTTATGGTGGATATATGAAAACCTGAGTTATCAGTGTGTTTAACAGGATAACTGCAGTACTCACAAAAGCTTTAGGCTATGTGCCCACGTTGCAGAAAAGAAGCATAAAATTTCTGCTTCATTTCTGCAAGTCCTCTCCCGGAAAAACGCATGCGGAATTCCGCACGCATTTATCGCGCGTTTTTCGCGCGTTTATCACGCGTTTTCCACATGCGGAATTGCCTTGCGTTTTTTATGCATTGGACAAAGGCAATTCTGCTTGCGGAAACGCAAAATTAATTGACATGCTGCGGATTTTTGAACGCAGCATAAACGCTGCGGAAAAATCCGCAGCATGTGCATAGAACTTGCGGAATCCCCTTGGGGACCATGGGGTGCGGGTTACCAAGCGTTTTACAAGCGTTTCCGCTGCGGAAATTCCGCATCAAAAACGCTTGAAAAACGCTACGTGGGCACACAGCCTTATAGCACATTAGTCACAATAAATGAGCCTTTGCTGAAGCAAACATGCAATTAGTCTTCATTAAATATCTACGATTTTAGGTCTACAGGTCCAATACACATTAAAATAAAGTCCCCCCTGCAGAGTTTGTTGGGATTGGATGATCTTTTGATGTGTATGGGGGCCTTCTGACTCTCCCCAACAGATTATGCTGGGATAAAGAAGGGTCAGGAAGTTTTAATTCCAACGCCCCATCCTTTAGGTGTCTAGGTAGATGAGCCACTACCAGATGTGTCTGGCTTACTTTGCTCTCCCTATAGTGAGCACATCAGTCATGTGCGTTATCCATGGTGTATGGGCACCTTAAAAGAGGTTTTAGTGCAAAAGAAAAAAGTGGAGCTGCTTAGAGGTCTCTAATGTAAAGAAGCAAATTTATTGGTTGCTTTGGGCACTGTTCCTTAGCACTAGTTTGTAGTGGTCAATGAGTCCTGTTCCTCAAACGTGTAGCATAACACATTGCAGTACAGATACCTGGAACAGTCAATGTTATTGCTGGTGGGCACAAAATGTCCCCTGGGCTCTTAGTTACTGTATAAATGAAATGGAAAGCTAAAGATGTGGCACAATACTGAACAGTTTAGTTGTACTGCCGAGCGGCCAAAGAATAGGGTCACTTCTGATAAACCATGACCGTTCCTCAACACCAGGGTGGGTAGCTTAGATTTAATTCAGACCTAACAAAGCTTGAAGCCATAGCATCGGCACCTCTGGGAAGAAGTCCAGTCTCACTGTATCCAGAAGCTATTCCTTGAAGTCAATTATCCAAGTAGTTTCTATTGTGATCCTAAAACGCTCGCTTCGCCATGTTCACCATACGTCACTACAGCCACTTATTCTCCTTTGACTGAATTGGGTCAGAACAGAGAGGGAACGCAGCTGTACACCGCTTTGGGACACAAAAGAACAGAGCAAAGAGAGCAGCAAGAGATGAAAGTCAGTGTCTGCTCCTGGGAAGAATATGGTTATATATAGGACAGGACATTATGCCCCATGGGGGCAGTCATCTAGAAGACCCATCTATACAGTGATGAAATATGTCTAAAAATAGCTACTGCCCACAATTTGGTTTTGTTAAAGGATTTTTGGGGTTTACAATATTTGTAGCCTATCCACGGGATAGGCCATCAGTATTAGATCAGTGGAGGTCTGACTCCATACCCTCACCATCAGCTGTTCCAAGGGGTCCTGGCACTCAGACAAGCACTTCAATCTCTTCATTGCATACATCACTCTGTTTTCCCCCATGCTATACTATAACAACTGTACAGGGTATTGTGGATGGTCTTACTGAAAGGTTTTAAAGCTTGAGCAATGCAGGCCAGATTGGTTGCCTGGGGACTTGATGCCTGACAATAACTTTGAATGGACAGTTACTAGGAAGGGATTCCTTAGCAAACAGACTGAGCCTGGATTGGACAAGGATTATTCACCCGTATTGTTCTTCTTCCTGTAATCCAATTGCTATAGGTTATGGAGACTTGAGGTGTGTCAATCCTGATGAACGTCCGGGTACAGCCTATTAAAGGTATCCACTCAAGTTTTGAACTGGTCAATGCTCAGCTGAAGTTATAGGCACCGAAGCTATTGACAGGATTTTATAGCCTATGACAGCAACTTCTGACCACAATAGACATGTGAGATTACTGACACCGTTCTGGATGGGGTGGTGGGGGAGGGGGGAGTGAGGGGCATTAAAGCAGAGCTGACAGTGCTACGAGAGAGAAGACCTGATAGAAGGGTTTGTAATGCTACACAGCTAAACTCAGCTGTGCGGCCTTTCCACCCACAGGGACCTTATCTGAAAGGTGTTAATCATTTCTAATCATGCAGGAGGTTAGACCAGGAGATCAGAGCTGTATCATTACATCTCAATCATTGCGAAACCTAAGCTACAGTGGGAGGGGGGGGGGGGGGGGGGAGTAGTCTTCTTCTGCTGTCTAATGGCCTGCTGAGGACTGGGCAAGTACACCCCTCAGTGAAAAATACACTGCTCAAAAAAATAAAGGGAACACTCAAATAACACATTGAATACTTTTTTCTGTACAAAGTTGAATGTGCAGACAACAAAATCACACAAAAATCATCAATGGAAATCAAATTTATTAACCAATGGAGGCCTGGATTTGGAGTCACCCCCAAAATTAAAGTGGAAAAACATACTACAGGCTGTTCCAACTTTGATGTAATGTCCTTAAAACAAGTCAAAATGAGGCTCAGTATTGTGTGTGGCCTCCATGTGCCTGTATGACCTCCCTACAACGCCTGGGCATGCTCCTGATGAGGTTGCAGATGGTCTCCTGTGGGATCTCCTCCCAGACCTGGACTAAAGCATCCGCCAACTACTGGACAGTCTGTGGTGCAACGTGACGTTGGTGGATGGAGCGAGACATGATGTCCCAGATGTGCTCAATCGGATTCAGGTCTGAGGAACAGGCAGGCCATTCCATAGCTTCAATGCCTTCATCTTGCAGGAACTGCTGACACTCCAGCCACAAGAGGTCTGGCATTGTCCTCCATTAGGAGGAACCCAGGGCCAACCGCACCTGCATATGGTCGCACAAAGGGGCTGAGGATCTCATCTCGGTACCTAATGGCAGTCAGGCTACCTCTGGCGAGCACATGGAGGGCTGTGCGGCCCTCCAAAGAAATGCCACCCCACACCATTACTGACCCACTGCCAAACCGGTCATGCTGAAAGATGTTGCAGGCAGATCGCTCTGCATGGCATCTCCAGACTTTGTCACGTCTGTCACATGTGCTCAGTGTGAACCTGCTTTCATCTGTGAAGAGCACAGGGCGCCAGTGGCAAATTTGCCAATCCTGGTGTTCTGTGGCAAATGCAAAGCGTCCTGCACGGTGTTGGGCTGTGAGCACAACCCCCATCTAGGGACGTCGGGCCCTCATACCACCCTCATGGAGTTGGTTTCTAACAGTTTGTGCAGACACATGCACATTTGTGGCCTGCTGAAGGTCTTTTTGCAGGGCTCTGGCAGTGCTCCTCCTTTTCCTCCAACTGCTGCTGGGTTGTTGCCCGCCTACGGCCCTCTCCACGTCTCCTGGTGTACTGGCCTGTCTCCTGGTAGCACCTCCAGCCTCTGGACACTACGCTGACAGACACAGCAAACCTTCTTGCCACAGCTCGCATAGATGTGCCATCCTGGATGAGCTGCACTACCTGAGCAACTTCTGTGGGTTGTAGAGTCAGTCTCATGCTACCACGAGTGTGAAAGCACAACCAACATTCAAAAGTGACCAAAACATCAGCCAGAAAGCATTGGTACTGAGTAGTGTTGAGCGAGTATGTTCTGTCCGAGTATGCTTGGGCCGAGCTCCGAGTATTTATAGCAGCTCGGTGATTAGGTTAAATCGCTTTGATTTGCGACGGTTTGACAGTTTTATTACATGGGAGGAATGTCTAACAGTAGCAAATCATGCACACAGAGTGATTCAAGCACATCACCGGAGCAGCTATAAATACTCGGTGCTCGGCCAGAGCATACTCGGCGAAAGGGTTAACAGAACATACTCGCTCAACACTAGTACTGAGATGTGGTCTGTGGTCCCCACCTGCAGAACCACTCCTTTATTGAGGGTGTCTTGATAATTGCCAATAATTTCCATCTATTGTCTATTCCTTTTGCACAACAGCATGTGAAATGGATTGTCAATCAGTGTTGCTTCCTAAGTGGACAGTTTGATTTCACAGAAGTTTGATTTACTTGGAGTTAGATTCTGTTTAAGTGTTCCCTTTATTTTTTTGAGCAGTGTATGATAACACCCACTTCGACTTAAAAGTTAACTGATTAGGTGCCAAATGCATTGACTGCTAATATCTTTGCAGCAGAGAGGCAAATTTAAAAAAAAAAAAAAAACAACCAACTCCCACCTCATCCCCCCCAAAAATAAATAAATACATTTTAGTACGCCCTGCAGCGCCACTTACATTGTGTTACATTGTGTTACATTGTGTGTACAGTTCAATATGAAAAATTTGGTGAAGGGCCTACTTTAACTAATAGTTCTTTATGGCCAACCTGGATAACTTTTTGTGATAAAAAAAAGAAGACATGATATGGGAGAGAAAAGCTACAGATCCAATGATGATTATCTGATTATAAAAGACTACCATAACCGCATGTAGCTAACGACAAAAGGGACTAAAGCGACCACTTAAGATTGATGGAAAGGTATTCTGGGCATTGTATGGGTATTGTCGTTCCACTCACTTTCAGGCACGCAGACTCTCCAGTAAGTGCAAAACAGCCATCACCTGCACGTGTTGCAGACATTTCCTTTGCCTGTAACCTCGCTTTTAACACAATGTAATAAAGAGGAGTTTTAATCACATTTGGGGAGTGCCGCCAAAAATCCTTCATTCCAGAAACAAAACGTTTTGTTTTGTTTTGTTTTTTTAAATCGGCTGAGCACCTCTTTGTGGAATCAAATAGCGTAATCAGACCTCAGAAAATGCACTTCAGTGGATTGAAAAGAGAAATATGGTAGTGCCACGTTTTTCTTGTGTAGTGTCTTTCCCCTAATTATTGATTATAGGGGGGGTTGCAACCATAGATATTTATTTATAGTAAACTTTGGGAATAGTTAGAGGCAAAGGGACACAGGACTCACCAGTTAAACAGAAACTTATGTGCAAGACAAACATTAAAATTACCTATTTAGCTTAGATCATACATGTCAAACTCTGGCCCATAGGCCAAATCGGTCCCGCAAGGTAGTTATATTTGGCCCGTGACACAAGAACTGCCACCCCTATCTGGGGCCCATTATTCTGTATGGAGGACTGTGTGGGGCCCATTATTCTGTATGGAGGACTATGTGGTGCCCATAATACTGTATGGAGGACTGTGTGGGGCCCATTATTCTGTATGGAGGACTATGTGGTGCCCATAATACTGTATGGAGGACTGTGTGGGGCCCATTATTCTGTATGGAGGGCTATGTGGTGCCCATAATACTGTATGGAGGACTATGTGGGACCCATTATTCTGTATGGAGGACTATGTGGGGCCCATTATTCTGTATGGAGGACTGTGTGGGGCCCATTATTCTGTATGGAGGACTATGTTGTGCCCATAATACTGTATGGAGGACTGTGTGGGGCCCATTATTCTGTATGGAGGACTATGTGGTGCCCATAATACTGTATGGAGGACTATGTGGGACCCATTATTCTGTATGGAGGACTATGTGGGGCCCATTATTCTGTATGGAGGACTGTGTGGGGCCCATTATTCTGTATGGAGGACTATGTGGGGCCCATTATTCTGTATACTGGTTAGCTCGCGACTTTGTCCAAAATTTTCATTTTGGCCCTCTGTGTTTGAGTTTGACATCACTGCCTTAGATGTTTAGGCAGTCATAATAAATTGCATGCATCCGCAAATTACTATACTGATACACATTTACACTTCATTTTTCCCCTATTCATACTCAGCATTATGGTCATCTTTGATGGCTGCGTGGGGACATGAAACATTACAGACTTCATCTGAAATCAACATGTCTTTGAGCAAAGCTCAAAAAAGGTTAAAAAAAAGTTGGTGGAAAATCTTTGCGAAAGTCAAGCCAGCATCTTCAAGATTAAGAACAGAGCGCTGCATTAGCATCTTGTATGTTTGCATCTTCATCATAACCAGCTGCTTTAAATGCTGAGATAAGCAAAACTGTAGATTACAAAAGATAAAAAAAAAATAATCTCAAAAGGAAAAAAAAAATGATAGCCTTATCCAGCTTTATTATACATCAAGAAAGATGGTGCTCTGATAAGATGTGACTAATGTCACATTGGGGCATATAGCACTCATTCTATGTGGAGGAGTCAGGAGGTTCATTAAAAGTGGGGATTAGTTGCATTTGCACTGAAACAAATTTCTACAAATGTTCCTTCATGACAATCTTACAGTGTAAGCAGACTGACGAACTTCTGATGAACAAGGAAAGCACTCGTACAGCGGGAGTAACCATTTGTGCTGCACAAAAGACCATAGTTCTAGGCAGCTCATCATCCTATGTAAAAAGGGCTTGGGCGGATATGGTTCTCGGCAGCACATGTGCATGGAATGATCTATTACAGATCGTTCAGAGTGCAATGTTAAGCGCGATCTCCATGTGTAAATAGGCTATAAAACGAGCGTTCATCAGTAAATATTTTCCAATCGGCGCCTGTTTAATGCCGCAAATCTGTTAATCTAAATGACCCCAAAAATGCAAAACAATAAAGTGTACAGTCACAACCCAAAGTCAGCAGGAGAGATGAGCACTCGTTTTTTCTGCCATCTCCAGAAACCTTTATTAAAAGGGAAAAAACGACCGTAATTTTTTCCTTATATCCCTAAATCAGGTCAGTCCAGGCTCCCCATACAGCAAGACGGCGGAGCAGCTGTGTGCCTCAACTGGGATTGCAGATAGTTTCTAGTACACCATTTCAGATACATGCACACAGCAAGCACATGATCTATTCATACTAACAGTTTATTAAGGCACACAGACTGGGTCAATTATCTTCTTAGAATTCTTTCAACTGTTATAGACATTTCAATGGACAGGAATGAAGTGTAAGTGCCAATTTCTGCTTATGAACCACCCTGCTTATCACTTGTCTCGTGATGTACAAGGAATCCAGACTATGCACTTCTGCTTCCCATTATCTGGATAACTGGAGATCATCAGGACCATCAAGTACCATGCAATGACTGCCAAGCTCCTCGCAAAACTCTGCAAGATAGAACAACCATGGACTCAGATGACCAACTGAATCGCAACAAGAGACTGCAGAAAAGTAATAACTTTATACAAAATATCTACATGAGACAACTGCATTGCAACAGGAGACCACAAAAATATCTACATTAGGCAGACGGAACTTGATTAGAAGTAGATTTGATGCCCTCCTGTTAAAGAGCATAAAAGTTTGCGCTAAATAAAGACCCATATCTCTGGAAACAAGGCCAATGGAAAAAAAATACATTTAATACTCAGGGGCATAACAGGAATAAAATGAGAGCAAAAAACTGCCACTTTTGACCTGGTGACAGGTCCTCTTTAAAGCCACTGACAGGTTGAGTGGAGAATATGGTTATTTTGTGACCACGGCACCAGAGAAGGGTTGGGGTATACGATATTAGGCAGCATGAGAATAGTCAGTACTTAAAGAAAAATTGGCACATGTAAGGATCCTGATGTGCAAAATTGGGACCATTAGATTACTGGGTCAAAGAGTTCCCAAATTGGCAGGTGTTCTGGGGTGTTCCTGGAAAGCAGTGTGTAGTACCTACCCTAAGTGGCCTAAAGAAGGATCACTGGTGAGTTTGCGACAGGACCATGGGTACCTAGCACTCCTCTATGTACATGAGGAGAGAAGGCTAGCACGTCTGGTCCCACAGAACAGCTACCTGTAGCACAAACTGATGAAAGTTCTTGCTTATGACAGAAAGATGTGAACATATACAAAATGTATTGCAGCTTACTGGGTATGAGACCGCCTAGCTGCAGACCAGTCAGTTCTCAGTCTGACCCCTGCATAGCACTGAAAGTACCTACAGTGGGCACATTAGCATCAGAACTGGAACAGAAGAAGATGGCCATGTCTGAAGAATCACGCTATTTTTTTTTTCTTTTTTACATCTTGTAGACATGTGCATGTGTCGCTTCCTGAGGCAGAGATGGAATCAAGGTGTATTATGTGACCAATACAAATCCCAAGGTAATGTGATGCCCTGGGCAATGTACTGAGGGAGTACTACCATTCACATGGATGTTACCTAAAGGGGTTAAGTGGCATTGTCCAGAGCTGCTCACTACCGCATGCAATGAACAGGACACTTACATGAAATGCGTATGAGCAGGACTGTGAGGTGGCAATGTCATAAGCACCCCTCACTTCCAAAGTGGAAGTGATCGTCCTTTGTGGCAGACCTAGTGCACCCCTCTGTGGCAGACCTAGTGCACCCCTCTGTGGCAGACCTAGTGCACCCCTCTGTGGCAGACCTAGTGCACCCCTCTGTGGCAGACCTAGTGCACCCCTTTGTGGCAGCGGCATTTCCTAGACAGTGTCCTCTTGCAGAAGTATAAAGCTTCCGGCTACATTGCTCAGGAATGAGGAAGGTGATAACAAGTTTGAGATCTGGAGAATTTGGAGGCCAAGTCTCTTAATCAGATCTATTATCTGTGACATTACACATTACAGCTTTTAGGACTTAGGAAATCTGTCACTTATGTTTTTTTGCCACCTACTCTGAGAGCAGCATACATGTAGGGGCATTGATGCTGATTCCAGCGATGTGTCACTTACTGGGCTGCTTGCTGTACTTTTTATAATAAAAGATAATCACTAGAGGACTAGTAAACCCGCTGCAAGGTATTCCTCCATATTTATGAGCTCTGTATAATCCGCCCACACCACTGATTGGCAGCTTTCTGTGTAGACTATGCATGAGCAGAAAGTTGCAAAATAGTGGTGTGGGCGGGATTATACAGAGTTCAGCATCCGAAGAACTGGTAGATCTGCTGCAAAGAAAAAAAAAAAAAAAAAAGTAATTTTATCAAAACTACAGCCAGGAGCCCAGCAAGTTACACATCACTGAAATTAGGGTGTTAAGCACCTGTTCCGGAACTGTGAAGCGCTTCATTCACCCCAGTCCGCTAGACTTTGAGTGTCACATTGGGCTTTACAAGGAGCCTGGTATTCTCCCACCTGTTGCATTTTCTAGGCCTATACAAGGCCTCCCAAGACACACACCTGGGTCTTAGCATTGTATTAAGACTTTTTAGTAACTCTTTTAGTTTGTCTATGCACAGTTCCTGTCCACAGGTTCCAGGCAGTCTCCTGCTCACCTGTGGTTTCCAGTCCCAGAGTTACTGGTCTGTGGCTTCCAGTAACGCTGCTGCCTGTCAGTGGTTTTCACTCGTCTGAGGCCTCCAGTAACCCCGGCTACCTGTCAGTGGTCTCCAGAGCACTTGCCTCTACATGCGGCTTTCAGGAGGTCTCTTGCCTGCTTGCGGCTTCCAGGACCCCCGTAAGACTTTGTTTGCCTCCAGTAACTCTGCCGTTTCCCACGTACTACACCTACCTGCTGCACTGACGCCCGTGTGCCTACCTGGACCTTGGGCTTAGAGGATCCACCTCACCTAGTGAGCCCACTTTATGCAACACCGGGGTCTTGGCCCTTACATCATGCGGTTCTCAGATGAGAGAAAAAAAAAACCTGGTGACAGATTCCCTTTAAAAAGGATATGATGCTGCCATACCAGAGCTAGATACTACAGGACACATACAGAGACCTTGTTGTGTCCAGGTCTTTATGGTTAGACAAGTTTTGGTGGCATGAAGGGACGTACACAGTATTAGACAAGTGCTGCATATAACATTTTTAAGCAAGTTTAGCGAATAGATCAACCCCATCTCTTAGATATAACACAGACACCTTAGCAGAGATTTCAAAAGATCCTGACTTATTTCTCCAAACTGCGAAACAAGCATCTGTTTCTTGAAAACAGGGCTGTGGAGTTGGAGTCGGTATAAAATGGACAGACTCCGAAAATATATAATAAATTGGGTACAGTAGTACAATAAAGGATGTGCTGTAAATGTTTTCATAAGAATTTGGGAAAGTTATGAAATGTCCAATAAATGTCTTCTGTTCCTGATCTAAGGGTCTAGGCTTTTAGTTGAGATGAATCACTAAAATGAAGCCTGGATGGCCTGACAGTATTCATCTTCTTCAAACATGAACAAATAGGCCTTGAAAAAGACAAAAACTGCCATACAGTGTCTCGCATAGCTTCATTTAAGTGATTGGCTATGTCGGGGTTCCGCTCGGAATCTATTTTTTCAGAGATTCTGACAGATATCCTGACATAGTGCTCGGCAGGGAGAACCAAGGCTTAGATGGCATCAGAATGACTTCAATCTAAAACAGGAATGCCCAAACCACAGAATCCTGGTCAATAACTCAAGGACATGGTCTACATTATTATATATGATTTTTTGAGAGGTGCTGAACAGGTTAAATGGTTCACTTCCCATGTTTACTAGCGGAGCTGCCAGAAGCTCACAATAGAGCAGTCTCATAGGAGCCCTCATGCCGGAAGCCAAAGTGCTCAGCTTGTGTTGTCAGTCAGCTAAGCTTTCCCATCAGCTCGACCCACCCTGAAACTTCCTATTGTCAGCAATAAGCGGAAGAAAACAGAGCATTAGAGAAATCGTGACTAACACGGGCAAGCCGCAGATGGTTGCACGCGGCTCCAGCCAAGAAACACTGCAGACGTCACCCAGAGTGAATGCACCTAGGCTTCCAGAACCTCAACAAGTCCACGCCAAGACAATATCAAGACGGGTCTTTAGAATCTGGGAGCATTACTGCTAAAGTCGTATCCACACTGCAGAGCTATATAGCTATAAGGGCATAAATGTGCAGAATACTATACATATCCAGAGTGGGATGCAAATGCGGAAATTATATATACTGCTAAGGTGTGCATATTTTTAGGACAAGCTCACATGCTGCAGATCTGTTCTAGAATTTTCTGGAACTGAAAATCAACTCCATATATCGGAATGGTGTTTGGATTTCTGCAAGCTCCATTTAAATGCATGGGAAAGCTGCAAAAATGTCTGCTGCTTGCACAATCTAAAAGGGTTACCCTCAACTTCTTGAATGGGTAATAAGGGTATGTGCACATCTTAAGTATTTGGTGCAGAAATTTTTGCATCTCTTGGCAGGAAAAACACAGGGTATATATAATATGTGCGGTTTTTATGGTGCAGATTTTTCCCCACTCATTAGTATGAATGAAATCTGCAGAAAAAGTGCTAAAAGAATTGACATTCTGCAAGTCACAAATAAGAAACGTGCGCATGAGACTTCAGGTTTCAAAAAAAACCTTCAGGTTTTGTAACACATCTGCGCAGAAAAAAAAAGCGACAAATCGGCAATGTGTGCACAGGTCTTAAAAGTGCTTGTAAAAACAAGGCACTTTACTTCTTACTAAAAATCCTGTAGGTACTCCAGAAGAATTGTTAAGGTAATAGTCTTCCTTTATAGTTTAGGAGGTTTCCTAAGTAAGGAGCACAGCACTAACAAGCTCTTTTCTATAGAGCTTGTAAGCAGTGCGCTGAAGCTGGATGGATCACCGGATCTGTCCAATGCTGCAGATTGGTCCAGAAGTGCAATCATGAAGCACGTTTAAAATGTCAGTCAGGACTGAACCATCCTCTGGAAGGCAGGTAGAGTGGTGGCAAGGGATCAGTGCACTCCTAAAAAAAAAAAAGTCTATCACATCAGGCCAATGGTGAGATGCCAACATCAGCTGTGCTGGGTAAACATTTTAAACGTGCCCCATGCCAGGGAATAAGCAAATTCTAAAGGAGTTGACCCATCAAGACAATACCTATCCATGTGCTCTACATGGCTGGAGAGTCCCATGCTCAAGGCCCTTCTCCCCCCACTTAGAACAGAGCTGCCCCTAAGGCAAGGATGGCAATGGGTGATCTGTAGGGGGTCAGAGCACCAGAGTATCGGACTTCACTGCATATTCTTGAAAGTATTAGGTCTGCAAAAGCAGCGAGATGAGGATATTAGCAATGATGGCCCAGATAGGAATCCTGAGAACAGGAACTACACCCATACTGCCAAATCTCCTGGTATGAAAGATCATGTGACCTCGCCTATTAGAGGGTGCTGCGTCTGCTATCAGGAAGCACAGATGAAAGCGTTGTGAGAACAGGCTGTTCTAGCGAGCGCCTGCAGAGCAGCTGACAGGCACTGGGTTCAGACTAAACCCGGCCTCCCACAGTGCACTTCCTGAGCCACCCACAAACATTTCTAGATTCGGAAGAATTTCAAACGCCAATATGATGAATTGCACATACCACAATCAGATTACAATGCATGAAAAGAAATTAGAAACTCAAAGACCAGCCACGTTATGGTACGTAAATTTCAGGCCATAGTAAACCATAACAAAAATGGACAAAACACACTCCTAGGTCAAATAGAAAGGAGGAGGAAAAATGGAGTTTTTAAGACTAAAATATTTCCTTTATTAGTACAAAAATTCTAAAAAATAGCCACATCCTAAAAAAGACTGACAAACAGGTGAAGAACCACAAGGCAAAACAATATTACAAAGATGAAATGATGGATGGGGGAATGTCAGCAAATGGGCACACAGTGAATAGGTAATTAAGGAGGAAAATAGAAGGAATATTTCTCTCTACATAATATGTCCTTATAGCATTATAGCGCATTTAATTTCTCCACAAATAGAAACCCTCCAAATACTGAAAATAAGGCCGGCTCTTACCCATACTACTCCCAGTCTCCCATCAGATGAAATAGCAACCCCAACGCGCGTTTCGCTCTTTTAAGCAATGGCTTTATCAAGGGGGAAGTAGCATGGTTTCCATTTCATCTGGTGGGGGACTGTCCAGCAGTATGGGTAAGATCTGGCCTTATTTTCAGCATTTGGAGGGTTTCTATTTTTTAGGATTTATGTGGCTGTTTTTAGATTTTTTGTACTAATAAAGGAAATAATTTAGCCTTAAAAACTCAATTTCTCAATGTATGAAAAGCAGTGCATCAGTGCAGGAAGTAAAGCCAGCCATGGCACCTGCAAAATACCGAACTGAATGCAGGACTAATGCAGTCTATGAATACCAAGTACGAAAATGGCCCACTCATAAAAAGCGTGTAATGTGCAATTGCCACATAAAGCATTCCATTTACTATGATGTGTGTGGGGAAATATTCGTCTGACAAAGATAACTTAAATGCTTCACAAATTAGAGTGTGAGACAACTGGAAAGCATCCACTGTTCCTCCCTGCCCTGATGATATAGGAATGACTGCACACATTAATGGGAGACTATGCATTATTTACTAGTCCGATCCACTACAATTACAGAGAGTATTAAAGGGAATCTGTCAACAGGATTTTTGCTACCTAATCTGACAGCAGCATAATGCAGAGACAGAGACCCTGATTCCAGCGATGTGTCATTTACTGGGCTGCTTGTTGTAATTTTTATTAAAAAAAAACAAAAAAAAAAAACAGCATTTCATCAGCAGGAGATGATCACTAGAGGTTGTAGCGCCGGCGTCCCTGCCCTCTGCTAGGCAGGGACGCTGTTCCCCTCACCTCTCTGCTCCATGCCCGGCGTCCTCCTCCCGCTCTGCTGGCAGCGCGCGCTCCTTCCCGGCCACTGTGCTTAGGGCGCGCGCGCGCGCGCTCTCCCTCCCTCTTAAAGGGGCCGCGCGCGCCGTCCTAAGGAGTCCCCGGCCAATGGCCGGAGGACTTCACCATATATAAGGCACCTCCTCCAAAATGGAGGTGCCCGAGCAATGTTGTTGCACTGTTCACTACTCTGCTTCAGCCCTCAGGTCCCGTTGCCAGTTACCTGCCAGATACCGGCCAGATTCCTGTCAGCTTGCTGTCTTATTCCTGCCTGATATTCTGCTACCTGCCTGCTAGCCTGAGGTCCGACGGTCTGCCTTACAACTCCTGTCAGTCTGTCTAAGGACCAGCTTGCCCGCTCACCTGGGAGCGCACATCAGCTACCTGCCTGCTTGCCTGAGGTCCGACAGTCTGCCTTACAACTCCTGTCAGTCTGTCTAAGGACCAGCTTGCCCGCTCACCTGGGAGCGCACATCTTCTACCTGCCTGCTAGCCTACCTGGAGGCTCCGCCGTCACGTGCTGTGACCACCTGCCTGTCCAGTGACTCCTGCCCGCTCACCTGGGAGCGCTCATCTGCTGCCTGTCTCCTAGCCTACCTGGAGGCTCTGCCGTCACGTGCTGTGACCACCCGCCTGTCCAGAGACTTCTGCCCGCTCACCTGGGAGCGCTCATCTGCCGCCTGTCTGCTGGTCTTCCTGGAGGCTCCGCCGTCACATGCCGTGACCACCCGTTTATCCAGAGACTCTCGCCTGCTCACCTGGGAGCTCACGTCTACCATCAGCCGCCACAGGTCGTACCAACCCTTTACCCAGAGACTGCCCCGGTCACTTGCCGTGACCATCTGCCCGTTCATCCAGAGACTGCCCCGGTCACTTGCCGTGACCATCTGCCCGTTCATCCAGAGACTGCCCCGGTCACTTGCCGTGACCATCTGCCCGTTCATCCAGAGACTGCCCCGGTCACTTGCCGTGACCTCCTGCCCGTTCTTCCAGAGACTGTCCCGGTCATCTGCTGTGACTGCCTGCCTGGTCGCCACATGCTCCCTTACAAGGACCACCCCCTTGTATAGTAGCTCAGAGGTTCCGCCTCCCAGACCCGTTACAGAGGTCTAGTAAGACTGTTGATATATAGTCCTCCATATTCATGAGCGCTGTATAACCCCGCCCCCAACACCATTGATTTTCAGCTTTCAGCCTATGCACAGTGTACACAGCGGCCAATCAGTGATGTAGGTGGGGTTATACAGAGCTCAGCATTCAGAGAACTAGTAGATCTGTTACAGATCAAAGTGATTTTATCAAAACTACAGACAGCAGCCTCATAAGTGCAACATTGCTGGAATCTGTGTCTCTGCCTCTACATCATGCTGCTCTCAGGAGGGGTAACAAAAACCTGATGATACAGTCTCTTTAAAGGGTTTTTCAACCACAATCCTGATAATAAACAGGGCTACAGTGCAGATTCAGTGAACACTGCCATTCAATTGAATGGGGCAGCAATGCAGTTTCCAGCACTTCTGGATAATTGGGAGTGCTATTTTTTTTTTTTAAATATAGGACTCATACTCAGGATTGCTAAGGGTCTTAAAAGGCGAGACTCCCAACAAAGTTTTTTTTTGCCTGGGATATGCCATCAAATATTACTTGGGGGACCTGGTCTCTTAAATCTAAAAATTTAGGAGCCAAGCGATATACTTGGTTGCGCTGGTGACTATTTTAGTTTGAGTGTAGGACCCTGTGCCATCACTTTATGGAAAGGAAAGATGCATTTATGCAGCAAAGTTATTTTATACAGATCACATGAAGCCATTATGCTTAGAACTATAGGAAGTAAAAGGCCGATAAGACACAAGATAAGACATGCTATAAGAGATACAGAAGTGTGGTGATAGCTGCAGAAAATCAGACCCTGTACTAGGGGTAAGAAAATATGTTGGTGACTTTGTTATAGAGAATCTGTCAGTAGGATTTTGCCTACATTGTACTGCTGTCAGATGAGGTAGCAAAGAGAAGCTGAATCTAATGATATATCACTTAGATTACTGGGTGCAGCCGTTCTTGCACAATCAGTTTTTAGATTTAGGAATGCAGCAGAGCTGAGGAAGCTAACCCCACCCACACCAGACTCTGTATATACAATGCAATGTCCATAGACAGTGAGGCACCCATCACAGGAGGTTGCGTGTTGGACTAGCAGGCACCGCTGTTGTGTCCCAGCAATGATAAGCTCCTGGTGCTAAAACAATCATTGCAAGCCAACAAAACCATGGCGTCTGATAAGAGAGGCATCACTGAAATCTGTGTTTTAACCCCTACAGCATGCCATGTAATCTAAAGACAGCAAAAACCTGCTGACAGATTCTCTTTAATGAGTGTGGCACATGCTACATACAAGATGAAACCATAGGCGTAAATATGCCAAAATGAAGCGAGCCCCATTACTACAAAATCCGTCCATAAGCACCAAGTGAAGAATAACTGCAAAAATGAGACCCTTCTCTGGAGAAATCTGGCCAACATATCCCCCATTTCTCCAACAGAGGTCACAGTTGCTTTCATAATGCTCTGGCAAGAATAGCTGATCACTGGCCATTTCGGCTGCAGGACCTGCAGTTAGCCAGTCGCTAACAGAATGCTCATTTAGAGAGGAATTTTTCCAAATGGGACAACATTTTAAGAAACTACATAAAGACTGAGCTGTAAAATCAGATGCAGTCCAATAGGAAAATTAGTACTGTTACTGGGAGGCTAAAAGAACAAAAAAAAAAAAAAGTCAAAACCCCCTTTTCTTACAACAAATGTAATAGAAAGCAGAAAAAAGTGGCTATTATCAAAATCTATTTTAGTAAGGCAGCACATTTCACTGGCACCTAAAGAGTACAGCGTAGAGAAAAATCCCATTGCTAAAGCTGCAGGGGATTTTCATGGCAAATTATTACAGGGAAAAAGCCTTGTAGTCTCAAACCCAAGTGAAAAGCTCTGCAAATCTACTTTCCTGGCTGCGCGATGGATTTACATGACATCAAAGCAGGCAGATCTTGGATGTAGACCCTAAAGGCCTGTATTATTTTGAGCTGGGACAGAAATAACTCGGCAGTAGTAGATACAGTAATCGTCAGCTCATGGTGCACAATATTGGACATCTCCCAGAAAACGTTAATAGTACATGCAATTAAATGTACATTAATACAGGGAGCCTGGAGAATCTGCAGAACGACTTGATTAAAGTCCATACAGACAGTCTATGCCAGCTGCTGGCACCTCCAGAATAGGCAAATACCACATGACGAGTAGATATAGCATGAAGACTTACCGCCATAATTAATTCAAAGCTGGATTTATACACCCGGACGGGTGACTGGTATTTCTGCACCATGGTGACGGGGTCTTGTGGAACGTCAGGAACCTGCAGTGGAAGAGAAATAGGTTAGTGCATAAGTGTCAAACTCCGGCCTGTGGGCCAAATCTGGGGTGGTTATATGTGGCCCCCGACACCAGAACGGCCACCCCTATATGGGCCCATTATTCTGTAGGGAGGACTATGGGGGGGTCCCTATTATTCTGTACGGAGGACTATGGGGGGGGGGGGTCCCCATTATTCTGTACAGAGGACTATGGGGGGGGGTCCCCATTATTCTGTATGGAGGACTATGGGGGGGGGGGGTCCCCATTATTCTGTACACAGGACTATGGGGGGGGCGGTCCCATTATTCTGCACGGAGGACTATGGGGGGGTCCCCATTATTCTGTACACTGGTTGGTCCGTGACTTTGTTCAAGTTTTTCATTTTGGCCCTCTGTCTTTCAGTTTGACATCCCTGGTTAGTGTGATATGAAAGAATATGTCTTTCGATCACATCCTCATACTTATTCATAGAAATTAAAGAGCTGTTCCATCATTGGTGATCGTATACTAACAGGGGTCAGATTGGCAACAAACAAATGCTAAAGATGAACCCAAAGAAATACAGATTCAAGACAATGAAGAAAAACAGGCCTCTTTCTACACACGTGAAAATACAATGGTGCGTGAATAAGGCCTTAACCTACTTTAAACTTTTGTTCTCTCCTCTCCATTTGCTCCCTAAGGGTATGTGCACTCCATGTGTTCTAGACGCCGGTGTACCCGCATTGTTTTAGAAGAAAGATGCCTCAGGAAGCCATCTGAAGAATGGGGAGGTCATTTCTTTTAGTCGCTTCACGGCTTTCAAAGCCCAAAGTGATTAAAAGGAGTTAAAGACACAACATGTGCTTGGTAAGTTGTACTGACAATGCGGTGCATATGTTCATTATTTTTAATTATTGAGCGCTTTTTCAGGTGGGTTCCTTAAGGGCATGCGCACACAACATCTTTTTCAGGCAGACTCAGCCAGGAATCCAGCTGAAAAAGTTATGCAAAAGCCCCCCATAAAATGAGCAGAATGCACTACAATGTCAAAACGACATCGCTGTGCAGCACATGTCCCGTCATTTCAAAGACCCGGATGTGGTTAAAAGAAGTGACCTGCTCTATACTTCACAGTATAGAGTAAAAAAGGCCTGTAGCAGAGCCGCCGGAAGAACAACGGCAGTACTGCTGGTGATGGCACTTCAAGAGGACGCCGGGCGGCGGCTGAATCGGCATCTAAAAGACACCGCGTGCACCAAGCCTAATATTGCACTGCATTTCTCTCACCTACGTCCTCCGAAGAGTCAACTAAATTGCGAACAGGGAGAAATAAGGATACAGTAGGGATCTACTATGGAAAGGTTTTAGCTTGGGGCATTTCTCAGCTAGCTCTGCTCTCAGATTTGAGCTTGATTGGCCAGCAAACTCGCCTGACCTTAATCCCATAGAGAATCTATGGGATATTGTCAAGAGAAAGAGGAGAGACACCAGACCCAACAATGCAGACGAGCTGAAGGCTGCTATCAAAGCAACCTGGGCTTCCATAACACCTCAGCAGTGCCACAGGCTGATCGCCTCCATGCCACACCGCATTGATGCAGTAATTGATGCAAAAGGAGCCCCGACCAAGTATTGAGTGCATTTACTGAACATACATTTCAGTAGGCCAACATTTCGGATTTTAAAAACATTTTTCAGGCTGTTGTTATAAAGTATTCTAATTTACTGAGATAATGACTTTTGTGTTTTCATTGGCTGTAAGCCATAATCATCAACATTAACAGAAATAAACACTTGAAATAGATCACTCTGTTTGTAATGACTCTATATAATATATGAGTTTCACTTTTTGTATTGAAGAACTGAAATAAAATTAACTTTTTGATGATATTCTAATTTAGTGAGATGCACCTGTATATCCCTAGCGCAGTGTTGCAGTTTTTTGCTCACTATTGAGCTGTGGAATAATTAATCTATTTGGGGAGTTTTATGACTATTGTTAAGGGTACGCCTTGCTTTACATAGCTCCGTTTTATGGGATTACACAGATGCCAAGACATATCAAAGATTATCACTAAGGTTACGTTTCCATGGAGTATTTTGTGTTGCGTATTTTAGAAAAAAATCTAAGTAACCTATTTTAATTAATGGGTGCAGAAAATCTCCAACATCAAAAACTCACTAAAAGCTCATCGTGGTGGCAAAGTAGTCTTAGGGCTACCGATAGGCCAAAATTAATTGGCACTGCAACCTGTAACTTACTGCGGCACAAAGTTGCAAACGTTTCCAAATCAAATGTAGTACGCACTCTCTAGAAAAAGAGATCACCGTATACTGATCGTACTTTTTCTTTTTTAGATAATAAAATAAAACTTAATATTTACTCATTAAAATATCAACATTCAAAGACCCAACATAAAACAGACTAAACCATGTCCTTATAAAGTTATCACACTCGCCCCCTACCTGTCTGCAGAGGTCGGCACCCTATTGCTATGCCAGTGGCAACCAACTTTCCTCAGCGGCAATCCCTCTTGGCCCTATCAAGCCCTAGTGGTTTACAGGGACCGACCTAAAGTTCTAGTGCTGTAAACTCAGAATATCAACAAATTCATGCACAAGAAGCCCTGCTTCTGTAAGGTTTGTGGGGCTGTAGGCTCCAATACAACATGCACAGGGACTACTAATGTTTTAGGGGCGGCGGAGAGTGTGTAGCAGACCAAAATCATGCCAGTTGACTATGCGTCCATATACACCATATGCAAAAGTGAACTGCCATGCAGAGGTATAAGTATCAGAGAATGCCATCAAGCATTCACAAGGGGATATCACTATACAGTCATTATCAAAGCATACCAAAAATTCATGGGGGGATTTCAATATACAAGATCAGGATGTAGCTCATCAAATCACTATCTGGCAACTGCTCCTAAATTGTGTTATCCCTATTAAAGCTCCTGGTCTACCTTGCCTATCAGTGGAGGTTGGCAACCTAATTCCTACGCAGATGGCGCTCCCACTCCTCGGCAGCTATCCCTTCTGAGTAAATGTTAAAAGTTATATTTTATCATCTAAAAAAAAAAAAAAAAAGTACGAGCAGTATACGGTAAACGTTTCCAAATATGCCAGACTTGGCTGGTCGCCAGTTGCACGTGACATGCAAAGTGACTATTTTAAAGCTGTGATTTTGCTATGAAATAAAAAAAGTTAAGCTATAGTAACTAACAAAATGAACAAATGTTTTCAGTCGTGTAACTTGTCCGAGGACTGCAGTTGCCCAAGGCTACACAGCGACATGCGCCGTGCTACACTCAAGGATCACTGTTGCCTTGTGACATCACATCTGATGCTTTCCTATGGTGCCACGTTGCGACTTGCGAGCTCCTCCGTTAGAGTAGCAAATGTTTCCAAACATGTTGGATTTTCTGTCATACATGACTCACTTGCCATAAACTTCAATTGTAAGTCACATGTGACTAATCTGAGAGACTCATCTGTGATTCCTTTTTAATAACCGCAATCACATCTGTAAAGTAGTCACGAGACACTAAGTTGCAGACAAGTTGCACAGATGGTTTTTGGTCATGCGACTTGTTGCCATGTAGCTCCAGCTTAATCAGGTATTACATGGTCGCCATACAATACCCCATATCCCGTGCAGAGAGGATCTGCTGCTTGTCCAGTGATAACGAGACCATTGGGAGTTTCAGCGGCCAGATCCACAGTAATCAGGTTAGGTACCAGTGATCCCTGACCCCAACATTTAACTGCCAAGACCTGATGGAGCAGGCGACATACACCTGCAGCTTATGTGAGAACACCGTTTTCTATTCAGGTCTCCCAGTAAATGCCGCGTAGGCTGGATGATTGTTCTCATATATAAAAAGGCATCTCAGGTGATTAACAGCCTCAAAAAAAGAAAGCACAATTTGTTTCCGTATTTCTAGTAAAGTACATGGCGTTCTGAAAGCTTCATGAATGTTTCATTCCTAGGAAAAGCTTTCCTTCCTAAATCTCAGGATTAGCAAACAAGAGGTTGCACAACAGTCTTATATAGAAAATAATGAATGGGGAAAACATTGTCCCAGGGATAAATCTGCTGCGGGGACACAGTCACTCTGGGTAGCTGCGATGTATCGGTATTTTACGTGGGCTCAGCACTGCTATCAATATACAGCAGCAGCCAGATATGTCACTGTAGTGATCGAAGGCTTGTATAATCCTGCTCACAAAATCAGTTTTAAGGCCAGGACGTGCCGTTTTGTCGCAGATGCAGCTTTTAATCGGAGTCATTTTAGTAACATTTACCAGAAGTGTTAAATACCATAAAACAGCAGAAATTTAACATGTTGCTTTAATGCTTTTTTTCTGATCAAGTAGGAATCATCAATTCATCTGCAGTTTCAAGATATCTACTTGCTGTTAGTAAAAGATGTACATTCAGGGGCTTTCCTGGAACTTCATTGCCACAGCTGAGGGTTTAGTAAAAGGTATCAGTGCTGGTAAGAATCATCAGCATTGAGTTCAAGGCAGGACACAGATCTGTAATGCTAATGTGGAGGGAAGGGCCCAGATTGGATGGATCCCATCTGAGATCGGCATGATGTAGGGGCAGAGACCATGACTCTAGTAATGTTTCACTTATTTTGCTGCAGTTTTGATAAAATCACTATCTGCTGCAGATCTACTAGTTCTCTGAATGCTGAGCACTAGAAGGAAAGACTAGACTAGTCCTGTGTTGCCCCCGGCTAGCTTCTCTACACCACGCTACAGGCAACTGACAGGTCTTTCCCGATGTGAACACATGAGAGACCTGTCAATCAACTGGAGTTGTGCAGGGAGAAGCTGGCTGGATGTGGCGCAGGACTGGTCTACCCATAGTCGGCAGCTGGCTTTTAAACAAAAAACAAACACGTGTGGCTGCACGATTGCAGTTGCCCGTGGCTTGGGCAGCATGAATTGTGTGACATTTTATCTTTAAAAACAAATACTCTGCCCCAACAATCCGTCGCAGAACTGTTTGAAATGTTGTAAGTTTTGCCATTCTTGCGCCAGCTACAACTTTGCAAAACGTGAAGAGCTTAGTGAGAAAACGCATAGCCGAGCACAGACCGAAAAATTATTCAGTATTTACACCACAAAAAAGGCGTAAATTAAAACAAATGTACGCCAAAAATCATAAAGAGACCCACGTCTCAATTTAATGCATCTTACTCCAGCTACATTGGCGTACAAAACTACAAACTTTGGGTCACATTAATAAAGTGTGGATAACCCTCCCATGCTTCTCCTAAAGCAGATGTCTGTTTAGTACGTGAGGGCAGAATATTAGTGACAAGTCTGTACTATTAGCAGCGAAAATAGCACAAAAAATGTGAACGGTAAAATAACACAGCACACACAGACATGAGTACGGTATATTATAGGGAGGGCGCCCCGTGCCCCTCGGAGTGGATATTGTGTGCGCACATATACACCATATCCACCCTGAAGTCCATGAGAGCCATCTATGAATCCACTATATTCTGGGAGCGCTCTTGTTGGCCAAACAGCACAAGTTCTTTTTGCCTTGTGGCTACCAGAAGTACTAACCTGTGGCTGTAGTACGCCACCATTACATAGGGCTGCACATTAGGCTGACAGATCCACCGTAAGAACATAAAATACAAAATTCCTGGAGGCATTCCCCCTTGTGTGTGAATAGGTAGGACACCGCTTGTTACTTCATGGTAGAATGGAAACAGTGACTATAGCAGTGCGCTTGTGGATGGGATGACACGAATGACTGCTGATATGCACAGAAACGCATGGTTAGGTCCGACTCACAGTATAAGTGACGTGCACCAGAAACGTTAGATATGGAGCCATCACATCATCCTCAGCACCAAAATCTTGAAAGTGTTAATTAGCTGTTACCATATATATCTTACCTAGAGAAAAAGGAAAGCGCAGAGTTCTAGACTATATGGAGACGTCGCACAGCGCTCTGGAAAGTGCAGGGTTCATGTAAAACATCTGCAGAGAGAAGAGATAACATTATTGACATAGAAATAAGAGGAATCTATCCAAAACATCAGGAGCCCTGCTAGCCGCGAGCAGCCGCCCCGTGCAAGCCTGTACACATATGTACCCTGCCCAGAACACACACAGATGCGGCTCCCCACCCCTATAACACACACAGCCATCTTCAGGGAGTACTGTGCAAACGATGGAGAATTCACCACCATGGCCAAAACAGAGAGGGCGTTATTAAGCACAGGACGGATTATGTAAGGGGAGGCTCACACTTGTCAAGAAGTCAATACAGAGGATAGCAGACGGATCATAATCGGATGCGTCGGATCAAAGAGCATCCAGGGAGCCAGTATGAACAGAGCCCCGGATATTCACATGTTCACGGGCTTTTGGAGATTCCGCTAAAGGTCCATCAGATATTTCCTAAGGCACCAGTGAGGCATAAAGGATTTAATGGATCCAGTGGAGGGGGTCCATAAATAGCAGCACTTTACGATAGTGAAAAACTAGGGGTTATCTGATTTTAAAAAATTGGTCCCCAAATAATATCACTCATCTAAAGTAAGAAAAATCAGATACTAGAGAATTGACCGTGGAGACAGGAAACACCATCATCTCAGGTCGTGGCCTGAGGAAGGCCCCAATTCAGTGTTGAAACGCGTAACCTTTAGTTATTCCAACTAAATCCAGCTTGTAATACATCTCTCAGTACCGACGACAAACACACGCTGAACAGTTTTCCTCTTTATGGTCGAATCTCTACGTGTACTAGGTACCATTTGGAAGGACACCATAGGACAACAGCACTGGCTTGAAGAAGACTCCTATACATCATACAAACGTATACTATGTTGTGGCCATTGCACAAGTTGTAAAAGTGAGCAGTCCTTTTTCATCTACCTTCTACTCCATACTATGAATAGACAGCACTTTTTTTCCCTTAGGTGTTGGTCCAGAAGTTGGGTCTCCAGGATTCAGATGTATTTCATCCTAACACTAAAAGTACATCAGCGATATTCTCTAAGGGCAAAAAGTATATGGGCAAATTTGTGGTCATCCAACGGAGAAGATCCAATACCCAGTGTGGACACAGGACACAAGCACCAGTGTGTATACATGTTCATATATGAGTCACACCAAGGCAAAACTTCAGAAGGGTTAAAGTAACCCAGAAACCAATGGATAAGAGAGGTGCGCCTTTCTGAAAATCAATAAACAGATCCTTTCTTCTAATTTCAAAACAGACCCTTTATTTTCTTGTCTTTCAACTGAAAAAGGGATTATGGTAGAAAAGGAAAAAATTAAGGTATCAGGTGAAGCTCTTTAGCAGTCTTGTCTGGCTTATACGATAAACAGCGGGATTTTACTCAGGAGTCAATTTACCAATGGGCTTATCTTTGTGTTGTTCCTACCAAGGCTTAGAGGTGAGTTAATTTGACAGGCTGGTTAAACTAGATCCCATCATCTACAGTGTTCTGTACCTTTATCTACTACTCTTACAGAAGATAATTTCTTCATCATAAAAGGTATACGCTGGTTATACATCAACCTACAGAATAACACACAGTGGCATGTAGTAGTAGCGCTATAACACCTAGTTGTTCTATCAGGCAACAATGGACCTGTCCTGAAAAAGGCAGGAGGGTGAACCAGCCGTACACTGCAGTAAACCTGACAAACTGATTGGGAGAGGGGCAGTAAAATCTGGAAGATTACGTGAAGATCCACCAATCTCAAAATACAGGACGTACATGAATGTGCCACCTTTGGTAAGGTATATTGGCTCTTCTAACCCATGGAATTGTCCAGCTCCGATATTAATAATGTCAATCGCTGTAGAAGTACAAAACGGTAAACGGAAACTTTCAAATATAAAAATTTAGGGGGGGGGGGGTTTGTCCACTACTGGAAAACCCAAGCTTAATTATTTCAGGTGCTCAAGTAAAATAAAACCAATGGATACTCGTCCCCTGCATCAGTGCCATTTCACCAATTTCAAGAGGCAAGTATCCATTGTTTTTATTTTAATCAGGCTCCCGAAATGTTGAAGCTGTGGTTGTCCAATAGTGGACAACCCCTTTAAATGACATAACTATTATCGATAGTATATGATCACTAAAGGCTGAACTCATATGAAAGCCTGAGAAAAACCATCAAGAACGGTCTGGAGGTACCAGCCGGTAGTCAGCTGTTCACCAGCATAGTTTCATTTCGAGAAGGGCTTGTCATGGTGGAACACATCATCTGTAGGATAACTTAAAGACCTGTATGTACTGTCCTTTGTCTCTAATAGAAGGGGGTCAAAGGATATCTAAAAGACGCGGTAAAGCGGACCCAAGAAATAAGTCACCTTACTATCTGCACCAGTAAACATCCTTCAATTATTAGGAATCATAACGGAGGTGCTGCCCGACTATATACATGACAGCTTATATTAAAATGACACAGCACTTTATAGTAAATTACTTACAGTACAGGTGGCCTTTTGGATTAAAATATTATTTAGTCAACAGGGTCGCTAATCTATCCATCACACTCATCACATGTCCTAGACATGGAACAAGGAAATGAGATACATTTCCTATAGTCTGGTTAAATGAAGGAATATTTGCATAAAAGCAGAGGTTAGAGTGAAAAAAATGCTGTCTCGACTTCCAAAAACCGATTTTCAACATGAGAGGCTGTGACCAGCCAGCCGATATTTCACATACCTCGTGGCAATGCCCTATTGTGTGTCGTAAGGAGAAAATTATGTCTGTCTACTTACTATGCCCAGTGGACGGACATTCCACCGATGTCCGACAAAGTGACTCCGGCTGCATTAGTAAGTCAATGGCCCTGTCAGTACAAATATCGAAACCCGTGTTTCAGATGTAAGCCTTGAGGGAGCCACTGACGTGCGGATAAAACGTGATGTGAACACAGCCTTATTGTTACTTATAGAAGATATCGCCTCAACCATTATGCCACATGGCCACCAGGAACAAATCTCCATCTCTAGCCATACAAACAGCCAAAACAACATATTAATATAACCATGGTCTTTTTAAAAAAAAAACTGTTTTCCGATAGTCAACTAGGAATTTTGGAGCTAATAGGGGAATGTGAGGTGTTCAGGATCATCACCTTTTGGCCAAAGTGAAGAGTGGTTACAAAAAGTGTCTCGCTCCGGAGAACTAATCCTGTCCTAAACTAAACAAATAACCCATTAAAAGACACTGTGCAATGCATAATTGCCTTGTGGGGGTGCTGCAGGGAAATTGAACAGCTACGGCCAGGTAACCCACAGATTATAACTTTAGGATCGGCTTACTGGGATGACCAAAGTGGAGAACCTCTGGTTATGGTCCAGATTAGGGACAAGCTTCCATTCAGAGGAGGAGGCTTTCTTAAGGACACTTTACAGTTGGTAATTAGCCTTGTCTCCACATCTTCTCAAGGGAAGAAATAACTAATTACATTTTACTTATCGGTAATGATTTTCCCTGCCTGCTTCCTCCAGTCCTTCTACTGGAGGTGTCATTAACCTCTCGGTCTTCTATTTAGGCACAGAGGGTGGCAAGAAATGGAGGAAACAGGTGTAGAAAAACCCTTAGGAGCCCAAGTAAATAACAGATGGTCACTTTTCAGATTTTCTCCATGATTGACCTCAAAAGGGCAGTACGATCCTTGGCTAGTGCTTGGTCGAGCCCCCTCGTCTTCGCCATGAGTGCAGTACTGGAGTCATGCTTTTTTTGTGACTACAGCTCCTATACCATTTCTAGAGACGTCAGCCCCAATCATAACACAGAGTGCCAACATTCAATTCCTGACACGTTTCAGGGCGTGGACCGAGCCTTAAAGCCATTCTATCATTTATATATAGATCAAGTCTACAGAAGTTTAGATCAGAATGTACAAAGAATTTGTGTCTGTTCAGGAGATACACCATGAGTTTCAGCCAAGAGCTGCATTAACGATTCAGACTTTAGAGCTGAAATCTCCCCAGAATTGCTTGCTGAAACTCTACACAACACTGGTTCTTGTGATTTCCATTCTGTGCCAACTTACAGTAAGCTGATAAGTAAAAGACCCCTGTATTGTAGAGGCTCAATTAAACTAGGAATCTGCTTCGACAACGAGCTTGGTAACAGTTTCCAGTAGGTGAGGACCGGTATGGGATAAGTAACTCACTGTGCAGTATTCACAAAGTGACTAGGCTATAAAAAGGTGTTTAATGCTGAACCACCACTATGAAGAGTAGGCTCACCTCCGGAAACCTTGGCTTACACAGTGGCAGATTTCATATATTGCTTTAACCCTATATACTACTATATCCATTAAGAAACTCGTTATAAGTAGGGTCCAATACAGACTAGCAGGAGAGAAGCCTGCCTCCTGCTTTTGTGGCCACAGGGACAGACACGACTTGGCAAGAGGGATGGGATCATTAAAGAAAAATAAACGTTACCTATCCATCCTTTCCCTGGCACTCTGGGTGGGGTATTACTTATGTGGAGGCCACTTATTTCAGGGTTAGGCAACGGAAAAGACTGGACATAATCATCACTTCTGGTTCTTGCAGTGACCACCAGTGCTGCCCTTATTTCACTCCCTGTGCTCGCTGGAGTATTCCAGGAATTTTTAATCTGCCACCACCTTTCTATTTAGTACGACATACATGCACGTTTTCATGTTCTTTACCAAGGGGGTGTAGCTCACAGAGAAATTATGTTGAGGTTTTTCATTTATAGTTGTTAAAGGGTTGATTTTTCTTCTTTTAAAGTTGGACTACTTCATTTAAAAAGGTGTTAGAGGTGATGGACAACTCCTTTAAATGCCAGTCATAGGGGTCAGCAACGTGCGTCGTCAACATCAACAGGGCTACTGGTGTATGAAGCGGTTACAGGGGTTATGTGTGGTGTAGTTGTGGCGTCACCGCTGCAGCCTGTCTAGAGTGGTCATTGGAGTAGGGGGAAGAGAAATAATATTGAGTTTATTATTTATAGCGCTGCAGATAAATAAAGATACTAAATGGAAAAACCCTCTTACCCTGATCATTCAGAAATAGTCATTCACTTCAACACTGTAAGTGTCAGTGCAATCAATGTGGCGGTGAGTGACGGTGCCCTGAGATAACGAAATGCTGATTCCAGATTTCCCAGTCATCTTTATGTAATAACTGCAAGGAAGCGATCTGCAGAAGTCACACTGACCTACATATGATCACAGCGCGCCTCCTGCTCAGCGACTACAGAGCGCACCGCATGGGGACAACGACAGCCGCCAGTGACCTCCCATGGGACAGTGTCCGCCTGCCAGGGGATACGGGGGGCCGCACATGGCTGCAAGGGCGGAATATCGTCCCCGTATAGCGACCATATCGACCTCAACATACAACAACCAGCAATTACACACGGGGAACACAGACTTCTGGGCAGGGCGGCAATCAGGTAGCAAAAAAAATAAAAAATCATAATCACTATATATATTTATTAATAATAATAATATATTTTTTCTATATAGCACCAACATATTCCTCAGCGCTTTACAATATATACACACACATACATACATATACTTCCCCAGAAATGATGCAGAGGAAGATTACACAATGTGCAGCTGTGTATTGTCAGATGTACACATACATATACACGTATACCCACGTTTATATATGACAGCGGACACCAGGCATCCATAAGCAGCTCCTGCACTATTATATAACCGGAACTGGCCTCTATTTACCGGCACAAAGTTCTTGTCATACATCACCACACCAAGCCCCGGTCATCCCATCTCACCTTGAAGCTTCTGCGGGTCCGTGTCCGCCCCACCGGGCTCCGGTCCCGCTGTGCTACCGGCCACCGATAGATCCAGACTGCGCCTGCGTCAGACACCCGACAAGTGACGTCAATAATTAGAATTCACCGTCCCGCCCACTCACTGCTCTACTCTTCACATTCCAGGTCCTGGTCACGTGGTGTCAGACATCAGTCAGTGGGCGGAGCTATTTACAGTTTGGGCCCCTCCCTGTGTGACGTGCTGGCTGCTGTATTTATATGAATGAGGGCTGAGGTGGAAAGTGTAGCAGGGGGATGAGATGTCGCTTGTGTGGGATCTCTAGCGCAGGGCTCACTCCTCCTGCCGTGCTGCGGGTTTACACGCTTGTATATAGGCAGGGGCAGGGCCGGCTCCAGGTTTTTCTGGGCCCCAGGCGAAAGAGTCAAAGTGGGCCCCTTTAACACATACCACGATTCATGATGCAGAGATACAGCGGAGAAATATATATATATATATATATATATATATATATATATATATATATATATATATAGTACAATGCAAAGAATTCACTTCTTACATTACATGAGTGATATCTATTGTAAATTCCACAATAGCTCAGAAACCGGCGAATCGCTCCACACAGAATACTGGCCCCCATATAAGGCTCCATACGGAATACTGGCCCTCATATAACGCTTCATACAGGATACTGGCCCCCATATAACGCTCCACACAGAATACTGGCCCCCATATAACGCTCCATACAGGATACTGGTCCCCTTATAAAGCTCCATACAGGATACTGGCCCCCATATAACGCTCCATACAGGATACTGGTCCCCTTATAAAACTCCATACAGGATACTGGCCCCCATATAACGCTCCATACAGGATACCGGTCCCCTTATAACGCTCCATACAGGATACCGGTCCCCTTATAACTCTCCATACAGGATACTGGCCCCCATATAATGCTGCATGCAGGCTGTTACCCCCCACATAATGCCCCATACAGGCTGTCCCCCCCTTATAATGCTCCATGCAGACTGTTACCCCCCACATAATGCCCCATACAGGCCCCCCCCCCTTTTAATGCTCCATGCAGGCTGTTACCCCCCACATAATGCCCCATACAGGCCCCTCCCTTTTAATGCTCCATGCAGGCTGTTACCCCCCACATAATGCCCCATACAGGCTGCCCCCCCTTATAATGCTCCATGCAGGCTGTTCCCCCCCACATAATGCACTATGCAGGCTGCCCCCCCTTTATAATGCCCCATGCAGGATGCCCCCCCCTTCTCTTTATAATGCCCCATGCAGGATGCCCCCCCCTTCTCTTTATAATGCCCCATGCAGGATGTCCCCCCCCCTTTATAATGCCCCATGCAGGATGTCCCCCCCCCTCTATATAATGCCCCATGCAGGATGTCCCCCCCCTCTATATAATGCCCCATGCAGCCTGCCCCCCCCTCTATATAATGCCCCATGCAGGATGTCCCCCCCCCTCTATATAATGCCCCATGCAGGCTGTCCCCCCCCTCTATATAATGCCCCATGCAGGCTGCCCCCCCCTCTATATAATGCCCCATGCAGGCTGCCCCCCCCCTCTATATAATGCCCCATGCAGGATGTCCCCCCCCTCTATATAATGCCCCATGCAGGATGTCCCCCCCCTCTATATAATGCCCCATGCAGGATGCCCCCCCCCTCTATATAATGCCCCATGCAGGATGTCCCCCCCCCTCTATATAATGCCCCATGCAGGATGTCCCCCCCCTCTATATAATGCCCCATGCAGGATGTCCCCCCCCCTCTATATAATGCCCCATGCAGCCTGCCCCCCCCTCTATATAATGCCCCATGCAGGATGTCCCCCCCCTCTATATAATGCCCCATGCAGGCTGTCCCCCCCCCTCTATATAATGCCCCATGCAGGCTGCCCCCCCCTCTATATAATGCCCCATGCAGGCTGCCCCCCCCTCTATATAATGCCCCATGCAGGCTGCCCCCCCCTCTATATAATGCCCCATGCAGGCTGCCCCCCCCTCTTTATAATGCCCCATGCAGGCTGCCCCCCCCTCTATATAATGCCCCATGCAGGCTGTCACCCCTCCTCTTTATAATGCCCCATGCAGGATGCCCCCCCTCCCCTCTTTATAATGCCCCATGCCTCCATACATTAAAAAAAAAAAAAATCAAATACTCACCTCCCTTCTCCTCACCTGCTGCCGCTGCCCGCTGCCCGCTGCTCGCTGCTCAGCTCCGAACTCCAGCGTTGTCGGCGTCTTCCCGCTCTGCGCTCCCTGTGACGGCTCAGGGGAGGGCGCGGTGTAAAGACGTCACCGCGCCCTCTGACCTGAGACGTCACAGGGAGCGCAGAGCAGGAAGACAGCGGATCTGCGGAGGCACGGGGAGAGGTAAGTATCGGGCTGCCGGGGCCCTGAGCAAGCGGCGGAGAAGGGCGGGCGCTGACACCGCTCTCCTCCGCCCATAGCCCAGCGGGGTGCGCGACCGCCAGTGGGCCCCTCTGCCTGCTCAGGGCCCCGGCATTTTCCCGGGTGCGCCGGGTGCTGACGCCGGCCCTGGCCAGGGGTGTAACTGTGGTGGGTGCAGTCACACACTGACTCTGGAGCAGAGACCGGCCCTTTACTAATAAACACCCAGATATTTGGACAGTGGAAGAGTTTGCATTGGTGCCCAGGAGCCTCAGGTTACACAGACACTGCAGTGATTCCAAACCATTCATACAGTGTCCATTTTAGGACATGATCAGATATCAAAATCAAACCTCAGAATGACGTCAGTTTGAGGCTAAATACCCTGTCTGACAAGTGACTTTTACAACTATAATAATAATAAAAAAAAAGTCACTGATGGTACTTTAACCCAAAATTCTGTGTCCAGAAGCCAGTGCACTAATCACTGAGCTGTTGACTCAGTTGAAGAAACCTAGGAGTTCTATTTGGTTATATGATTTTCAGTGCAAACCTGTCTGAAACTCATTGGGACGTATGCACAGACTGCAAGCAAGCCAAATTCAAATGATGTTTGATTCGGATGTGTGACTTTCTTCAAACATCAGAATGACTTTTAGTCACCCTGAGTACTTTCATGGTTGATCTCACAAGACAAGAAAAGCTGCCAGTTACTATCACTAGTGTTGAGCATTCCAATACTGAAATATCGGGTATCGACCGATATTCGCGGTATCGGAGTTCCAATACTGAGTTCCGATACTTTTAGAATATCGAATACCGGAATCGGAAGTTCCCATAATGCCTGCGCTCTGCAGTGTCTCTGAAGGATGACAAGCTGGATGGCAGCGCTCAGCTTACTGTACTTGTCATTTAGTGTTAAAGGATTTATTAAAAAAAATATTAGTGTTTTCATGCACCGTCTCTTTAAAAAAGCCGGCCGGCAATTCAGCAGCGGCATACACCGGTACCCGACAATTTAGAACAGAAAGAATAGAGCATCACACATAGATTAGATAGATAGAAACATGTCAGTCACATATATATGAAGTACAGTGACAGTGTTGCTTACTGTACTTGTCATTTAGTGTTAAAATAAAGGATTTATTTTAAAAAAATTGGCGTGGGGTTCCCCATAATTTTAGTCTGTAGCGGAGGTTAAGCAGACGGCTGGGGCAGATGTTTGAAGCCTGGGAAGGGGGTAATACCCACGGAGCTTCCCAGGCTACTAATATCAGCCCCCAGCTGAATACCTAGCCTTTACTAGCTATTAAAATGGGGGACCCCCCCAAAAAATGAAGTGGGGTCCCCCCTATTTTAATAGCTAGCAAAGGCTAGGCAGACAGCTGGGGGCTGATATTAATAGCCCAGGAAGGGTGCCATGAATATTGGCCCCCTCCCAGGCTAGAAACACCAGCCGTCAGCCGCCCCAGAAATGGCGCATCCATAGGATGCGCCAATTCTGGCACTTAGCCTCGCTCTTCCCACTGCCCTGTAGCGGTGGCAGTGTGGTAATAGGACTGGGGTTCATGTCAGCTTATAATGCCAGCTGACATCAAGCCCAGGTTAGTAATGGAGAGGCGTCTATAAGACACCCCCATTACTAACCCCATAGTCAAAGTTAAAAAAAAACCACAAACACCCAGAATAAAGTCCTTTAATTGAAATAAACACACAATTTTTTAATGTTCTAAATTAAACCATACTTACCATCACGCCCATTCCAGCTGAAGCCAATGATCTCCTGCAATAAAAGTAAAATAATAAAGCAACATCATCCTTACCTTTCCATGGTTCCCATGACAGCTTCAGCTCTGCTACATTGACATGACAGGCTGGATCGCAACAGAACGCTGCCATCCAGCTTGCCATGCCGCACACACTGAGAAGCGCAGGCATGCTTGCGCTCCTCAGTGTCTCGCTGTGATGGCATAAAGATGAGCCGAGGTCATGTCCAATGAACTCAGCTCACCTCATGCACATCACTGACAGCGTGGGAGAATTCTCCTGCTCAAGGGCTGAGCGCAGGAGAATTTTCCCACGCTGTCAGTGACGTGCATGAGGTGAGCTGAGTTCATTGGACATGAACTCAGCTCATCTGGATGCCGTCACAGCCAGACACTGAGGAGCGCAAGCATGCCTGCGCTTCTCAGTCTCTGCGGCATGGCAAGCTGGATGGCAGCTTTCGGCTGCGATCCAGCCTGTCATGTGAATGTAGCAGAGCTGGAGCCGTCATGGGAACCATGGAAAGGTAAGGATGAGGTTGCTTTATTATTTTACTTTTATTGCAGGAGATCGTTGGCTTCAGCTGGAATGGGCGTGATGGTAAGTATGGTTTAATTTTGAACAATAAAGAATTGTGTCTTTATTTCAATTAAAGGACTTTATTCTGGGTGTTTGTGTTTTTTTTTTAACTTTGACCATGGGGTTAGTAATGGGGGTGTCATATAGACGCCTCTCCATTACTAACCTGGGCTTGATGTCAGCTGGCATTATACGCTGACATCAACCCCAACTCTATTACCCCACTGCCACCGCTACAGGGCAGTGGGAAGAGCGAGGCCAAGTGCCAGAATTGGCACATCCTATGGATGCGCCATTTCTGGGGCGGCTCACGGCTCGTGTTTCTAGCCTGGGAGGGGGCCAATATTCATGGCACCCTTCCTGGGCTATTAATATCAGCCCCCAGCTGTCTGCCTAGCCTTTGCTAGCTATTAAAATAGGGGGGACCCTACATCATTTTTTTTGGGGGGGTCCCCCATTTTAATAGCTAGTAAAGGCTAGGTATTCAGCTGGGGGCTGATATTAGTAGCCTGGGAAGCTCCGTGGGTATTACTCCCTTCCCAGGCTTCAAACATCTGCCCCAGCCTTCTGCTTAACCTCCGCTAGAGACTAAAATTACGGGGAACCCCACGCCAATTTTCTTTTTAATAAATCCTTTATTTTAACACTAAATGACAAGTACAGTAATCAACACTATCACTGTACTTCTTATATATGTGACTGACATGTTTCTATCTATCTAATCTATGTGTGATTCTCTATTCTTTCTATTCTAAATTGTCGGGTACCGCTGCTGAATTGCCGGCCGGCTTTTTTAAAGAGACGGTGCATGAAAACACTGCTATTTTTTTAAATAAATCCTTTACACTAAATGACAAGTACAGTAAGCAACTCTGTCACTGTACTTCATATATATGTGACTGACATGTTTCTATCTATCTAATCTATGTGTGAAGCTCTATTCTTTCTGTTGTAAATTGTCGGGTACCGGTGTATGCCGCTGCTGAATTGCCGGCTTTTCATGTAATACATTCTACATTATTCTTAGTTGTTTTCCTTCATGTAGAATTAACCTACAAGGAAAGAAAGGGTTTATTTTTATTCCGATATTTATGTCCCATTGACTTGCATTGGTTTCCGGTATCGGAATCGGCGATATCCGATATTTTTTGGGTATCGGTCCGATCCAAGCCGATCCGATATTTCCCGATATCGGAAGGTATCGCTCAACACTAACTATCACTTGACTGGATAGCTCAATGGTAAGGCATCAGCCTCTGAAACTACAGATGTCAGGGTTCAAATAGAAATTGGAATATTATTTTTTTTATTATGGTTGTTTAGCACACAAGCTACAGGGGTGTTTTACTTTTAATATCTGACATTTTGATTGTCATCCTGACGTGTTAAGAGTTTCAGACACGCTGTCTATTTGTATGGTAAATTACATAGCCAAAGTAAATTGGGAGGCACTCATTTACTACATATCTATTTCCAAGTGACTGTACATTTGCATAATTTCTTAAAGGGGTCTAATGATAACATTTCTTTATTGTAAATTTTTCTTTCCATCCACCCAAGAACTGACTGCAAACTCCCAACTTACTTTTGTTATGTAATTATTATTATATATCACTATCTAAATAATCAAATAATGAACCTACAGTTTAATGGTATGGATCTGTGTCACATAGTTTTGGTTTGAAAGGATAATAATAATGTGGTGCCCCTGCTGTGCATGAGTGCCACAGATCCTAGAGGGGAGCATGAACAGATTCCTCCACAAGGGGCCCCCACAGCACACACACACCTCCACCTTCCACCTCAGACCACCAGAGGGAGCCCGATAGGGATATAAATAGGGAATGTGGAGCTAGGCAGTTGAGTCTAGTCTAGCAGTTCCTCTGGAGAGTTCAGCAAGTGCAGATCCGAATACAGAGTCAAGCTCAGTTGGTTTAGTCAGACTCAGTTGTAGCTCAGGTTATTGAGCCAGGAGCGTGCCGATGCTCAGAGGGCGGCAGAAGAGGCAGCCAGCTAACTACCAGTGTGTATAGCCTAGTGAGGGCCCAAGTAGGCCAAAGGCTAGAGGAGTGAGTAGCATCGGGGGCAGAGGAGCTGTACAAGCTCACACCAGAAAACATATACACCGGGTCCGCGTCTACAGGGCCGTATACCCCCCTGTAGAGACAACCGGAGACCCCTGGAAGACTTCAAGTCCCAGGATCACCCAAGAGCTGATACGTAACAGAGCCAGGAGTCACGGAGGCCCCACAAGCTGGGAGTGTGTACTCCAAGAGAAGGCCCTACCACAAAGTCAGCCGGTGCAGGACAGAGACAAAGTTAGGCCTAGCTCCAGACAGGTCAGAAACTTACCACGCAAAAGCAAGAAACAGGAGGCCCTATACCCGCTCACTGGGGAGGATCCTGATATGCACCCTTCACCCTACAGTGCTCCAGGATGTGCCTGAATTTCCATCAGTAAAAGGTACTGAAGTGATTATCGTGTCCATCCCTGTTCTTGCTCTGACCCGACTGGGTCCCATCTGTCCTGCATCCTTTCTTCCCCGCTGCCCTGAGGCCTAGCTCCACCTGTGGGGACCTATACCATGCAAGCTGCCTTAACACAGGCCTCAGTGGGCTGCCGCAGCGCTGGTGATTCTCACCAGACACCACAGGTGGCGTCACGAACTTATAACCATAATTATCTACCCCTTTCTTTTAAAGAGAGGCCCAGGGTACGGCCCCGGGAGCTGGCCACCGCGGCATCCCCCAAAATCAGGTAACAAGGCCAGGGCGCCGAGTCCTCCCCATCCCCTGGGCTCGACAATAATAGTAATAATAATAATAGTAGTAATAATAATAATAAAAAGTTCAGTGTTCCTACAGGTTTTTCTTGGTTTATGGGATTAACCATGATAATACTCAGCGGGTCTAAAAGTAATTGTGATTCTTATTCTGATGTGTGGGAAAAGTCAGATATCAAAGCCAAGCATCAGTGAAGTTTGTGTGCTCGTCAGCATCATTTAAAAGACAAAAGATTATTTTTTCTGCACCAGGGATTATGAACTCAGAACATCCACTCTGTGAGGCAAGAGAGTTACCATTCTGCCATAAACTCAAATGATGTTGAAAGATGGTTTTTCTTGGTTTATGATATTTACTATGCAAATACTCATGGTGTCTGGAAGTCCTTCTGATTTTGATTCTGATGTGTGAAGAAAGTCAGGTATCAAACTCATTCATCAAACTCATACATCATTTGAATTTGGTTTGGACAATGTCTGTGTGAAAGTCCTGATTGCACTGGAATAACATAACAATATAGAATGCCTACTTTTCTGTAATGAGTGTATAGCTCAATGGTACAGTAAGTGTGCTGACTGTGAAATATATGCTCTTGGTTTCAAGTCCCAGTAGGGACACTCAACTTTTTATTATTAATTATTATTGCTAATAATGTATTATTATTATTATTATTATTATTGTTATTATTACTATTATTATTATCCTTTCAAACCAAAACTATGTGACAGATTCCTTACCATTAAACTGTAGGTTCACTACTTAATTATTTAGGTAGTGATATAGAATATTAATTACATAGCAAAAGTAAATTGAGAGTTAGCAGCCAGTTCTTGGGTGGATGGATAGAAAAATTTACAATAAAGAAATGTTATCATTAGACCCCTTTAAGAAATTATGCAAATGTCCAGTCACTTGGAAATAGATATGTAGTAAATTATTGCCTCCCAATTTACTTTGGCTACGTAATTTACCATACAAATAGACAGCGTGTCTGAAACTCTTAGCACGTCAGGATGATAATCAGAGTGTCAGATATTAAAAGTTAAACACCCCTGTAGTTTGTGTGCTAAACAGTCATAATTGTAAAAAAATATTAATAATATGTGACGCCCTGCTGTGCATGGAGCCACAGATCCTGGAGGGGTGCATTTCAGGTTTTCTCCACAAGAGGCCCTCAGAGCATACACACACCTCCACCCTACCTCAGACCACCAGAGGGAGCCCGGATAGGGATATAAATACGGAGGGTGGAGCTAGGCAGAGTCAGTCTGTGAGTTAGTTCTCCTCAGGAAGTGAGTGGAGACAGAACAGTCTGGAGTCCACAGCCAGTTCCTGCAGAGTGAGACACAGAGAAACAGGTCAGTCTTCAGTGGAGCTCAGTCAGACACAAGCAGCTCGATTTAAGTGAGTTAGGAGCGTTGCTGACGCTCAGAGAGCAGCAGAAGAGGCAGCCAGCTAACTGCCAGTGTGTATAGCCTAGTGAGGGCCCGAGTAGGCCGAAGGCTAGAGGAGTGAGTAGCATTGAGGGCAGAGGAGCTTTACCAGCTCACCCCAGAAACCATATACAGGACACCGGGTCCGAGTCTGCAGGGATTCTTTACACCCAGCAGAAGACAACCAGAACCCCTGGCGAACTACATGTCCCAGGAATACCAAACGCTGACTGTTATACCAGGGTCAGGAGTTACCGAGGCCCCATATACCAGGGAGTGTGTACTCCAACAGAAGGCCCTACCACAGGATCAGCCGGTTCAGAACAGAGACTAAGTTAGGCCTAGCTCCAGGCAGACCAGAGACTAACACTAAGCGGCGAAGAAACGGGAGGCCCTACACCAGCTCACTGGGGAGAGTCCTGCAGTGCACCCCTCACCCTACAGTGCTCCGGATGGTACCTGCATTTCCACCAGTAAAAGGTACAGAAGCAAACCGTGTGTGTGTGTCCCCTGTCCTTCCTTGGATCCGGCTGGGTCACCGCCATATCACACACCTCATCAAACATCACTGCCCTGAGGCCTAGCTCCACCTGTGGGGAGCTACACCATCAAAGCTGCCATAACACCAGCCTCAGTGGACTGCCACAGCGCTGGTGATCCTCACCAGACACCACAGGTGGTTTCACGAACTCTGACATTTTATTTTCCCATTTTTTAAGAGAGACCCCAGGGTATGGGCCCGGGAGCCGACTACCACGACATCCCCCAAGACCAGGCATTAAGGCCCCGGCGCCGATTAGTCCCCATCCCCTGGGCACCACAAATATTCCTAACAGGACTTGAACCATGACACTGTAGTTTCAGAGGCTGATGCCTTACCATTGAGCTATCAAGTCAAATGATAGTAGCTAATAGCTTTTCTTGTCTTATGAGATTCACCATGAAAATACTCAGGGTGACAAAAAGTCATTGTGATTCTGATGTTTGAAAAAAGTCACACATCAGACGCACACATCAAAATCAAACATCATTTGAATTTGGCTTGCTTGCAGTCTGTGTATAAGACCCATTGAGTTTCAATCAGGTCTGCACTGAAAATCACATAACCAAATAGAGCTCCTAAGTTTTTTTAACTGAGTTTATAGCTTCGTAGTTAGTGTACTGGTTTCTGGACGTAGAATTTGGGGTTCGAGTCCCATCAGCGAACAGTGGATATTTTTTAATATTATTATTACAGTTGTAAAAGTCACTTATCAAAGTCACTTGTCAGGATCACTTGTCAGACCGGGTATTTAGCCTCAGACTGACATCATTCAGATGTTTGATTTTGATATCTGATCATGTCCTAAAATGGACACTGTACATTCGTAGTGTGAAAAGCTGCGTGGTCTAATTATTAAAAGGGATTCTGCCATCTTAAAGGGATTTCCTGGTGTCAGAGAAGCCTTGCCCTCATGGCTCAGTGTGTTTTGAAACTACAAACTGCGCTTTATTCACCCTCCCGGGGTCCAGAGCTGAGTTTGTACCGCTGTCCCCGGTGTCTGTTATGGCACGTGCCCACTATCAGGAATAGCAGCGCTCGGGATACAGCTCACCTGCACTGCATCCGAAACGCTGCGTTCTACAGTATAAGCATGGTGGATGGATTAATAGATATCCCATGCCCACTGTGCTTCTATTCAACGCTGCGTAAACTCACCAGCGGCGCGGGTTTATGAGCCGTACTATGTCAATCATCTGCAGCTAGCGTCTCAGCTGTGTAGTTTCACCCATAGCCATTCATTACATGCGGTGTATCCACAGGGTTCACTGAACACATGCGGATTTACCTTCGTGATTAGAACGTAGCATTTTGGATGCAGCGAAAATACGCTGCATCCAAAACGCTGCTATCTCCTCATCGTGGGCACATAGCCTTATTGTCTGCAGCACTGATGTCAGATCAAAAGCGCTGCAGTCAATCAGTGACTTTGCCCGATAGACAATACTAGGTGATGAGCCCCATTATGGGCAGCAGTGCTACAGACGTGACATCAGTGCTGCAAACAATAAGGCCTTTTTCAAATGTCACTGTGTCAGTTACATGTGGTGACAGTTTTCACGCATACTGGAGACACTGACACAAGTAGACCAATTCAAATGAATGAGTCTGTGCACGTCAGTGTGTTTCCATGGACCGTGTGTCCATGGGCAAAACACGCTGACATGTCCGTTTTTTGCACACTGCACGGGCTGCAAAATGTCCAACACACGTACATACTGATGACACACGGATGACATCCGTGCGTCATCAGTGTGACACATAGCGGCACCTGGGAATCAGCGGTACAGTTAGGGCTATTCCCAAGTGCCGGGTGCTGGAGGAATCTCTCATCATTGTCCACTGCTTGCACTGAGATCAGCACCAGCAGGGGACAATGTTGAGAGTAGTATTCTGCTGCCGCTGTCTCCAAAACTTGTAAAAATAAGAATAAAATAAAAAAAAACATTATACTCACCTGGCTTAAGGCAACCGCACACGCCGAGGAGCAGAGGAGAATGACTCACTGCAGCGAGTGCACCCCTGACCTGTGCTGAGCGGTGTCCTGTCACTCAGTGAGCTCAGTGCAGGTCAGGGGCGCACTCGCTGCAGCGAGTCATTCTCCTCTGCTCCTCAGCGTGTGCGGTCGCCTCAAGCCAGGTGAGTACAATGTTTTTTTTTTAATTTTATTCTTATTTTTACAGGTTTTGGAGACAGCGGCAGCAGAATACTACTCTAAACATTGTCCCCTGCTGGTGCTGATCGCAGTGCAAGCAGGGGACAATGATGAGAGATTCCTCTGGCACCTGGGAACAGAGTTAACTGTACCGCTGATTATCAGGCACCGGTACATGTGATCCTGATGCGGCACACGGTTGCCACACGTATGCCACACAGGTACAAATGGACACGAATATCTCCAGTACTGTTTTTTCCAGTCCTGGAAATATCAGGACGTGTGAAACAGGCCTAATAGACAGAGCAGTGGTGGAGACTCAGCGCTGGGCCCGAGGAGGGAGAGCAAAGCACTGCTTGTTTAATACAAGCTGAGCCAGTTGAGAGGGTCTAACGCTGAAGTGCCCACCTCTCTGTGCAGTGAGCTCGCCCCCTTGCTATAGAGTGACAGCTCTAGCACCCAGCCTGTCCTCTGTCACTCAAAAGCCGATAGGAGCTTATAAATGCTAACTGCAGGAGGGACTGCTGTGCAGGGAAAAGCTAGTAAGAGGCGACTGCACTACACCAGGTCCATGGTCACAATATTCTGAAAATCTGAAGGGGTCCCAGAGGTCAGATCTCCACCAATCATAAGCATGGCCATCACTTTATAATATGGAATACACCTTTAATAGTCAAACAGGTGCATTGCATTTATCATACCTCTGTAAATCTGTGATGTCATAATGGGTGCCGACTGGCGCACAGAATTTCTCAGTGTGCACTGTATCCGACAAAGCATGCATGGCAGCACACGCCTCACTAAGCAGCCATAACATGCCTTGCCATCAGTGGTCACAATAAGAGGCATCACTTATGGCTGGAAAGGAATTTCTGAGATTTAATATGAGCATAACACACAGTTGTAGGAGAAGAGGGAAGTTCTACACTCTTCTGGGAAGTTCCCACTAATGCAAACATTTACACATGCCATAGGCTAAGCGGAGAGTGGACGTCACTGTCCCACAGGCAGTGTTTCTTCTGTGCAGCAGCCTGCAGTTATTACATAGTAGAGAAACGTCCTCTGTATTCGGCGAGGCTCCCCACTTTCTCTTGACATTAGGTAGTGCCGTAATACAAATTATAACAGTCTATTCAGTAGGACTATCAGCTGTGTATCCACCAGACTTCTGCACAACACAACTGATGGTCCCAACCCCATTTATAAGGCAAGAAATCCCACTTATTAAACCTGACAGGGCACACCTGTGAAATGAAAACCATTTCCGGTGACTACCTCTTGAAGCTCATCAAGAGAATGCCAAGAGTGAACAAGCAGTCATCAAAGCAAAAGGTGGCTACTTTGAAGAACCTAGAATATAAGACATATTTTCAGTTGTTTCACACTTTTTTGTTAACTATATAATTCCACATGTGTTAATTCATAGTTTTGATGCCTTCAATGTGAATGTACAATTTTCATAGTCATGAAAATACAGAAAAATTTTAAATGAGAAGGTGTGTCCAAACTTTTGGTCTGTACTGTATATATATATATATATGTATATATATATATATATATATATATATTTATATATAACCCAGTACGGTCACTGCCAACTCCACAACAACATAAGGAACCAGTACTAGCTGCCACCACCAATCGTTTATACAGGCCGATTGGATACCAGTTACAGATAGCCTCAGGGATGCGGTTTACAGAGCATGCGGAATGGAGCTATTTAATTTTATATTTAATATGGAGAGGTAGGCTGTGTTTATAAAAAATTCACAAAGTTGATACAAAATGGGAACAAAACAATACGTATATACAATCACATAGAATAAAAAGGAATAACGAAAAATAATTACTAAACCTGATGTTGCAGGAATGGCTCTTATCTTTATGGATGGAAATGTCCCGATTAGGAAAATGGAACACTCCCACAGCGAACTATGTCTTCCAGAATGAGCAATGGCAGAAACCCAAACTCTTATTTTTATTAGATCAGGGTTCTGCCCACATACTCCCCCTTGGTAAGCTCATATGGGGGCTGGTTATGGGATGTGCTAGGTCTTTCAGCAGATTATGAGATCCACAACTCTCAGGATATCGTCGCTCCTGGAGGTCCCAGGTGGTAGATATTGTAGTTATGTTTCTTATAGTGATTTTACCTTTATATAGAGATGAAACATGGCCTGGATAGCATCATCCATGGGACCGATATTAAGTTGGAGGGGTTCGAATAGCTTTACAGTGATGTGAGTGAATGTGTTATGGTCATCCCTTCGCTTTGACAAAGAAAATATATTTCCCATAAATCTCAGATCAATGCAAACCTCAACATTCATCACTGACCACTGGCTTCAAAAAGTCTGAAGAACCATGCTTTGATCAGAGGAAGCTCATGCCTTGGAAGTGCACTTCTCAACCTGTGAATAAACAAATCCCAAGCTTAGTGTCTGGTTCTCGGAGCAAATCTCCTGTTGGCATTACCTGGTCACTGCAGGAGGTCCCTACTTCAATGGAGGTTGAAGTATCAGTTCTTTTTCACTTCTCCAGTTATAATTAGTCCCATATGTTCAATGTGAGGGTGATAAGCCTCCTATCCAGAGATGTCTTTTTCTAATTTTTTAATTTTTCACAATTTGTGATTGATAAAGATTTTTTGATATATCTTTTTTATTTTTTGTGGGTGTGCATAGTTTTTATACATTGAGTCTTGTCTTCTTATTATTGCACTTTAATCTTGCCAGGTTACCTTAGCACCCCGCCACGCTTATTTGTAGCAGTGCCCACCTCCCTTTCTCGTTTTTGATAAAAGCTCGGTGGAATTAATGGCGCTATATACAGGTGCATCTCACTAAATTAGAATATCATCAAAAAGTTAATTTATTTTAGTTCTTCAATACAAAAAGTGAAACTCATGTATTATATAGAGTCATTACAAACAGAGTGATCTATTTCAAGTATTTATTTCTGTTAATGTTGATGAGTGAAATAAATAAAATCCGCATGTAAAAAACGATTATGTGGTTTTAGTGTACTTCCACTGCGGAAACGCACTAAAAACTTGTGTAATCCACACGACTATATCAATAAAGTTGTCAAAGCCAAAGACAAAAGAAGCAGTAAAACCGTAAAAAAAACACTAAAAAGCAATGAAAAAATGCACGTAACCTAAACTACCCAATAGGTGCAGAAATGCTGAAGAATCCTACAACATTAAAAGCCCACCAAATACTCATCATGGGAAGTTGCTTTTTGCTGCATTCTTTTACACAGGCAAGCCTGCTCTCTTGGCTGTAAAGTAGCAGCCTCAAAAAAAGCAGGTTTTGCTGAGTTTTTGCCGCATTTTGTGTGGCGTTTTTGCTACTGCGTTTTTGTTAGGGTACATTTGTCTCTTGTGCATGCTGATAAAGTTTAGTGCATAAAAAAATTATCTTAATTCAACTTCATAAGGTTTTGGCACCAAAAACACAGCAAAACGTGATACCAGCGTTTTTTGCTGCATGTTTGCTGCGTTTTTTCACTACAATGAGTGAAAAACGCTGAATAAACGCTGTAACAAGTGACATGCTGCATATTGCAAAAACTCAACTCTTTGGCAAAACAGCCGGGTCCGACATCCGCTGATGTCACCAGCCGGGCGTGACACAGTGACGCGCTCCCCCTGATTGATGGGCTGTGAGCGGGGTCTTACGACGCGTCACAGCCCAGCATCCACCGCGCGCTTTCATAACGAAAGCAGAAGAGAGAGAAAGCGCATGGTGGATGCTGGGCTGTGAAATACCTTCTGTGGTCATTCTTGCCTGTGCTTGATGGGCTGTGGATGGGGTTTTCCCGCGCATCACTGGGTCACACAGCCGGGGTCATGTGATGCCTGTGAGCGGTCAGAGATAGCGCCACTCACAGGCAAGAATGACCAAAGAAGGTATTTACAAAAACATTTGTTCCCACAGTTTAAATTGATGGGGGCAATGTTAATAGTAGTGGACAACCTCTTTAAAGGGAACCTGTTATAAGGTTTCCTGCTATTAAGCTGCTGCTAGCTCATTATGTCGCTCCTAGGATTCCACAAATCTGTTCCCTTGCATCCAGGCATACCTCTAAAAAGAATCTTCCCTCGCTGCTTTCCTGCATGGCACTCGGGGCTGAGCAGTCTGATGGGCGTATATGGACCAACCTCAGCGCCTGCTCACTAATCGCCCCATCAATCAAAAGCAGCAGGGCTGGGTGAGCGAGCTCACAGCCAGCACCGAGATTGGTTCTTATACGACCATAGAACCACTCGGCACCATTTGCAGCTCTGTGTCACAGGTCACAACGTGACATCATAGGAAACGATTACATCCAGTGTTGCAATGTGTTGCTGCGATTTCAGTGTTGCACGACACATGTCAATGTGTAGCCCTAGCCTTAAAGTGACTTGCCCATGACATAGCAATTAACGTAACAATGCTCCACATAGCTGTAAGAGGATTTGCTTTTTGTAGAATGAGTGGTAGTTTTCATTGCCATCATTTACTATACTACTGTATATAGTGAAAAAAGGGAAAGACTTCTTTGTGGGGTGGAATAGAGAGAATAAATAAAAAACAACCCTGCCATTGTTGCTCTGGCTTTTTTTCTCTCATTGCTTTGTATGGTAAAAATGCTAACCAGTTTTACTCTGGGTTCAGTACAATGAGTGCAATAACACATTTATACTTTTTTAAGTTTTTCTGGTTAAAAAAAAAAACTTTGTAAAGCTTGGTTTGTGTTGCCACATTTTAGAACCACATTTTTTCTTCCTCACCCACTGAGCTTTGTGAGGGTTTGTTTTAGTTTTATTGGCCGTATTTTGGTTAAATAGATCTCTTTCATGCTGCCCAAACCGTATCAGTCACTGACTGTAGTATCCCACCCATTTATGTTTATCTCTGAAACCCTGCGGCGCTTCAGAGAAAAGCATGCTTTTAAGGGCTGCCGGAGACCAAGCTGTGCTGTGCACTAGTCGTACAGGCGGGTCCCTGGTGGCTTCTCCCGCCCGCTGATACAGACCGACAGGTCTCTTCCTATGCATCTATAAACAGTGGGGAAAAGAACTATTTGATACACTGCCGATTTTGCAAGTTTGCCACCTACAAAGAATGGAGAGGTCTGTAATTTTTATCGTAGGTACACTTCAACTGTGAGAGACAGAATCTTGAAAAACATCCAGAAAATCACATTGTATGATTTTTACATAATTAATTTGCATTTTATTGCATGAAATAAGTATTTGATACAATAGAAAAACAGAACTTAATATTTGGTACAGAAACATTTGTTTGCAATTACAGAGGTCAGACGTTTCCTGTAGTTCTTGACCAAGTTTGCACACGCTGCAGCAGGGATTTTGGCGTACTCCTCCATACAGATCTTCTGCAGATCTTTCAGGTTTCGGAGCTGTTGATGGGTAAAATTGACTTTCAGCTCACTCCAAAGATTTTCTACAGGGTTTAGATCTGGAGACAGGCAAGGCCATTCCAGGACCTTGAAATGCTTCTTATGGAGCCACTCCATAGTTGCCCTGGCTGTGTGTTTCGAGTCATTGTCATGCTGGAAGACCTAGTCATAACCCATCTTCAATGCTCTTACTGAGGGAAGGTGGTTGTTGGCCAAAATCTCGCAATACATGACCCCATCCATCCTTCCTTCAATACGGTGCAGTTGTCCTGTCCCATTTGCAGAAAAGCACCCCCAATGATGATGTTTCCCCCACCATGCTTCACAGTTGGGATGGTGTTCTTGGGGTTGTACTCATCCTTCTTTTTCCTCCAAACACGGCGAGTGGAGTTGATAGCAAAAAGTTCTATTTTGGTCTCATCTGACCACATGACCTTCTCCCATGTCTCTTCTGGATCATCCAGATGATCATTGGCAAACTTCAAACGGGCCTGGACATGTGCTGGCGTGAGCAGGGGGACCTTGCCTGCCCTGCAGGATTTTAATCCAGGATGGTGTACTGTGTTACTAACGGTAATGTTTGAGACTGTGTTCCCATCTCTCTTCAGGTCATTTACCAGGTCCTCCTGTATTGTTCTGGGCTGATTCCTGACCTTTCTCAGAATCAACCTTACCCCACAAGGTGAGATCTTGCATGGAGCCCCAGACCAAGGAAGATTGACAGTCATCTTGTCTTTCTTCCATTTTCTAATAATTATGCCCACAGTTTCTGCCTTCTCACCAAGTTGCATGCCTATTGTCCTGTAGGCCATCCTAGCCTTGTGCAGGTCAACAATTTTGTCCCTGGTGTCCTTAGACAGCTCTTTGGTCTTGGCCATGTTGAAGAGGTTGGAGTGTGATTGATTGTGTGGACAGGTGTCTTTTATACAGGTAAAGAGTAGGAGGACTTTTTAAAGAAAAACTAACAAGTCTGTGAAAGCCTGAATTCTTGCTGGTTGGTAGGTGATCAAATACTTATTTCATGCAATAAAATGCAATTTAATTATTTAAAAATGATACAATGTGATTTTCTGGTGTGTACCTGTTAGAACTCTCCTGTTAGGTTTTTTCTATTATGCTGGTCACATGACCTTTTTTGCCTATTTAATCCTGCTCCGCCCTTCTGGCCTTGCTGGACTTCATTGTAATTTCTACTCTTAAGCTAGCCAGGTGCTTTGTTACCTTACTCAGTCAGTTTAGCTAGGTCTTTTGACCTCTATGTTCTATGTTGTTTGTTTGTGTTTTTACTGCTACAATTTCTGCTAGGAGGTGTCCATCTTTCTCCCAGTCCCTAGTTCTTGTAGGGATCCCTCCCTCACATCTATAGGTCTTCGTTCAGACTAGCTGAGGACTTTAGCGGGTCTGATCGCAGGATCAGGTTCCCCGTTACATCGTAGGGATCCAGTTTAGTTCTATTGTAGGGACAGATCTCCTGTCTTTCCTTAGTGCTTGCAGCAGATCATAACAGTACCTACGATAAAAATTACAGATCTCTCCATTCTCTGTAGGAGGGAAAATTTGCAAAATCAACAGTGTATCAAAAACGTATTGTCCCCACTGTACTTGAGCACTTATGGTATGTGTTTTAGGCTATGTGCCCACGATGCAGATTGCAAGCAGAAATTGCAACTGGCATGGATTTATATTGTGTAACCAGAGAGTTCTGCTTGCAAATGCTGCATCCATAGTAAAAATAAGAAATCAAAAAGTTAAAAATAAAAAAAACCTTATACACACCTCTCCGGCGGCCCCCGGTCTACTCCCGGCAATGATCCTCCCTCCTCGGCGTCCCGAGGTGTTCTGGCAGGACCTGCGGTGACGTCATTTAATCAGCTGATGGTCACGCGAACATCACCTGACCATCAGCTGACTGAATGATGTCACCGTAGGTCCTGCCAGTACACCGCGGGACGCCGAGGAGAGAGGACGCTGCCGGGAGGAGACCGGGGACCGCTGGAGAGGTGTGTATGAATATATTTTTTTATTTTTTACTTTAGATTTTTTCATAACTTGCAGGTACCATGGTACCCGGGTTGGAAGAGAGTCTTCTCTTCTCCAGACCCGGGTACCATCCGCGCATTGAACTGCATAACATCCGCATGTATACATGCGGATGTTATGCGGTTCAATGCAAGTCAATGGCGGCGATTTCGCCCCAAAATCGCACAAGAAATGGTTGTGCTGTGGATTTTTCCACTATGATAATCCGCAGCGGAAATTTCCGCAGCATGTGCACAGCACATGTGGATTATCATTGGGAAACATGGCAGAGATCTTAACAAGCATTTTTAATGCATTTCTGTGGCGGAAATCCATTAATTCCACATCGTGGGCACACAGCCTTAGCCTTCCATTAAGCTACTCTATTTTTATTGAGAATGATAAAACAAAACAAAAATGTAAAAGCAAAGTATAATATATTTGTGAGACATTTTGTAGCACACTATTTTCCTCTTTGTTGGTTTATTTATTGATGTTTTGGTGCGTCTCTGTTACCAAGCTTGTTACATTGGCTGTAGGAAATCAGTTGGTCTTAAACTCATTGCAGATGTTGTCCTTGGTAGGATTTGAATGCAGGACCCCACCACTGAGCCACCCTGCCATTCGACAAGTTGGATGAAGTTAGGACCTGTGTACAAAATTTCTTTTTAAACCACTGGGACCCGCAGCAACAGCCAGAATGAGCCATTTTTGTCCTCATTGGAACGGAGCACTAGTGTGCATACTCAAATTCAGGTCAGTTCATTCCCTAGGTGGTTGTCGGAGAAAGCCGAATACAGCGCTCCAGCAGTCCTATAAAGAATGAATATAGCGGGTTCATGTATGCGCACTGGTGCTTCATTCAAAGAGGGATAGAAGTATCTTGTTCCGGCAATCTGTGCATTCCGGCAATCTGTGCATTCCGGTACCAGAGGTTAGACCCCTGCACCGATCTAAAAGTTATCACCTATCTTATGAATAGGTGATAATTTGTTCCAGCCTATCAACCCCTTTAACTACTTGCCGACATAGGATGTACCGGTACGTCCTATTTCGGATGACAGTGTATGGAGTGCGCACAGGAGCTGAGCCTGCTTCACACACAGCTGATGCCTACCATATTATGCAGCCAGCATCCGCCTCTAACTGCAGCAGTTTAACCCCTGCTATCAATCTGTGTCAGCAGCATATAATTGGTCGCCATTATAGCAGGCTGCCACATTGAGATTCCTGTGAAGCCCAGCTATAGGCTGAGCTTCATAGGAGATGATCAGATTCCCTATATTCTGCTATATTGATCACATGATCACAGTGTTCAAGGGGCTCTGTCAGCACAAAATGACTGTTCAAACCAAGTACAGGCGCTCGGTGCTTCACGGTGGGGCCAAACATTAAGTTCCCACCTGCTTGATTTCTATCTATCTACTCCCTCCTCTGGCTCTATGAAGCTAGAATTGTCAATCAAAGAAGAGGGGGTGGAGATCGATGGAAAACAACCAGGTGGGAAAATGTACAGTTGAAACCAGAAGTTTACATACACTATATAAAAAGACACATATGCATGTCTTTCTCATTATCTGACATGAAATCAGAATAAACCTTTCTCGTTTTAGGTCAATTAGGATTACCATCATTTTTAATTTTGCCAATAATGAGAGCGAGAGAATGTTTTAAGGCATTTTTATTACTTACTACAAAGTCAAACGTTTACATACGCTAAGATTACTATGTCTTTAACCCCTTTACAACCCAAGGTGGTTTGAACGTTAATGACCGGGCCAATTTTTACAATTCTGACCACTGTCACTTTATGAGGTAATTACTCTGGAACACTTCAACGGATCCCCCTGATTCTGAGATTTTTTTTTTCTGTGACATATTGATAGTGGTAAAATTTCTTCGATATCACTTGCGTTTATTTGTGAAAAAAATGGAAATTTGGTGAAAATGTTGAAAATTTCACAATTTTCAAACTTTGAATTTCCATGGCCTTAAATCACACAAAATCATCACATATGCCACACAAAATAGTTAATAAATAAAATTTCCCACATGTCTACTTTACATGAGCACAATTTTGGAAGCAACATTTTTTTTTGTTAGGGAGCTATAAGGGTTAAAAATTGACCAGCGATTTCTAATTTTTTCAACAAAATTTTCAAAACCATTTTTTAGGGACCAAATCACATTTGAAGTGACTTTGAGGGGTTTTTATGGCAGAAAATACCAAAAAGTGACACCATTCTAAAACCTGCACCACTCAAGGTGCTCAAAACCACATTCAAGAACTTTATTAACCCTTCAGGTGATTCACAGGAATTTTTTGAATGTGGAAGAAAAAAATGAACATTTTTTTTTCACAAAAATGTTACTTTATACCCCAATTTTTTTATTTTCGCAAGGGTATCATTAAAAATGAACCCCAAAATGTGTTGTGCAATTCCCCCTGAACACGCTGATACCCCATATGTGGGGGAAAACCACTGTTTGGGCGCACGGCAGGGTTCGGAATGGAAGGAGCAACATTTGACTTTTTTAATGTAAAGTTTGCTTGAACTATTAGCGGACGCCATGTTGTGTTTGGGGAGCCTCTGATGTGCCTAAACCCCCCACAAGTGACTCCATTTTGGAAACTACACCCCTCAAGGATTTTATCAAGGGGTATAGTGAACATTTTGAACCCACAGGTACGACACAGAATTTGATAACATTAGGTCATCATATTGAATAAGTTGTCATTAGTAGTGATGCGCGAGCAAACTCGCAAGTACTCGGTACTCGCCCGAGCTTCTCAGTACTCGAGATGCTCAGAGCTCGCCGAGTACTTGCGAGATGCTCGGGTCCCCTCCCTGCATGTTTGGCGCTCTTTAGAGCGTCAGTCAACATGCAGAGATTGCCTGCCACTCATTGTAATGCTGCAGCCATGGTGGTTGTGGCATTACAGTGATTGGCTGGCCGCACAGGGTCATCAGGTCTATATCAGACCTGGTGCCACTGTGCTCGTCACAGTCACTCTGGAATCAGGCAAAGTAGGGAGAGGTGCTGCTGAGCTAGGGAGAGATTTGCTTGTGTATTAGGTAGTGTAGGGAGAAAACATGTACATTACACATATCCATCTCAACAAACAGTCCTTCTGAGGACTAATCCATCTGCAGAGATATCGGGCAGGCAGCGTATATAGGCATGCAGGCAGTGTATATAGCAGATTGCAGTGCATATAGAACAAGAGGCTCCATTCCAGTTCTGCCTTCTGCTGCTGTTAGATATTTCTAGACAAAGGCCCAGGTTTCAAGGGCCAAGAATAATTTTTTTTTATCTTAATCCTCATTATTTGCTTCAAAAGCAATCCAGAGAACAGTTTTTCTGCGCCATTTGCTTGTTGGCACTGCAGAATACAGCCAGGTCCTTTCCATATTACAGCGCTAAAAATCCAGCTATTTAAAACCGTGTTTTCTCCGTCACACGGATCACATATACGTTTTCAGAAAATACTGCCATTTCTGACCTCATTAAAAATTTGTTTCAGTGTGTCAGTGAAGCAATTGACACCAGATTGCTGTTCAAAATAGTTACCTACAGGCCAGGTATTTAAAACTGTGTTTTCTCCGTCACACGGATCACATATACGTTTTCAGAAAATACTGCCATTTCTGACCTCCATTAAAAATTTGTTTCAGTGTGTCAGTGAAGCAATTGACACCAGATTGCTGTTCAAAATAGTTACCTACAGGCCAGATATTTAAAACTGTGGTTTCTCCGTCACACGGATCACATATAAGTTCGCTCCAAATTCAGTCATTTGTAGTGAGCGTGGAAGATATTGTCCTCCATTTAAAATGGGCAAGGCACGTGGCAAGGGACGGGGAACTGGACGTGATGGTGATGGTGCATGCAGAAGCCGAAGCCAAGGCCGTGGGCAAGCTGAAATTGTGCCACAACAAACACCCACATCTTTTTGCCCAACCTTCCTGTCCCAATTCCTAGGGGACCGCAGCATACCACTATTGAACCCAGGGCAGTGTCAAAAGGTTGTTGGTTGGATAGCGGATAATGCTTCCAGTCACTTAGCCACCACCACCACCACTCTGTCTTCCACACGATCCACAGTTTCAGTAGCCGTGAGTCTGGACCGCATATTCCTCACCCTGATCCTCCTTCCTCCCACCATGCTGAGTGCCCGGAGACAAATGATCCCACACTTGGACACTCTGAAGAGCTGTTCACTTTTCCATTTATAGATTCAGGCCTCTTGCCCGGTCCACTTGAAGCGAGGCAACAGGAGATCGCATGTAGCGATGCCCAAATATTTGAGCAGCCACAGTCACATGAAGGCGACGGTGAGAAAGTGTCACAAGAGGTAGACGATGATGAGACACAATTGCCAGAAAGTCAGGAGAAAGACCAGGGTGCGGAAGTGGAAGACGTGGTGGTGGATGATATAGTAACTGACCCAACCTGGCAGGAGGACATGCAGATCGAGGAGAGCAGCACACAGGGGGAGGGAGACTGAGCACCCCAACAGGCAGGAAGAAGCAGTGTGGTGGCCGCAGACAGAAGGCAGGCAACCGTTCCCTGTAACACCAACATGAAGGAAGTTGCCAGTACAACTTTTTGGTCATCCCGAGTCTGGTTGTTTTTTAAAGACTCTGCCAATAACCCCAAAAAGGCCATTTGCACCACCTGCCAGGCCAGCATCAGCAGGGGTGGCAAAACGACCAGCCTGACCAACACCAGCATGATCAGGCACATGGCAGCAAAGCACCCGACTTTGTGGGCTGAACCGAACCCCAGGTTCCAGGGACAGTGTCTGCGGGTGGCACCATTGCTTCTTCCGCTGTTGTGCATGCAAGCCAATCCACTGTCCATGGTGCAGGCGAAGATGCCTCCTGCCCTGCACCTGTCATTGCACACTCTCAAGTAGCAGCATCAGGAAGCACATTCACGTCCTTGTCCCAGCGCAGCGTTCAGTTGTCCATACCCCAGTCCTTGGAACGCAAGCGCAAATATGCAGCCAATGCCCCATAGGCCACAGTACTAAATTCCCACATTTCATGACTGCTTGCGCTCGAGATGGAAGCATTCCGCAACCTGATGGCGGCGGCCGTCCCTCGGTACTCGGTCCCCAGCCGCCACTATTTCTCCCGGTGTGCTGTCCCCGCATTACACAAGCACGTGTCCCAAAACATTAGCCGTGCCCTTAACAACGCAGTTACCGGGAAAGTCCACCTAACCACGGACACCTGGACAAATGCTTGTGGGCAAGGACGGTACATCTTGCTGACGTCACACTGGGGTAACATAGTGAAAGCGGGGACCCAGTCGGACCTTGGGACGGAACACGTCCTCCCGACACCAAGGATTGTGGGCCCTAGGTCAATCAGGGCTGCCCCCACGGTCTACAGCTCCTGCACCTCATCCTCCTCCTCATCTTCAGCCTCCATCTCCGAAATGACCACATCAGTCACAAGCTGGAAGCACTGCAGCACTGGCTTGACCAAGCGGCAACAGACTGTGCTGAAGCGAATATGCTTAGGTGACAAACCACACAATGCTGAAGAGTTGTGGACAGCTCTGAAAGAGCAGGCAGATCTGTGGCTCACACCGCTGAACCTACAGCCAGGCATGGTCGTGTGTGACAATGGCCGGAACCTGGTGGCGGCTCTGAGGCGAGGAGAGCTCACACACGTACCATGCCTGGCCCATGTGCTTAACCTCGTGATTCAGCGGTTTCTCAAATCCTACCCGGAGCTGCCGGATCTGCTTGTTAAAGTACACCGCCTGTGTGCCCATTTTAGAAAGCACCTACAGCTTCCGCCGCCCTTGCTGTGTTGCAGCAGTGTTTGCAGCTTCCGGCTCACAGACTGGTGTGTGATGTCCCCACGCGTTGGAACTCTACACTGCAGATGTTGAAAAGGATTTGTGAGCAGAAGAGGGCAGTTGTTGAGTACCAACATCAACAAGGCCGTCGGTATTCAATTCAGACTCCAAGAGGAAGAGGAGAAGGAGGAAGAACAGGAGCTAGTTTCATGGGCTATAGTGGGTACTACCTGTACAGCTGTCATACAGTCTGTTCAGCGTTGAAGGCCAGAGGACAGAGAGGAGGAGGAGGAGAGCAATGTCAGTCATCCTCTTGGTGAGGACACGGAAGTCTTGCCTGTTAGTAGTCTGGCACGTATGGCTGAGTTTATGTTGCACTCACTGCCTTTCCCATGACCTTCGCGTTCTCAAAATTTTGTGTGACAGTCATTACTGGTTGGTGACACTTCTAGACCCATGCTACAAGGAGAACTTTATATCTCTTATTCCTGAGGCGTACAGGTCTACAGAAATGGGGCTGTAGCAGAAGGCCCTTGTTGCGGAACTATTAAAAAAATTCCCATCTGAAAACGCTGGCGGCAGAGGTCACACTTCATTGGAAAACCAAGGAGTACAGGCGAGAGAGACACATCTTCAATCCAGCAGAGGCAGGGGAACACTGTCAAAGTTCTGGGAGAATTTTCTCAGCACCTCCCATAGCACAAGCCCTGAGGCATGGGGTACTCTCACAAGGAGTGCAAAGTTTGGGAAGATGCTGAGGGAGTACCTTGCCGGCCGTACCAACATCCTCCGTGATTCCTCTGTGCATTATAATTGTTGGATATCCAAGCTGGATACGTGGAATGAACTGGCTCTCTATGCCTTGGAGGTCCTGGCCTGCCCTGCCGCCAGCGTTTTATCAGAGCAGGTTTTTAGTGCCGCTGGTGGAATTATAACTGATAAGCGCATCCGCCTGTCAACTGAAAATGCTGACAGGCTGACTCTTATAAAAATGAACAAGGGCTGGATTGGGCCAGAATTCTTAACACCACCAAATGATAGCGTAGCATAAACTCAATTCCAGTGTCTTTTCTTGGGAGGTATATTCCCATGCATCTTTTCACACCCAGACATGGGTATACGCTTCCTGATTTTGGCTATTTGCTCTTGTCCTCCTCCTTCTCCTCATCTTCCACCACCATATCACCAGGGTGACCGTGGTCCATGATGCAACACCCACATAATTTTTTTAAAGGGTGTTTATGATACCCGTAAAAAAAAAAATTATACAGTATGTTCATGTATACCCCCCAGGGGTAAATGTTTGTCAGCCCATACACTTAGTGCATGGGCATTACAAGTATAGGAGGCCCGCTCCTTTCTAATGGCGACATTTTTTTATGAGTCCCTCCTCCACGTCTCTTCCAAGGGGCATTGGAGTGCCTCCCAATTTTTGGCAACCCTTGCATTCACTGCATAGGCAAACACAATGGGAGACCAACCTTCTAATAACGGGAACATTGTTTTCAGGAGGCCCTCTGACCTCCACATCTCTTCCAAGGGGCATTGGCGTGCCTCGAAATTTTTGGCAACCCTTGCATTCACTGCATAGGCAAACACAATGGGAGACCCACTTCCTAATAATGGGAACATTGTTTTCAGGATGCCCTCTGACCTCCACGTCTCTTCCAAGGGACATTGGAGTGCCTCCCAATTTTTGGCAACCCTTGCATTCACTGCATAGGCAAACACATTGGGAGACCCACTTCCTAATAATGGGAACATTTTTTCTTGAGGCCCTCTACGTCTCTTCCAAGGGGCATTGGAGTGCCTCCCAATTTTTGGCAGCCCCTGCACTCACTGCATGGCCAACACTATGGGAGAGGCACTTCCTAATAATGGGAATATTTTTTAATGAGGCCCTCTACGTCTCTTCCAAGGGGCATTGGAGTGCCTCCAAATGTTTGGCAACGGTTGCATTCACTGCATAGGCAAACACAATGGGAGACCTACTTCCTAATAATGGGAACATTGTTTTCAGGAGGCCCTCCTCTAAGTCTCTTCAAAGGGATATTGGGGTGCATCCAAAATTTCAAAGTGGTATTGGTGCGTCCAAATTTTGGGCTGCCCTGGCACTCACTGCATATGCAATAACAGTATAAGAGACCCACTCTTTAGTAATGGGAACAATAAAACATAGCCGGCTGATGGCTCTCTAAGAATTGTGAGAGCCGACTGATGGCCCTTTAAGAATAGTAAAGGCCGCCTGATGGCCCTATAAAATAGGCTTTGTGACTTTCAGAGTCCCTCCTTCATAAATGAAACACGATGTGTCTGATAATATCTCACACACCACATGTCCAGATAAGGTTGTAAAATGTTAAAATGACATTTCCTGGTAAATGCATTTGTTACGGTTGAAAGCAATGCAAAAGTGAAAAAACACATCAAAAACGCTACGTGTGAACATAGCCCAAGGTGTGGAGGAGCATTTTTGGTTTTGGTTGTTTATTTTGCTTTATATACAAGTCATTACCCTGGAAAGGGAACATATTTCCCAGGATAATCCATTTTGGTTTCGTTTTGGTAAGTTTCATTGTGAGTCCGTAAAAGTGGCGTAATACCTCTGACAACGTTGTTGACAGAAGTGACCTGGGAGTCAGAAATGCTTCCAGTGGTGTTCCCCATGCTGTCCCCATGTCATCTGAGCACTGTTCCCATTGATTTGGGCAATTTTTAGGCCCTCTGCAGACCGCCGGGGAGAGCCGCCTGAAAAATCCTTGAGTTTCCCATAGACTTACATTGGGCTCGTTGCTCGGGTCGAGCACCCAAGTATTCCAATGTGCTCGACCCGAGCATCGAGCACCCGAGTGATGGGGTGCTACGCCAGATGACCTGGCCTCCACAGTCACCAGATCTGAACCCAAACGAGATGGTTTGGGGTGAGCTGGACCGCAGAGTGAAGTCAAAAGGGCCAACCAGTGCTAAGCATCTCTGGGAACTCCTTCAAGATTGTTGGAAGTCCATTTCCGGTGACTACCTCTTGAAGCTCATCAAGAGAATGCCAAGAGTGTGCAAAGCAGTCATCAAAGCAAAAGGTGGCTACTTTGAAGAACCTAGAATATAAGACATATTTTCAGTTGTTTCACACTTTTTTGTTAAGTATATAATTCCACATGTGTTAATTCATAGTTTTGATGCCTTCAGTGTGAATGTACAATTTTCATAGTCATGAAAATACAGAAAAATCTTTAAATGAGAAGGTGTGTCCAAACTTTTGGTCTGTACTGTATGTATAGATTTACTTTTCTATAACCTGTATACCCATAGTAGAGGTCTGATATGTCCCAGGGGGTGACATATTCCCTTTAAACAATTCTGGACTGCCCATATGATGATGTCATGTGTTTAGAAGCTTCTGTTTTTTTGGCAACATCTGAGTTAATTAGAGACACACCTGTGGATGTATTTTAATGCACACCTAAAACACGCTGCTTCTTTGTGTAGCATCATGGGAAAGTCTAAAGAGATCAGCCAAGATATCAAGAAGAGAATTGTGATCTTGCACAAGTCTGGCTCATCCTTGAGTACAATTTAAAGATACCTGAAGGTGCTTCGTTCATCTGTACAAACAATTATATGCAAGTACAAGCAAGATGGGAATGTCCAGCCATCATAACGCTCAGGAAGGAGACGGGTTCTGTGTCCCAGAGATGAAGCTACTTTGGTCTGACATGTGTATATCAGCCCAAGGACAAAAGCAAAAGACCTTGTGAAGATGATGGCGGAAGCTGGTAAGATTGTGTCAATATCCACAGTGAAACGAGCACTATATTAACATGTGCTGAAAGGCCACTCTGTCAGGAAGAAGCCATTACTCCAAAAGAAACATAGAAAAGCCAGATTAGTGTTTGCAAATGCACACAGGAACAAAGACCTTAATTTTTGGAGATATGTCCTATGGTCTGATGAAACTAAAATGTAACTTTTTGAGCATAATGAAAATCCCTCTTGTACTTTTTGTCTTCCCCTCTCTCTCCCCCCCCTTTTTTCATGTTTCCTGATTGGCCTTACTCCGTCTTTCCGCAGTTTTCTTGCTAACATCACCCTGTGTGTTGCCATCCTCCTTTATTCCACCTTATATGTGGTTGCTCTATTATGGCATTCTATGCATAAAATGCTGGGGGTGGATCACTGTGCCAAAAGGCACCTATCCTCTAGGTATTCCTTGCATATGTATCAAAAAAACGCCTATATTAGCGTTATGTATATTCTAGTTAATAGGAATAACTTTCTCCCCCCTTTTTTCCCCCCTTCTTCACCCCCCCCCCCCCTTTCCATACATGTATTCCCCGGAACTTCCTTTTATAATAAGAAACGCAGTACGACATAATATATGATAATATGTGCAGTATCTTTGCCGCCCCATCATGTGAACACGGGCTTTAAGAATAACTACAAGCTAATAGATCCATAGCTGCACTAGATAAGAGCAAATAGATTTTTTTGCATAAAATCAAGTATCATATTGGATTACGTATTCCATTACATGAATATTTGTGTTTGATTGTCCATTTTGGGAGACTGTTTATATCCTCCCTCTATTTGTCTGTGCTCCACTGTGGAACACATGGTATATACACTGCTCAAAAAAATAAAAGTAACACTTAAACAACAGAATATAACTCCAAGTAAATCAAACTTCTGAGAAATCAAACTGTCCACTTAGGAAGCAACACTGATTGACAATCAATTTTTACATGCTGTTGTGCAAATGGAATAGACAATAGATGGAAATTATTGGCAATTATCAAGACACACTCAATAAAGGAGTGGTTCTGCAGGTGGGGACCACCAGCCACATCTCAGTACCAATGCTTTCTGGCTGATGTTTTGGTCACTTTTGAATGTTTGTTGTGCTTTCACACTCGTGGTAGCATGAGACGGACTCTACAGCCCACAGAAGTTTCTCAGGTAGTGCAGCTCATCCAGGATGGCAAATCAATGCGAGCTGTGGCAAAAAGGTTTGCTGTGTCTGTCAGCGTAGTGTCCAGAGGCTGGAGGTGCTACCAGGAGAGGGGCCAGTACACCAGGAGACGTGGAGGGGGCCATAGGAGGGCAACAACCCAGCAGCAGGACCACTACCTCCGCCTTGTAGCATAGAGGAACAGGAGGAGCACTGCCAGAGCCCTGCAAAATGACCTCCAGCAGGCCACAAATGTGCATGTGTCTGCATAAACGGTTAGAAACCGACTCCATGACGGTGGTATGAGAGCCCGACGTCCACAGATGGGGGTTGTGCTCACAGCCCAACACCATGCAGGACACTTGGCATTTGTCACAAAACACCAGGATTGGCAAAGTCGCCACTGGCGCCCTGTGCTCTTCACAGATGAAAGCAGGTTCACACTGAGCACATGTGACAGACGTGACAGAGTCTGGAGACGCCGTGGAGAGCGATCTGCTGCCTGCAACATCCTTCAGCATGAACGCTTTGGCAGTGGGTCAGTAATGGTGTGGGGTGGCATTTCTTTGGAGGGCCGCACAGCCTTCCATGTGCTCGCCAGAGGTAGCCTGACTGCCGTTAAGTACCGAGATAAGATCCTCAGACCCCTTGTGAGACCATATGCTGGTGCGGTTGGCCCTGGGTTCCTCCTAATGCAGGACAATGCCAGACCTCATTACGCTGGAGTGTGTCAACAGCTCCTGCAAGATGAAGGCATTGAAGCTATGGACTGACCCGCCCATTCCCCAGACCTGAATCCAATTGAGCACATCTGGGACATCATGTCTCGCTACATCCACCAACATCATGTTGCACCACAGACTGTCCAGGAGTTGCCGGATGCTTTAGTCCAGGTCTGGGAGGAGATCCCACAGGAGACCATCCGCAACCTCATCAGGAGCATGCCCAGGCATCGTAGGGAGGTCATACAGGCACGTGGAGGCCACACACAATACTGAGCCTCATTTTGACTTGTTTTAAGGACATTACATCAAAGTTGGATCAGCCTGTAGTGTGTTTTTCCACTTTAATCTTGGGGGTGACTCCAAATCCAGGCCTCCATTGGTTAATAAATTTGATTTCCATTGATGATTTTTGTGTGATTTTGTTGTCAGCACATTCAACTTTGTACAGAACAAAGTATTCAATGAGAATATTTCATTCATTCAGATCTAGGATGTGTTATATGAGTGTTCCCTTTATTTTTTTGAGCAGTGCACACTGTGTGCAGAATTATTAGGCAAGTTGTATTTTAGAGGATTATTTTTATTATTGATCAACAACTATGTTCTCAATCAACCCAAAAGACTCATAAATATCCAAGCTTAATATTTTTGGAAGTTGGAGTGTTTTTTTTTTAGATTTGGCTATCTTAGGAGGATATCTGTTTGTGCAGGTAACTATTACTGTGCAGAATTATTAGGCAACTTAATAAAAACCAAATATAATCCCATCTCACTTGTTTATTTTCACCAGGTAAACCAATATCAGTGCACAAAATTTAGAAATAAACATTTCTGACGTGCAAAAACAAAAACCAAAAAATTAGTGATCAATATAGCCACCTTTCTTTATGATGACACTCAACAGCCTTCCATCCATAGATTCTGTCAGTTGCTTGATCTATTTTCGATCAACATTGCGTGCAGCAGCCACCACAGCCTACCAGACACTGTTCCGAGAGGTGTACTGTTTTCCCTCCCTGTAGATCACACATTTTATGATGGGCCACAGGTTCTCTATGGGGTTCAGATCAGGTGAACAAAAGGGTCATGTCATTATTTTTTCTTCTTTTAGACCTTTGCTGGCCAGCCACGCTGTGGAGTAGTTGGATGCATGTGATGGAGCATTGTCCTGCATGAAAATCATGTTTTTCTTGAACGATACCTACTTCTTCCTGTACCACTGCTTGAAGAAGTTGTCTTCCAGAAACTGGCAGTAGGTCTGGGAGTTAAGCTTCACTCCATCCTCAACCCGAAAAGGTCCCACAAGTTCATTTTTCATGATACCAGCCCATACCAGTACCCCACCTCCGCCTTGCTGGCGTCTGAGTCGGAGTGGAGCTCTCTGCCCTTTACTGATCCAGCCTCTGGCCCATCCATCTGGCCCATCAAGAGTCACTCTCATTTCATCAGTCCATAAAACCTTTGAAAAATCAGTCTTAAGATATTTCTTGGCCCATTCTTGACGTTTTATCTTATGTTTCTTGTTCAAAGGTGGTAGTTTTTCAGCCTACCTTACCTTGGCCATGTCCCTGAGTATCACACACCTTGTGCTTTTTGATACTCCAGTAACGTTGCAGCTCTGAAATATGGCAAAACTCGTTGCGAATGGCATCTTGGCAGCTTCACGCTTGATTTTCCTCAATTCATGGGCAGTTATTTTGCGCCTTTTTTGGCCAACATGCTTCTTGCGACCCTGTTGGCTGTTTGCCATGAAACGCTTGATTGTTCAGTGATCACGCTTCAAAAGTTTGGAAAATTCAAGACTGCTGCATCCCTCTGCAAGACATCTCACAATTTTGTACTTTTCAGAGCCCGTCAAATCTCTCTTCTGAGCCATTTTGCCAAAGGAAAGGAAGTTGCCTAATAATTAAGCACACCTTATATAGGATGGTGATGTCATTAGTCAACACCCCTCCTCATTACAGAGATGTACATCACAAGATTTACTTAATTGGTAGTTGGCTCTCAGGCCTATGCAGCTTGGAGTAGGACAACAAGTATAAAAAGTATCATGTGATCAAAATACTAATTTGCCTAATAATTCTGCACACAGTGTATATACGCCATTGCCTCTATGTGCGGCTGTGCTACCCCTGGGCGCACCACTACGCTCAGGGCTGGAGCGTACATATTATCAAACCGGCGGAGGGATCCCCTCCTCTGGCTTCCTATGCTCTTTATCACTTGCGCAGCCTCACTGGAGCGCACGTATCATGGGAGGGCGGTAGCCTTCCTGCGCTCTAGTGTGGAGCGCATTCATCACTTCCGGCATGGCACACCGGCTTCTACGCAGGGAGAGGTAAGCCTCTTGTGCTTACACACAGGACATGCACACTTCATCTCCTGGGGACAGTGGAGCCCATTGATACATGGATAAGCTCTCTCTGAGGGGTGTGGGGGAATGTTCTATCTATTAACAAGGAGGGTATTTAAACCTGGCCTCTGACATAGCTCTTAGAGCCAGCCAGCCATCCTGCAGCAGCTTTCATCATGCAGCTCCATTTCACCACAGCCTTGTATTGCGTAAGCAACGGTGAGTCACTGAGACTTCTGCTCCTCTGGCAGTACGCAGCCAAACGGGGCCGGGGGGAAACAAAGCATGCTCCATGGGAGCGGCGCTTTGCGCATGCGCTGGAGGAGAGGCAGAGCAGGGCATGTCCCAGGGCCTGTCACAGGGCCCTGTGACGTGCAGGGGAGGAGGGGAATATGGTAATTTAGCACAGAGGCAGCGATTTAGGGGAATAGTAAGCAGATAGGAGGGGTCTGCTTGGTGTCCCCCGGACGCCAAGCCTCTGAAAACAGACTTTATAAAACCAGATTTCTCTGCAATCAGACCTCTGCTATGGGCCATATAGGTAAGTATTGATTTACTTTACTATCACCTCTATGCCCATAGTAGAGGTCTGATATCGCCCAGGGGGGTGACACATTCCCTTTAAAGCTTGGGCGGAAATGGGTGTTCCTAATGGACAATGACCAGATGCATACTGTCAACATGGTAATAAAGTGGCTTAAGGATAACAAAATCAATGTTTTGGAGTGGCCATCACAAAGCCCTGATCTCCTATTGAACATTTATGGGCAAAGCTGAAAAGGCAAGTGCGAGCAAGGCGACCTACAAACCTGGATCAGTTACACCAGTTTTGTCAGGAGGAATGGGCCTAAATTCCGACCAACTATTGTGAGAAGCTTGTGGAAGGAGATCACAAATGTTTGACCCAAATACCAAATACTAATGAAATGTATGTAAACTTTTGACTTTGCAGTAAGTAATAAAAATGCCTTAAATAATTCTCTCTCTCTCATTATTCTGGCATCTGGTAAATATTAAAAATGATGGTAATCCTAATTGACCTAAAACTGGAAACATTTATTCTGATTTCATGTCAGATATTGAGAAAAACATGCATATGTGTCTTTTTATATAGTGTATGTAAACTTCTGGTTTCAATAGCATATAAACGATTGGCCCCGCCGTGAAGCACCAAGCAGTGGGACTTAGTTTGAATAGTTATCCTGTGCGGACAGAGTCCATTTGATTCCCCTGAGCAAAAAAAAGAAAAAGTTTTAAAATATAAAAATTCAAATAAGATTCTTTAAAAAAAAATAAAAACATATTTGGTATATTTTATAATTCCATACCTCCACCAAAAATATAATAAAAAAGCTAACAAAATGTTTTATGTACCCCAAAATGACCTGGAGAATTGTGGTCCCAAACAATTAACACAAATAAAACAAACAAACCTTAAAAGCAATTGCAGAAACTTTTTTTTTTTTTTTAAATCACCATGTCACCGCATCTGGAATTTTTTTCTCCAGCTCTCCAGTAAATTATAAAAATGAATTGTTATTCAAAACTACAACTTGTCCCATAAAAACATGTCCTCACATGGCTGTATCAATGGAACAAGTTAATGGAAAAGGGGAAAAAAACTAATGAACAAAAATCAGAATATGTTTTTATTGTTTTCCATGGTAAGAAAAGGATGGATTCTGGAGAGGTTGTGGAGGTGCAAGTGACTGAATCTAGAGAATGAAGGAAAGAGTCAAACATGACTAAGTCACTTATGAGCTATTGAAAGAAGCCATCCTGGCCAATATAAGCACTTCTGCAGTTGTAAGGGGGACATTTGGTCAACCTCTAATTCCGCCTCCCTAAACACCTTGAATAGGGGTCCCTGGGTGTGTATGTATGTTTGTTTGTTTGTGTTTCTTTTGTGGACACCTTCAGGATACATTCTGGCACAATTTGCGCGTAACCGGACCCCTTTAATATCCCGATGAAGAAGACAGACGGTTTTGCAAAAATAAAGTCTTGTTTACTGAGGTTAGAACATATATTATAGCGGGTAGCAGGAACAATGCTTGGCTTTTTCTTCTGTATTACATGACAGAACGTGCGCATAATGGTTTCAGGCGGCATATTACTTGTGAGTGATGTTACATATGCATAACAGGTTACTCTAGGGGCCTCCATTTTCACAGTAGAGGGCCACATGGGTCAATGTGTTACGCTATGCCCACTGCACCCTAGCTCCACTCTTGTGAACGGTGTAAGGGAGCCCTCACTAGCTACCATCTTACTGATGTGAGCCAGCCTGGCTGATCCTGTATTCTCTCACTGTAGACCTCCAGGTCTGGCTAACACTGAGACTTGCTTTAACTCTTCCTGCTTAGGTGCCCCAACTTGCCTGCTATGAGGAAAGTGCCGCCACTGTAGATTGCTTGCTGAATGACTTGCTCCCTTGCCGGTCGGTTACTTCTACACACCCAGTGATGACAGAACTTTCTGAGGATTTCATTTCTTCCTCTCTGGCTCTCTCTCAACGCCTCTAAAAACCAAGAACTCATACACTAGTCTACATTACTCCTCCCCAACTATGGGCCGGCCCTACTGTTAACCTGGTTACCCCTAACTAACAGGAACTGCAGTCTTCAGGAGGATAAAACATGCAATAAAATAAAATTTGCACACAATAAAACAACAAGGGTCTTCAGAGGGGTGTTAGCCATCTTCTTCAACTTTAAACTGTCACAAGCACAAGGTGTAAGCAGGCCCGTGGGGGGGATGTCTCTGAAAAAGGTGGACGGATGTGGGGGATGTCTCTGAAAAAGGGGACCGTATGGCGGGAATGTCTCTGATAAAGGGGGCTGCATGGGGGTTGTCTGAAAAACGGGGCCATATGGGGAGAATGACTCTGAAAAAGGGGGCCGCATGGGGGGGAATGTCTCTGATAAAGGGGGCCGCATGGGGGGGACTGTCTCTGAAAAAGCGGGCTGCATGGAGGGATGTCTCTGAAAAGAGAGCCGCATGGGAGAGGATGTCTCTAAAAAAGGGGGCCACATGGGGGGGTGTCTCTGAAAAAGGGGGCCGCACGGGGGGGAATGTCTGAAAAAGTGGACTGCATGGGAGGTAATGTCTCTGAAAAAAGAGGTCGCATGGGGGGAATGTCTCTGAAAAAGGCGGCCACATGGGGGGAATTTCTTTGAAAATGGGGGCAGCATGGGGGTGGGATGTATCTAAAAAAGAGGGCCACATGGGGGGATGACTCTGAAAAAGGGGGCCACACAGGGGGGGATGTCTCTGAAAAAGGGGGCCCCCAGGGGGGGATGTGTCCTGAAAAAGGCGGCAGCACGGGGGGATGTCTCCTGAAAAAGGGGGCCGCATGGGGGGGATGGCTCTGAAAGAGGGGGAATATCTCTGAAAAAGGGGGTCACACGGGGGATATTGTCTGTGAAAAAGGGACGGTGTGGGATGTCTATGGAGAAGGGGCAGCGTGGGGTGGGATGACCATGGAAAAGGGGCAGCATGAGGTGGTATCAGTATGGAAAAAGGGGCAGTGTGGCATCACTATGGAGAAGGGGCAGCTTGGGGTGGGATCGCTATGGAGAAAGGGCAGCGTGGGTTGGGATCACTATGAAGAAGGGGCAGCGTGCAGTGGGATCACTATGGAAACACTGGCGGTGTGGGGTGGGATCACTATGTAAAAACGAGTAGCGAGGGGTAGGATCACTAATGAAAGGGGGGCAGCGTGGGGTGGGCTCAGTATGTAGGAGTAGCGTTAGGATTTCAGTATGGGAAATAGGCTCCGTATGGAGAAGGCTAACAAGAGGGAGACAGTTCAAAGAGGGGGCAGCATGGGGTGGGGACAGTGTGAAAATCGTAGTTCACAAGTGAGGAGGGTGTGATGGGTAGAATTCATAAGGGGGATGGTGTGGTGGTCATAGTATATAAAGGGGGATGGTGTGTTGGTCTCAGAGTATAAAGGGGGACGGCGTGGTGGTCATAGTATAGAAGGGGGGCGGCGTGTTGGTCACAGTATATAAAGGGGGGGCGGCATGGTGGTCATAGTATATAAAGGAGACGGCGTGGTGGTCATAATATATGAAGGGGGCAGCGTGGTGGTCATAGTATATAAAGGGGACGGCGTGGTAGTCATAATATATAAAGGGGGGAGGCATGTTGGTCAGAATATATAAAGGGGGACAGCATGTTGGTCAGAGTATATAAAGGAGGACGGCGTGGTGGTCATAATATATAAAGGGGGGTGGCGTGTTGGTCAGAATATATAAAGAGGGACGGCGTGGTGGGAATATTTTATATGAAAGGACAGTGTGGATGCCATGTACCATAAGAGGGACAGTGTGGGGTCATTTTTTGTGCAGGGATCACTGAGAGAGGCAGTTATTTATTTGGGGACAGAGCATTAGGCTTATTTAAGTCACAGTGTGGTTCTTTTTATTCACGAGCATTATAATGACACTGTTATTTTTAGTGACACCGTGTTGGGATGTGCTGCAGAAGACTGGAGAAGATGGAGAAGATGGAGATCAGCAGAAATGGGTGGGTGGGAAAAGTCATCATGGTTCCAGGACCTGTGAGGTATCTAGATCTAAGAGTGGCTAAATACATTAGCTAAATGCAGATTTTAAATGACTGCTGATCTGCTATATCAAGCAGATTGTCAGTTGTTTAATAGCCTGTTTAGACAGGATTTGGCCTCACTTTCATGTGCACAGAACGATCTTTACATGATCGTCCTGTGCACATAGAATGGCATTGTTCTTGGCAGCATGTGTTCACAGGACAATGTGCTGCCAAGAAAGAGGATATTTAAATTGTGTCTGTCACCCCCCAAATGGCAATTAAACTACATAAACATTTATTTAGGGAACAAGTGTATGGAGCGAGGCGGCGCTGAATGGCAGGGGGTATGTATAATTTATGTGAGTGACTGCAGACTTATCACTTTTGACCAGACAACCCCTTCTTTTTCCCCTTCTCCCTTTTTGATAATGCTTCATTTTAGAATCCCAGTGCACGCTGGAATACTTAAACAAAGCGTTATCAGGGTTCAGAGGCTGCGGTCATAGTTTAGATTTTGGCACTAAATATATAAGGATTTAGAATGGAAATTACTTTGCCTTCGGGCCACCCCTTTAAGTTACTCTTTAAATGCTTAATAGTGCTTCGGCCTGCAACAAATCAGTACTGTGGTTCCTTTATGGTCCGTAGTTTGATGGTTGGCAGCAACAACTCCAATAATCTCTTTGCCATTGTTAAGGATATACTGGGACTTGCAGTTTCATGCGATACTAGTCTAATGTCTAACCTGACATTGTAAGTGATCGCTGTACTAATCTTGGTGATGTATTTATCTATTGACGGTGGTACTGGTGCTGTATTTCTGTACTGATGATTGTTCTGGTGATGTAGTCATGTATTGGCGGTGGTTCTGGTGATGTATTTATGTGCTAATAATGGTTCTGGTAATGTAGTTGTGTACTGATGGTGGTTCTGGTGAATTATCAATGTAGATCTTGTAATCTTTAATTCATTAGACATGATACTTGATCATTATACGTTCAGTTTGCGGGACTGATAATACAGCCATCTGAATTAGACCATATTTGCAGCTGAACAAGTGTTTAACTTACATTATAGACAGCTGTCTGATCATTCGGCCAGCAGCTATTTCGCCCCAACTCTCTCATATACAGGAGTGCTCACTTTGGTGATGTCTTTCTTGGGTACGGCCGGGTACTATAGGAAGTTCGTACAGGACTATAGTGCCCTGGCCAAGACCCTAACAGACCTCACCAAGAAGAAGCTGCCGCAAGCTGTCAACTGGACAGCGGACTGCGAGCGCTCCTTCCAGGCCTCGAAAGCTGCCCTGGCGGCAGCCCCTGTACTCCAGGCGTACGACGACTCCCGGCCGCTTGTAGTACAGACTGACGCCAGCACCTACGGACTCGGTGCGGTGCTGAGCCAACCTGACTCAGCAGGTCAAGAGCACCCTGTTCAATATCTCAGTCGGAAACTTCTGCCGAGGGAAGTGGCCTACTCTACGGTGGAGAAGGAATGCCTGGCGATCGTGTGGGCTCTGCAGCATCTGCAGCCATACGTGTACGGGCGCCATTTCACCGTGATGACGGACCACAACCCCCTCACTTGGCTATCTCGAGTAGCCGGTGAGAACGGAAGGTTGTTGCGTTGGAGCCTAGCTCTCCAACACTACAACTTTGATGTTCGGTATAATCCGGCTGGGCCCACGGTAACGCAGATGGGTTATCCAGGCAAGGGGAGGCAGCTGAAGTGCTTGCGGATGATGACCGACGAGGTCTTCCTCCAAACGCACTCTAAAAGGGGGAGATGTGATGAGGCCAGGGACTGCAAATTCATATTCCCAGTTATGAAGGTCTCAGCAGGAATGCTAGTCTGTCTGACTTCAAAGGACCCCAGGGGAAATGGTGTATTCCCCACAGTCAGGATATGACTTAATTACCATTACGTTACTATGCCGGCTCCAAAAGGCCATTACCAAAAGGATGCTATTGCCCAGGAGTGAATTGAATACAGGTCAGCTAGGATATATACCTTTGTAGTGCAAACGCCTATTCCTGACAAGAGTATGGGGGAGCTAATTGAATCATGGCAATGAGGAATAGCTAATTGAATTACCTCTGAAGTCAGTGGAAGCTCCTGTGTTAGATCAGTTACTATGCGCACCTTACAATGAGAATATTGTTGGGAAAGGGATTATGAAATGTCTGATAGAAGGGAAGAGGAGATTACATGTAAATCGCCTATTTTCTGCCCTGCCCAAGTTACGTATAAATGTGTCCCTCTGTGAGAGAGGAGGGGTCTTCTGTTGAGGGTCACTTGTCGCTACAGATGGGCAGAAAGACACAAGGAACCGCCCTGGACCCATGACAGCACCCTTCCTGCCGTGTCCAGAGATCTTTGATGAAAGTGTGGTATATTCACTTTTATTCCTTTTAATTTTACTGTATCGTATTACCGCTTCCTTACTGTATTTGTCTGACTACTGTATATACAGTTACAGTGGGTACGGAAAGTATTCAGATCCCTTTAAATTTGTCACTCTTTGTTTCATTGCAGCCATTTGGTAAATTCTAAAAAGTTCATTTTTTTTCTCATTAAAGTACACTCTGCACCCCATCTTGACTGAAAAAAACAGAAATGTAGAAATTTTTGCAAATTTATTAAAGAAAAAAAACACTGAAATATCACATGGTCATAAGTATTCAGACCCTTTGCTCAGTATTGAGTAGAAGCACCCTTTTGAGCTAGTACAGCCCATGAGTCTTCTTGGGAATGATGCAACAAGTTTTTCACACCTAGATTTAGGGATCCTCTGCCATTCTTCCTTGCTGATCCTCTCCAGTTCCGTCAGTTTGGATGGTGAACGTTGGTGGACAGTCATTTTCAGGTCTCTCCAGAGATGTGTAGCACCCTGAGGATTCGGCTGCTACAGGGGTATTGCACCTCAACCCAGAGGTGTGATATTCCACTCCCGGGTAAGGATGGAGTGTGGAACTGAGCTCAGAAAGCTGCATGCACTACACACATCCCATTTCCGAGGAACAGACCAACGGTACTCCCACTTAGAAATGTGCAGGTACGACCGAGTCTGTTCCTGGCTGGAGTGGGAGGGGGGTGGTACATCCCAGTAGTGTAGGGGCAGATAGGGGGAGCAGCCTGGGTAAAGATAGGAGCTCATTGGGTGCTGGTCACCTGAGCTCACACATAGAGGGAGTATTTAAGGTGGGCACCATCAAAGATCAGGGTCAGTCAGTCAGTAAGCAGTGGAGGAGAGCAGAGGAGCAGAGCAGCCCAGAGAGAGAGAGGAGAGCAAGAAGGACCCAGAGGGGGAGACAGAAGGAACTCCGAGACCCCAAATACAATCCTAGGGTGAAGAGTTGGCAACAGGGTACCGGATCCCAAACTGGTGGGGGCTAAAGCATACCCCAGCCAGAGACCGGAGGCCGTGGGCAGGATCTGCCACGGCCACCCACCACATCCACCCTGAAGGCAAACCACGTGTAGGGTCAGGGAACCCAAGGCCAAGGGTCTCCCAACAGAAGGCCCGAGGGAGCTGGACCTAGGTGGATCCCTGGTGGGGACGGCCAGAAGAAAGGACAAGAAGGAGGGCTCAGGGACACGCTCCGGACTTGCTTGGGGGTTGGCTGAATCCAGGACCTGGTGGACGCAGCACGGCTCGGGTGGTCACTCAAGGCCGGAGTGACCGGAATATCTGCAGTAAGTAAACACCCTGAACTGCACAACCCGACTCTGTCTTTAATTATCGTCTACGTTGCAACACCACAACCCCCATCCTCTGCACCTGACCCCCCTGAGGCCATACCCCTCCCGTTGGGGGTTATACTATCTAAAGCTGCACCAACACCATCAGCCTCAGCGGACCCTGCTGCAGCGGCGGCCGTAGTGACCGCAATCCAACGGGTGGCGTAGTCGACATAACGAACTTTGTAACATCTGTAGGACTGCCACATACTCTGAGCTTGACACCCTGGGCACGGACCGGGTCACAGCCACTCGGAGACTACAACCCCCATCTGATCCGGCTCCGGGTATTCCCCTAAAGAATATGGCCCAGGGGGCGCGTCAGATGCTCAATTGGGTTTAGGTCAGAGCTTTGGCTGGGCCAGTCAAGAATGGTCACAGAGCTGTTCTGAAGCCACTCCTTTGTTATTTTAGCTGTGTGCTTAGGGTCATTGTCTTGTTGGAAGGTGAACCTTCGGCCAAGTCTGAGGTCCAGAGCACTCTGGAAGAGGTTTTCATCCAGGATATCTCTGTACTTGGCCGCATTCATGCTACCTTCAATTGCAACTAGTCGTCCTGTTCCTGTAGCTGAAAAACACCCCAATAGCATGATGCTGCCACCACCATGTTTCACTGTTGGAATTGTATTGGGCAGGTGATGAGCAGTGCCTGGTTTTCTCCACACATACCGCTTAGAATTATCACCAAAAAGTTCTGTCTTTGTCTCATCAGACCAGAGAATCTTATTTCTCACAGTCTGGGAGTCCTTCATGTGTTTTTGAGCAAACTCTATTCGGGCTTTCATATGTCTTGCACTGAGGAGAGACTTCCGTCTGGCCACTCTGCCATATAGGCCCAACTGGTGGAGGGCTGCAGTGATAGTTGACTTTGTGGAACTTTCTTCCATCTCCCTACTGCATATCTGGAGCTGAGGCACAGTGATCTTGAGGTTCTTTTTTACCTCTCTCACCAAGGCTCTTCTCCCACGATTGCTCAGTTTGGCTGGACGGCCAGGTCTAGGAAGACTTCTGGTGGTCCCAAACTTCTTCCATTTAAGGATTATGGAGGCCACTGTGCTTTTAGGAACCTTAAGTAATGCAGAAATTATTTTATAACCTTGGCCAGATCTGAGCCTTGCCACAATTCTGTCTCTGAGCTCCTTGGGCAGTTCCTTTTGAGCTCATGATTCTCATTTGGTCTGACATGCACTGTGAGCTGTGAGGTCTTATATAGACAGGTGTGTGCCTTTCCAAATCAAGTCCTATCAGTTTAATTAAACACAGCTGGACTCCAATGAAGAAGTAGAACCATCTCAAGGAGGTTCACAAGGAAATGGACAGCTTGTGACTTAAATATAAGTGTCTGAGCAAAGGGTCTGAATACTTATGACCATGTGATATTTCAGTTTTTCTTTTTTAATAAATTCGCCAAAATTTCTACATTTCTGTTTTTTTCCAGTCAAGATGGGGTGCAGAGTGTACTTTAATGAGAAAAAAAATTAACTTTTTAGAATTTACCAAATGGCTGCAATGAAACAAAGAGTAAAAAATTTAAAGGGGTCTGAATACTTTCCGTACCCACTGTATATGAAAAAGTTTGGGCATTCATGCAGAGGAACAATTATAATGTTCTGGAATGGCCATCCCAGTCCCCAGACCTGAATATCATTGAACATCTGTGGGATCATTTGAAGAGGGCTGTCCATGCTCGGCGACCATCAAACTTAACTGAACTGGAATTGTTTTGCAAAGAGGAATGGTCAAAAATACCTTCATCCAGGATCCAGGAAATCATTAAAAGCTACAGGAAGCGACTAGAGGCTGTTATTTTTGCAAAAGGAGGATCTACTAAATATTAATGTCACTTTTCTGGTGAGGTGCCCATACTTATGCACCTGTCAAATTTTGTTTGAATGCAGATTGCACATTTTCTGTTAGTACAATAAACCTCATTTCAAGGCAGAAACATTACTGTGTCCAACAGTTATTACATATATCAAACTGAAATAGCTGTTGCAAAAACACCAATTTATATAAAACATTAAGCTTAAGATTAATAGGGGTGCCCAAACTTTTTCATATAACTGTATATATCTTGTAACCGCTTGTATATATTGTACCTAGCATCGCTCTTTTGAGTAAATAAATATATAAAATTTATAAGCTCGCTTCACATTATCCTAAACCCGGAACTCACGGAAGTTGTGAGGAAGGATCAGGGGCACGTGGCTCCGATCGGTTTGTGACAGACCATATTTGCAGCTGAACAAGTGTTTAACTTACATTATAGACAGCTGTCTGATCATTCGGCCAGCAGCTATTTCGCCCCAACTCTCTCATATACAGGAGTGCCCACTTTGCCAAGTGTTTCTGTGTTCTCTATAAGACAGCCGCTGCCAGACATCTCTGGAGGCTTATCACTTAGAGAACATTAGGAACTTCAGCCGTAAATCAGACATGCTTGATCCTTATCTCCCTGGACATTATCAGTCAGGAGCACCCATACACATTAGACTGTCAGCAGAATCTGATGATATTGGAGGGATTCAGACAATTTTAGTCTGTTTATGGGAGGGCTTAACCATATAAATCATACATGTCAAACTCTGGCCCGTGGGCTAAATCTGGCCTGCAGGGCAGAACTGCCACCCTTATGTGGGGCCATTATTCTGTATGGAGGACTATGTGGGACCCATTATTCTGTATGGAGGACTATGTGGGGCCATTATAATGTATACTGGTAGGCCCGTGACTTTGTCCAAGTTTTTCATTTTGGCCCTCTGTGTGTTTGAGTTTGACATCCCTGATCTAAAGGGTAAGGGTGCACAATGTCTTTTAGATTTCTGCAAATTTAATGAGTTTTTCAGTCAGAAGACTCTTCGGAACTTGTCTTTTGTGCTAAAGTAGCTAAAGCTACTTTTTTTGCTTCTTTTCAGTCATCTTTTCCGGCATCTTTTGGGGACCGTTTTTAATTTAATTGTATTACATAAACTAGTGAGCAGTTTCTAAGTTTAAGCTGCCTAAGGAATGGTCGGGTCCCTTCGTTCAACCACTTTTCATCTTTGGAAACCTGAAGCTGTTAAAAGAAACTCAAAAGACTGAATATATGATCAGCAAGTAATTTTAACACTGCAGTGCATATATTCAGTTTTTTTAGAGCTTTTTTAGCGCTTTTTCAGGTGGGTAACAGAGCAGATCCGCCTGAAAAAGTCGGAGTCGTGGAGTCGGAGCCCATTTTAGTGGAGTCGGAGTCAGTATAAAATGAACCAACTCCACCTCCTAAAATATATAATAAATTGGGTACAGTAATTCAATGCAGTTTGTGGGGAATATTTTTTCATAAGAATTTGGGAAAGTAATGAAATGTCCTATAAATGTCTGTCCTATTCCTGATCTAAGGGTCTAGACTTTTAGCTGAGATGAATCTGTGCTACAGTAAATTTATCATTTAAACATGAGCCATATATGAGGGAGTCGGAGTCGTGGAGTCGGAATTGGAGTCGGTGTCATGGAAATTGAGGAGTCGGAGACGGAGATTTGGCTTACCGACTCCACAGCCCTGGTGTGCACATACCCTTAGTCTAACTTACTAGTAGGAGGCGTAAAAACGTAAAGTACCTAGGGCAGCATGAACATCAAATATGGCCCTGAGTGTAAGTGTAGCTGTTGGGACTAATGTTTATAGGTGAATATTATTACAGCTAAAGATATATAGATATATCCAGATATTAGTACTAATTGTTTTTTTCCTTCAAAGAAGACAACCGCTTTAAAAAAAAAAAGTGTTTTGCCAGGATCAACAAAAATTTGCCTAAAGCAGAAAATGCTAAAAATATAAAAAAATAAACAGTTTATCTGATAAATCCCATTGCTCCATCTTTGCTAGTCTATGTTTACAGCTCCGCAACTCACTTGCCGTCTACACATGTAACCAGTGCAGCCTTTAGGTAAGTTTTCATTGCTCCCCTTTAATGCATTAACCAATACTTCAAATTGTTTGCATCAGTACCACCATTGTATTCATCCATCGGTACTTTACACACACCATGTAGAGCGCTGTTGGGCATTTCAGTAATTCACCATGGCTGCCAGCTCTGTTACTCTAATCAAGGGGATTTATAAAAATTCTTTCAAACAATCTAAAAAATGAAACAAAAAAATAATTTTAATTTTTAAGTAAACTGCAGAAAGTTTCCCTACTAACTTAATGAGTGGCTTTCCTGAATGGGTTCACCTTGTCGCGGTGGGAAAGCTTTTATACTATTTTTAATCAAAAACAGAGTTACTAAGAACCGTATTTAATTTTAATGCACTTGCTTTTTATTTATTTACAGCAGGGTTTATGTTCATATTACTTCTTGTAGGCTTTTCTGATTTAAGGCCATTGTGAAACATGCATTTATGTACTGCATGTATACCAACTTAAACCAAGCTCAAATTTTGTGTTTTTTCTTTGTATTTTTTGCATTTTGTGCAAACCAGGGTGTGGTCTCCCTTCTTAGAGCTGGATAATACATTTAAAAAGCTTCCCTTGGCTGGTGTCCATGGTTGGGGACCCTGTCCTTTGTCTGCCTTTATTCATACAGAGGTCAGTTTTGACACATGGTAAGGTTTTTAATATTAGACAGTGTAGGACTTTCCCGAATGGGTTCACCATGTCGCTGTGGGAAAGCTTTTTTGATCAAAAACAGTGTTACCCAGAGCGATATTTTATTTAAATGCACTTGCTTTTTATCCATTTATAGCAGGGTTTATGTTCATATTGCTTCTTGTAGGTTTAACTTAATGAGTAAGGCTAAGTTCCTACAATGAGTATTTTGTGCATTTTTGATACTGCAGAATTTCTGTGCTAATTAAAGGGAACCTGCACATATGTGATGGATTAATGGGATTATGGGTTTAATCTGAAGGTTTATAGCGTTCTGACACCATGAGGTGGCGCATTTAGACTCCAACTGCCGGGAGAAAATTAACTTTTTCCCCCCGGCAGTTTGGCCTGCAGTCATAAGGGTGGCGTCGGCACGGTTTCTGTCACTGCTCTATATATAGAGAGCAGCAGCTGTAACCGCACCTCTGGCACTGAATGACAGTCAGCTCAGCATTAGACCGAGCTGTCAGTCAGTGCCGAGGGCGCGGTTACAGCTGCCACTTTCTATATACAGAGCGGTGAATGAAACTGTGCTAACAGCACGCCTATGACTGGAAGCAGAACGCTGCTGGGAGGAATAAAGTTAATTACCTCCTGGTGGCGGGGATTTTAAGTGCGGGCGCCGCACGGTGTCAGGGCACTATTAACCTGCAGATTTACCCCATAACTCCATATAGTTATTTTACATGATAGGTTCCCTTTAACCGCTTCACGAACTTCGACGTATCTATACGCCATGGTTGAGAAGGGGTTCACGACCTTTGATGTATAGGTACTTCATGGCGATTGTGCGGGGCACAGTAGCCGTGCCTCACAATCGCCGCTGGGAGCTCAGCTTAAGTTATAACTGAATCCCGGCTCTCACAGCCAGGAGTGGTGCCTGCTCCGCCCCAAGGCTATTTAACCCCTCAAATACTGCGATCTATATTGATCACAGCATTTAGAAGGCTGAGAGAGGGAAGGGATTCCCTCTCCCCTTCGATTGACGCCCCCGCAATGTCATCGAAAGGCCCCAATGGTTCCCATGGCAACCCGAGGTCATAATGACAACCTCCGGGTCAGCCAGCTACAGCAAACCTATTAGACCATGCCAGGAGAATGGTCTAAGAGGCTTCTGCCAGTACAGCACTGACAGGTATAATACATAGCAATGCATCATACCAGCGATCAGAGTATTAGAAGTTAAAGTCCCATAGAGGGACTAAACAAAAAAGTTTTAAAAATAATTGTAAAAAAATTAAAAAAAAAACAACACAAAATAAAGAACAAAAAAAAAGGAAAAACATTATACCAATAAATACACATATTTATGGAAAAAAAAGAGTACGCATATTTGGTAACAACCCAGCCTATTAAACTGTCACACTAGTTAACCCCTTCAGTGAACACTGTAAAAAATTAAATTAAAAAAGTGGCAAAAAACTATGCTTTTTCATCACACTGCCAAACAAAAAGTGAAAATAAAAATGGTATTGCTAAAAATGGCATACTGGGCCGCAAAAAACACACTGCCATACAGCTCCGTCAGCAGAGAAATGAAAAAAGTTAAAGCTCTCAGAATTCAGCCATGGAAAACAATTCTTTTTTTTCAAGTCCTCTTTTTCTCTGAAGAGGCAATTTGCATATTAAATTTCCCGGAGGAACATGCCAGAGCCTATATGTCACTCTCCACAAGGAGAAATGTTACCCCTTAGACCTCAGTCCAGAGCCTCCCATCTAACCAAATCAGTTCTCATACTTTGCACTGATGAGGGCCAACAGCCCGAAACACCGTCTCTGCAAATTGAGATTCTGATTTGGCTTTTATCCTAAGTCATATTGCACGAGTCGTTGAAGGGTTGATTGTGACTCTTAGGATTGCTGCTTCCAATAGCTGGCGCTATAGAGTTCAAGTCCTCTTTTTCTCTGAAGAGGTAATTTGCATACTTTTTTTTGTAACATTTTTTTTATTATGTTAAAGTGACGAAACATAAAAAAATATATATATAAATGTGGTATCACTGTAATCATACTGACCAGAAGATTAAAGCGGCCTTATCACTTTTACGACACGGTAAACGGCATAAAAAACAAACAAAAAACAATTACTGTTTGAGTATAAGCCGAGTTTTTCAGCACATTTTTTGTGCTGAAAAAGCCCCCCTCGGCTTATACTCAGGTATATACTTGAGCATATACATATTCTGTAGGTGGATAGTGGTGGGGGGGTTGCGGAGGTGGGGTTGCGGCAGCGGCGGGGGGGGTTGCGGCGGCGGAGGAGCGGGGCACACGTAGTAGCCGCTGCTGCAGCTACCACGTGTGCCCGCTGCTAAAGGGAAATTAATATTCCCTCTTCTCCACTCCCATGGGCGTGGAGAATAATGAATATTCATTCTCTTTAGTAGCGGGCACAGAGGAGCGCTGAGCCGCAGCTCCAGCTGACAGTGCACGCTACTGCTTCTGAAGAAAATACATATTCGCTCCTCTCCACGCACATAGTCCCGGCATGGAGAGGAGTGAATGTGCTGGCAACTCACATCAGCATCTGAGAGCGCATGGCAGTGACGCCATGCGCTGCTCAGATGCTGACATGAGCTGCTGCAGCAGAACAGGATGCAGCGCTGGAGTAGAAGTGAGGAAGGAAGGTGAGTATAAGTGTTTATTTTTTTATATGTGCATATGTGCCATACATACCAGGGTTGGGGGATGAGGAGGCCAAGCATACCAGGATTGGGGATGAGGGGGCCATGCATACCAGGATTGGGGGATGAGGAGGCCATACATACCAGGATTGGGGGATGAGGGGGCCATGCATATCAGGATTGGCGATGAGGGGGCCATTCATATTAGGATTGGGGATGAGGGGGCCATGCATACCAGAAATGGGGATGAGGGGTGCCATGCATACCAGGATTGGGAATGAGGTGGGCCATACATAGCAGGATTGGGGATGAGGAGGCCATGTATACTAGGATTGGGGATGAGGGGGCCATGCATACAAGGATTGGGGAATGAGGAGGCCATGCATACCAGGATTGGGGGATGAGGGGTGCCATGCATACCAGGATTGGGGATGAGGGGCCATACATAGCAGGATTGGGGATGAGGAAGACATGCACACCAGAATTGGAGATGAGGAGGCCATGCATACCAGGATTGGGGATAAAGGGGGCCAAGCATACCAGGAGTGGGGATGAAGGGGCCATGCATACCAGGATTGGGGATGAAGGGGGCCATGCATACCAGGATTGGGGATGAGGGGGGCCATGCACACCAGGATTGGGGATGAGGGGGCCATACATACTAGGATTGGAGATGAGGGTGCCATGCATACCAGGATTGGGGATGAAAGGGCCATGCATACCAGGATTGGGGATAAGATGTGCCATGCATACCAGGATTGGGGGTGAGGGGGCCATGCATACCAGGATTGGGGGATGAGGAGGCCATGCATACCAGGATTGGGGGTTGAGGAGGCCATACATACCAGGAGTGGGGGATGAGGAGGCCATGCATACCAGGATTGGGGGATGAGGGGGCCATGCATACCAGGATTGGGGATGAGGGGGCAATTCATACCAGAATTGGGGATGAGGGGGACATGCATACCAGGATGGGGAAATTTACCAGTAGCTGCGGCATTTCCCTCCCTAGGCTTATACTCGAGTCAATACGTTTTCCCAGTTTTTTGTGGTAAAAGTAGGTATCTCGGCTTATACTCGGGTCGGCTTATACTCTAGTATATACGGTACTGAATTGGTAGATTTTTTTCATTCTGTCTCCCAAACATGGGAATCGAAAGTGAAAAATGTTATGTGCACGAAAATGGTACTAATAAAAACGTCAACTTGTCCCGCAAAAAAACAAGCCCTCACGTGACTCTGTTGGTAGAGATATAGAAAAATTATAGCTCTCAAACTATGGCAATGCGAAAACTTTTCTTTTGCAATAAAAAGTGTTTTTTTAGTGTGTGATTGCAGCCAAACATAAAAAAAACTATATAAGTCTGGTATCGCTGTAATCGCACCTACCCGAAGAATAAAGTCATCACTTATACCGTATGAGAAACAGCGTGAAAAATGAATAAAGCCTATTCTTCACCAGCTGTTGATTTGTTTATGCCGTCTCCCTAAGATCGCAGTAAGGCTCGGCTCACATTTATTCTGCGCTCTGCACAGTGCTTACACCGGGGTTTCCGTGCACCGTATATTTCGGACTAAAAGACGCACTTTTTTCCCCCAAATTTGGGAGGAAAATGGGGGATGCGTCTTATGGTTCGAACGTAGCTTACTGGATAGTTGCGGTGGTGGTGGAGTGGATCGCAGGGCCCTCTGTTTCCTCCTCCAGGAACCCGGCGGCAGCAGCAGCAGAAGAAGAGATGCTGGGGGCCGGTGCCTGGCTGTCGACGGTGAGGCAGAGCGGCATGCGTGGCTTTCCGGTGGCCGTGGCCATCTTCCTGAAGCCGTGATCTACAGGAAAATGGCCGCCCGAGCTGGCGCATGCGCAGACCAGGAGCTCGGGCGGCCATTTTCCTGTAGATCACAGCTCCAGGAAGGTGGCCGCAGCCACTGGAAAGCAGAGCAAGCCGCTCTGCCACGCCGCTCACAGCCAGGCACCAGCCCCAGCCAGACACTGGCCCCGCAGCATCTCACCTCTTCTGCTGCAGCCGCTGGGTTCCTGAGGGAGGGAGGGAACAGACAGTCCCGTGATCCTGCTCCACCACCACAACTCCCCGCTGCTGGATCACCGCCTTCTCACATCCAGGGTCCCCAGCATACCTCCACTTCTGCTGACTTCCCGAAGAACCCTGCCTCCTGTGACCCTCGCTCCATCGCCCCCCAGTTAAGATACTGTACCTATTCAGACTATAAGACGGACCCCCATCTTATAAAAAATATTTTTTTTCCTATTTTCCACCCCAAAATTTGGGGTGCATCTTATGGTTCGGTGCGTCTTATAGTCCGAAAAATACGGTAAATCTCTGAAATACAGGAGGCAAGTGGAGACACTATGGAGTCTGTCGGTCCTATGATTCGGTGGTCTCCTTTTTAAGCGTGCTTAAAAACGCGGAGAAACAGCACAACAAATTGTATGGTCCATTTTCTCCTGTTACCCTTTTGAAAATGCAAAATTTGGGGTTAAATCAATATTTTGGTTGGAAAAGTATATTTTTCATTATTTCCTTCCACATTGCTTTAATTCTGGTGAATAGAGATGAGCGTTGTTCTACTCGAACTGTTCGCCAATCTCAAATTCGAGCTGTTTTGGGCGGTGTTCGAGCCGGTCGGCGAACACGAACAATTTGAGAAAAATTCGGCTGTTCGAGGTTATGTTCGATAACTGTTCGTGCACCAAAATCATAACTGGATTTTTTCTCAGTAATGATGAAAATTAATGTTAATACGCAGTTTGAGTGTACAGCGGGGCGGGGGGAGGGGCAGGGGATGGATCTCTGCAGGAACAATGAAGATCTCCATTTTTTTTTCTCTTTCCCGCATTTGCAGTGGGGAGGTGCAATCTGTCAGCCTATCAGCAGCGCACACACGGAGCGAAGTGCTTTTTTTCACACAAGCAAGGGCATGTGTGATTGGCAGTGTATGTCACATGTCCTTGCCCTATAAGACCAAGCCATTTTCCCCGTCGCCACCATTTTCTCACTGCTGCAGCTGCGTGTTAGACGGCACCGCTGTTGCTGTGTGCGCTATACCTTGTTAATTTCAAGCCAATTTTCGCACAAATATACAGATAGCTTGGGAGTAGGGAATAGTTGTGATTGCAGTCCTTTTAAGGACTAGGTTACAGCATTTCCTACGACTTTTATCAGGCAGGTCTGTGCTCTTAAATAGATAGATTGTGGGAGTAAAGACTAATTGTAATTGGAGTCCTTTTCAGGACTAGGTTACATCAGTTCCTATCAGTTTTTGCCAGGCAGGTCTGTGCCAGTGCTGTGCAAGTTTTTTTCACAGCATTTGGCTGAATCTAGCAAAGCTAATCCTTTTTGGCCTATTGCAGAGTGTGTTAGTCAGTGGAGTAGCCTATCTGTGTTGCAAGATATACCACCTGTGTATAGAATACCAATTTTTTTACTGCACCTAGTGAAGTAAAATCTTTTGGGCATAGCATCATTCTATTAGTCCATCTATACTGACCTCCATCAGGTTGCAAACTGAATATAATTTTTTTCTGCATCTAGCTCTGAAAAAATATTTGGGCTTCTAGCAGTGTGTGGGACTTGGTCTATTAGTCCATCTATACTGACCTCCATCAGGTTGCAAATTAAAAATAATTTTTTTCTTCATTTAGCTCTGAAAAAATATTTGGGCTTCTAGCAGTGTGTGGGACTTGTTCTATTAGTCCTTCTATACTGACCTCCAGCAGGTTGCAAATTGAATATAATTTTTTTCTGCATCTAGCTCTGAAAAAATATTTGGGCTTCTAGCGGTGTGTGGGACTTGGTCTATTAGTCCATCTATACTGACCTCCATCAGGTTGCAAATTAAAAATAATTTTTTTCTGCATCTAGCTCTGAAAAAATATTTGGGCTTCTAGCAGTGTGTGGGACTTGGTCTATTAGTCCATCTATACTGACCTCCATCAGGTTGCAAATTAAAAATAATTTTTTTCTGCATCTAGCTCTGAAAAAATATTTGGGCTTCTAGCAGTGTGTGGGACTTGGTCTATTAGTCCATCTATACTGACCTCCATCAGGTTGCAAATTGAATAAAAAAAATTTCTGCATCTAGCTCTGAAAAAATATTTGGGCTTCTAGCGGTGTGTGGGACTTGGTCTATTAGTCCATCTATACTGACCTCCATCAGGTTGCAAATTAAAAATAATTTTTTTCTGCATCTAGCTCTGAAAAAATATTTGGGCTTCTAGCAGTGTGTGGGACTTGGTCTATTAGTCCATCTATACTGACCTCCATCAGGTTGCAAATTGAATAAAAAAAATTTCTGCATCTAGCTCTGAAAAAATATTTGGGCTTCTAGCGGTGTGTGGGACTTGGTCTATTAGTCCATCTATACTGACCTCCATCAGGTTGCAAATTAAAAATAATTTTTTTCTGCATCTAACCCAGCCAATAGTTTTGGCCTAATACCACAGTTTGGCCACTCAGCTCTGCTCGGTTACCATCCATTGTTTTTTTGTGCAAACAACTCCAGAGTTGTGAATTAGTTAACCACCAAAATGAGTGGAAAAAGGCCTGCTGCTGGTGGAAAGGGGAATAGGCGTGTTGGGAAGGGGAAAAAAGGTTGTGTCCGTGGGGTAGGTGCAGAAGAAAGACCATCTTCCAGCCAAACTAAAATGTCTACTTCTTTTAGCGGACAATGTGATAAGATCCCTTTCTTACGGCCACGCCAATCGCTACAAATTCCAGATGAGGCACAAAAACAGCAGGTGCTTCAACGGATATCAAGTGCTCCTTTAAGTGGGCTCTCCTCCACATCAACTTCAACATCACAAATACTCCAGTCCTCAAAGGTGTCACCCAAATCGCACTTGCTTCCTCACAGCTCCCAAATCTCCAGCTGCCCGTCTGAGTATGAGGTAGAACAGATGGTTGAGTCTGCAGAGCTGTTTACTCATACTATAGCCTGGGAATCAGAGGTCGACTCCAGCGCTTCTGTGAATCCAGACGAGGAAATGATCTGCACTGATGCCCAGAATCTTTATGAGTCGGATCCAGGACCAGACGCAGAAGGTTCTGACCATAATGTAGACCCTCATTCCCAAACTGTAACTCCTGTTGGTGGAGACAATGAGGAAGACGATGATAAGACTCAAATACCTGATTGGAGCGACAACTTTAGTTTTTTGTCAAGGCAGGAACAGGTTGGCTCTGAGGACGACGGGTGTGATAACGCACAGGGTGATGATGATGAGGTCGGAGATCCCACTTACTGTCAACCCACAGTCAGCCAAGAGATGAGGTCAGCAGAGGAGGTGGAGGAAGATGCTAGTGACGACGAGGTCAGGTTGCGCCTTCCTGGACAGAGACGTAGTACTGGAAGCACGTCAACAACTGCATCCTCAAACACAACTCTGCCTCTCACCACAAGTCGTGGTGGCTCTTCAGGTCGCATGGGTGCTAAGCCTTGCATAGCCTGGGCATTTTTTCAGATCGATAAAGATGACCCAACTCATGTTATCTGTAACATTTGTCAGCAAAAGCTAAGTAGAGGCCAAAAAATACATAGTTTGAGTACTTCATGCATGAACCGGCACATGGACATGAAGCATAAGTTGCAGTGGGAAGCTCAGTGTGCTACAATGCGGTCTAGCCGGCCGGGCCAACCACCGTCTGCCATATCTTGTGCATCCGCGGCCTCTTCATCCTCTGTGACTGGGGGGACAGCAGTCACACCTGTTTTGGGGCGCAGACCTGCCACCTCTTTACCCGCAACAGCCAGCGTGATTGGCAGGTCATCATTTTCTTTGGAGGTGGTAACACCAGCTGGTCTTGAGCGCTGTCCGACATCGATAGCACCACCTTTGGATCAAGGCAACCTAACATGTCCGCCTGCATCTTCCTCACAGACCGGCAGTTTGCCGGGGACACCCTTATCAACCCCGTCTAAGCACAATAGCCAGCCCTCGGTCCCTCAGATGTGGACAAGTAAAAGACCATTTCCTCCTAGCCATGAGAAAGCTAAGAGGTTGAATTTCACCATCTGCAAGCTCTTGGCTACAGAAATGCTGCCTTTCCGCCTGGTGGACACAGAGGATTTTCGAGACCTTATGTCCGTCGCAGTGCCCCAGTACCAGATGCCCAGTCGGCACTACTTCTCAAAGAAAGGTGTGCCTGCGCTCCACCAGCATGTCGCACACAACATCACCGCTTCTTTGAGAAACTCTGTGTGTGACAGGGTGCATTTCACCACAGACACTTGGACGAGTAGGCATGGACAGGGGCGTTACATGTCGCTGACTGGGCACTGGGTAACTATGGTGACAGCAGGACAAGGGGCTGCTGTCCAAGTCTTGCCGTCCCCACGAGTTGTGCGTCAATCCTCTTTATGTCATTTTTCCTCCACTGCTTCTGCCTCCTCAACCTCCTCTCGGTCTTCCACCTGCACCCAAAGCCTGTCTGGTCATGCCACAAGCTTTCTAACTGCGCAGAAGGGATCCTGCACACCTCCTTACTATGCTGGCAGTAGGGCTCAACGTCATCAGGCGGTTTTTACATTGAAATGTCTGGGAAATGTGAGTCACACAGCTGAGGAGTTGTGGTCAGCTCTGGAGAACCAATTTCATGAATGGTTGTCTCCACTGGACCTGAAACCAGGGAAGGCCGTGTGCGACAATGCTGCAAACCTGGGTGCGGCCCTTCGCCGGGGCAATGTCACACACGTGCCTTGTATGGCTCACGTGTTGAACCTGGTTGTCCAGCAATTTTTAGCCCACTATCCCAGACTAGATGGCCTTCTGTAGAGGGCACGGTCGCTGTGTGCATACTTCCGCCGTTCGCATCCCGCAGCTCAGCGACTTACATCTCTACAGAAGTCGTTGGGCCTGCCACTTCACCGGCTAAAATGCGATGTGCCTACCCGGTGGAATTCAACTCTGCACATGTTGCAGCGACTGTGGCAGCACCGACAAGCCCTGGTGCAATATGTTCTGACGTATAGCCTGGGCCAACGAGATTCAGAGGTGGGGCAAATCACGCTGGAGGAGTGGTCTCAGATCAGGGACCTATGCACCCTTCTGCACAGTTTTGAAATGGCGACGAAGATGTTTAGTGCTGACGATGCCATTATCAGCATGACTATTCCGGTGATTTACATGCTGGAGCACATGTTAAACAGAATTCGGAGTCAGGTGGTGGCACAAGAGGAGGTGGAGGAAGTAGAGGAGGAGGAGTTGTATGCGGAAGGGCTAACATCTGCAAGGTCCAGACGGTCGGCAGCACCAAGGCGGCAGGCATGTGAGGGTGGGGGAGATGATTTTACCAGGGCGCATGGTAGCAGCCAAACTAGTGAGGAAGGTGCAGGAGCCCAGGAAGAAGTGGAGGACGAACTGATGGAAGACTCATCAGATGAGGGAGACCTTGATCACATTTCTGTTGTGCGAGGTTGGGGGGAGAGGGCAGAGGAAGGAAGCATGATTGTTACCTCGCCATCAACACAACAGGGACTTGGTGCTCCTGGATGCGCAACACACATGAGTGCCTTCTTGCTGCACTACCTGCAACATGACCCTCGAATTGTGAGAATTAGAAATAATCCTGACTACTGGGTTGCCACACTGTTAGATCCCCGGTACAAAAGTAAATTTGCAGAAATTATTCCTGCCATAGAAAGGGATGCACGCATGCAGGAGTATCAGCAGAGACTGTTGCAGAATCTTACATGTGCTTTTCCACAAAATACCAGTGGTGCACGTAGTGAATCTCACAGTTCCAACTTGCCAACCGTGGGACCGTCAAGTGTTCAGCACTCAAACCGTAACAGAACCACAGTATCTGCTGGTAACATCAATTTTGCGGAATCATTTCACCACTTTTTTAGCCCATCCTTTGCAAGGCCACAGGAGACAAGAAGTCTGACACATAGTCAACGCCTAGAGACGATGGTACAGGAGTATCTCCAAGTAAACATTGAAGCCACGACTGTGTCACTGGACCCTTGCTCTTTTTGGACTTCCAATCTGGATAAATGGCCGGAGCTAGCCACTTACGCCTTGGAGATCTTGTCATGCCCCGCAGCCAGCGTTCTGTCTGAACGTGTGTTCAGCGCTGCTGGTGGTGTGCTGACAGATAAGCGCACGCGGCTCTCCACTGATAATGTAGACAGACTCACGTTCATAAAGATGAACAAATCATGGATCCGAAACGACTTTTCTACCCCTGTGTCATCCTGGGGAGAGTAAAAGCTTGATGATTGGTTAAAATCACCCTACCAACCGTTTTAAGCTTTCAAATTACTAATCATGTTTATCTGTATCTTGACTGGAAAATAATTTGGGCTTTGTAGCAGTGTGCAGCACTGATCCTATTAGGCCATCTATAATAAGCTTCACCAGATTTAAAATTAAAAATAATTTTTAGCTGCATCTAGCCCGGAAAATAATTTTGGGGCTCCGAGATGCGCAAGACACATAAGTGCCTTCTTGCTGCACTACCTGCAGCATGACCCTCATATTGTCAGAATTCGAAGTAATCATGACTACTGGGTTGCCACACTCTTAGATCCCCCAAACTTTTCGATCAACCTTTTCATTTTAATAAAGACCAAAAAAATGGTCATTTTTGAAATTATAAGCATTAGCAGGTTGTTAGAAACTGAAATCAAACAGTTTTCAACTCAAAACTTTATTCTAGGTGATGTTACATTTTCACATAGGACCCCTTGTTCGAAAGGAGCTTCTGAACTCTCTCGTCCATTGAATTTGTCAGGTTTTGGATGGTTTCTGCTTCAATTGTTTTGCATGAGGACAGAATACCCTCCCAGAGCTGTTGCTTAGATGTGAACTGCCTCCCGCTATCATAGACACTCCTTTTAATGATGCTCCAAAGGTTCTGAATGGGGTAGAGGTCAGGGGAGCATGGGGGTCACACCATAAGTTTGTCCCCTTTTATGCCCATATCAGCCAGAGATGCAGATGTTTTATGTGCAGCATGAGATGGTGCATTATCATGCAGAAAAATGATCTTGCTGTGAAATACACGGTTCTTCTTCTTGAACCATGGCAGGAAGTGCTGTTTGAGAAAATCCACATACATTATGGAGTTCATCTTTAGCGCCTTCAGGGATCCTAAAGGGGCCGACAATCTCTCTCCCCATGATTCCAGCCCAAAACATTACTCCACCTCCTCCTTGTTGGCGCTGTAGCCGTGTTTGCGTGGGGTGTCCATCAACCAGCCATCCTCCACTAAATTCATCTGGACCATCGAGCGCTGCACGGCACTCATCCGTGAGCAAAACAGTTTTGAAATCAGTCTTCATGTAATGTTTGGCCCACTGGAGCCGTTTCTGCTTGTGTGAAGTGGATAGAGGAGGTCGACAGGATGGCATATGCACAGCTGCAAACCTCTGAAGGACCCTGCATCTTGTTGTTCGGGGGACGTTGGAGGCACAAGCAGCTTCAAAAACTTGTCTGCTGCTATGACAAGGCTTTTTTGCCGCTGCTGTTTCAACCTGACGTAATTGCCTGTAGGAAAGAGTCCTCAATTTGCCCTTATCAGCACGCACACGTGTGTACTGTGAATCAGCTACATACTTCTTGATTGCCAAGACACTTCATCCTGATCATCGCACAATGTTGATTGTAGTCATGCCTTGACCTAAACACTCCACAATTTGTTGCTTCTCAGCAGCCGACACATCCTTTTTCTTTCCCATTTTGGCAGAAAATGTAGGCTGCTTAATAATGTGAGAGAGCCTTCTTAAGTAGTCTTGCCTTTCATTGGACACACCTGCCAAACTAATTAGCACAGGTGTCTGCAATTGCTTACAGTGATATAAAGAGCCCTGACACACATCACCATCAATGAGTTTAACTGACAAACAAACAAATTCTTCCCTTATCACTCCTAAACACTTTTTGCATAATAATTTGGAACGCGGTGTACATGTGCTTTTCCACAAAACACCAGTGGTTCACGTAGTGAATCTTACAGTTCTAACTTGCCAACCGTGGTCTGTATGGAATTGTTCAATAAAGGGCCCAAAATTAAGATAACATAGATGGGAGAGGTCTCTATGAATAGGAATTCCTAAGTATTTGATACCCTGTGAGGGCCAGGCAAAGGGAAAGTTGGACTGGATGGAATCCTATATGGATTTAGGGAGGGAGACATCGAGGGCCTCAGACTTCGCTGCATTGATTTTAAAATTTTACCATGTAACAAAGTGATCTATTTCAGCCATAACAGCAGGGATGGATATATGTGATTGAGTGATATATACTAGGACATCATCAGCAAATAGAGAGCACTTGTACTCGGTGCCTCCCACCTCAATCCACCTAATATTGGGGTTATGGCGAATTGATGAGAGCAGGTGCTCCGTCACTAGGATGTATAAGAGAGGGGACAGAGGACATCCCTGCCTTGTCCCATTGGTGATTGTGAAAGGTGATGAAAATGTTCTGACGCACCCCCTGGGCCTTGGGACACCCGGAGCCGGACCCTTTTTGGTGGATGCTGGTGGTTGTAGTCTTCGTGGCGGCGATCCGGTTCCGTGGCTCAGGGCGGTCAAACCAGTGGCGGATCTATTTATGTGGTTTTGATGTTTAAATGTCCGACTACGCCACCCGTGGATTGCGGTCAGAGTGAACCGCCGCTACAGGGCAGACCGCTAAGGCTGGTGTTGTGGGTGCAGCAGAGCGTAGCATAACTCCCCACGGGAGGAGTATAGCCTCAGGGCAGTGTATGCGGAGGATGGGAATGATGGTGCAGGGCAGCAGCAGTAACGACACGGAGTCAGTGATGCAGTTCAGGGCCTTTACTCACAGTTCTTATTATCCAGACCACGTCTGCAGGTAACGGCTGCCCACGTCGTACTGTGCTCACCAGGTGAGGGGCTCAGACAACTCCCAGATAACTTTGGAGCGCTTCACAGGACCCCCTTTGTGTGTCCTTTGTCTGGCCTTTCTTACCAACACTTCTGTCCGGCTGCCTCGGGCCTCCTCTTGGTAAACTTGGCGCCAGTTTCCCTGACCCCATGTGGTGCCTTCCTAGCGGGTGTAGCAAGGGGCTGCGCCACATAAAATGTCAGAGCCTCCGGTTTCTAGCTGAGGGTCGTTTCCTGCCTCCACTAGTTCGGGGACCGGTCTCCCCCTTTGGCCTGACCCCTCCACGCAGGTGGATTCTGGCGTGCGGTGGCGACTCGCCCGTCCGCACCCCTGGGATCCCTTCATTCCTCGTTCCTGGAGCCTTCTCCGCTCCTCTTCCTTCCTTCTCCCTCTTGCAGGCCTGGGCCTCTGTTACTAGGCCCGCCTCCGGAGCAGAGCTCATGCAGAGCCCCTGCTCCCTGCCACTTCTGCTCAGACTTCTCTGCACTGAACTAAGATGGTGCCCACCTTTTATACTCCCTTCTCAATGCACCCAGGAACTGCTTCCTCCCTGCTCCTGCACTGCAGGGTTCCCCTTCCTCAGTGTTCCCTCCCCACACTCCAGCCAGGGACAGGGACTGTCGTGCCCATCTCAGGGGCATATTGGTCGCCCTGCCCCACGGCAATGTGGTGTAATGCATGCAGGTGTCGGGTCCTGATCCACACTCCATCCTTATCTGAGAGTGAGATATCACACCTCTGGGTGAGGTGCAATACCTCTGTAGCAACCGAGCCCTCGGTGCTACAGTTCCATTTATCTTCAGCCTAGGTGACGTATTGTGATACAGGGCCGTGATTTTGGCTATAAAAGGGTCCCCTAGACCCCTACCCCAAGCTTTTTAAGAGAATCATATATGGCGTGCCAGGAGACTCTATGGAATGCTTTCTCAGCATCCAACGAGAGTATCTACTTACAAATTTTTAACTGCATCTAGCCCAGGAAATACTTTGTGCCTAGTAGCAGTGTCTGCTAGTCAGCGGATTATCCCGGCTGTTAAGCAAGCTACACCACCTGTAGTTTGGACACTTAATTTTTTCAAAGGAAATGCTTCGGGACCACGGGATACTCAGTGAAGAGCATCAGGAGGCACCCCAAGGCATAGGGGCTGGGACTGGCACTAGGATGCCTTGCGGTGGACAGCCGAGCTCGATCCTTATAAAAGCTTTTTAACTGCAGCAGCTTTAGTGGACGCTACTGGAGCTGGAATTACGCGGCTGCTGGCATGAGACTTGCCCTCCAATAGATCCTTGTAAATGGATTTAAAGTGTATTCATTCAAATTAGAGGGACAATTTAAATTAAAAAGCTTAGAGCTGCCTCCACCACAGGGGGGCTCTCTCGACCCACCAGCGGACAGGCACCAGTATTGGGAGAGGGGGGCTGGCCGTCAGGGTTCACCGCGGCTCTGGCACAAACCCGGCGACACGGAGGTGGCACGGGCAGGAGCGGACTGGCCGTCTCGGCTTCTCACTTTTTGGATTTTAGAAGGGCATGACATGCCTATATCTGTGTCTCCCCCTCCTTTTACTCCTCCACCTCTTTTCGCATGACTATATGTACTTGTCACTTTTCCATGTGTTAGTTGTGTCTTCTGAGCAGTTTGTCAGCTTTTGGACACCTTTGAAGGTGTTTTCTATGTGTTTCTATGTGTTTTTGTTTGCCTGCCATTGGTTTTAACGGTGTTCGAAGGTGTTCGACGAACAGTTCGACGAACAGTTCGGCGAACACACGGGTGTTCGACGAACCGAACCGAACTCGAACACTACGGGGGTGGCTCAACACTACTGGTGAAGCCCCTAAAGGGTTGATAAACTTGTTGAATGTGATTTTGAGGGGTACAATTTTTAAAGTGGTGTCACTTCTGGATATTTTCTGTCACACAGGGCTCTCAATGTACTTCAAAAGGGATGTGGTCCCTAAAACAATTGGTTTTGTAAATTTTGTTTGCAAAATAAGAAATTGCTGATAAGCTTTTTAACCCGTCTAACTTACTATGGAAAAAAATTATGATTCAAAAATGATGATGATGTGAAGTTGACATGTGGTAAATGTTATTTATCATCTATTGTGAGTGATATAACTATCTGGTTTAAGGGCATAAAACTTAAAAGTTCAAAAATTGCAAAATTTTCAAATTTTATTACATTTTCTATATTTTTATAAGTAAATGCAAATCATAATCCACATAAATTTACTACTAATATGATGTACAATATGTCACGAAAAAACATTTTCAGAATCACTGGGGTATGGTGAAGCTTTCCGGAGTTATTACCTCAAAGTGACACTGGTCAGAATTGAAAAAAAATGGCCTTATCAGGAAGGTGAAACAAGCTGGGGGGTAAAGGGACTAAGGTTATTTGCGGTATTAGTGAATTTTTTACATATGTTTTTCACTGCGGATTTGGTGTCTTTTTGTGATGTCAAGTTTTAAATAAAACTTTTTTTGTTTTGGAAACTGGGAAACTGTTTGCTCAGTTACTTAGCTTTGATAAAACTTTATCAATAAAGTCATGGGGAGTTACTATATCGGGTCACCAAGCTAACAGGGGAGGTAATCGAGCAGTTACTGGTGCCAGGGCCGTACAGACGCAGGTTGTTAGATAAGGCCCATACACATGTGTTAGGTGGTCATCTGGGGGTAGAAAGAACTCAGGATCGGATCCTCCAGAGGTTCTACTGGCCCGGTTGTCACTGAGAAATCATTAATTATTGTAGGTCCTGTCCCACCTGCCTGCTGACCTCCCCGATGGCTCACTTCCGTAGCCCCTTAGTGCCGTTGTCTATCATTCGATTGTGTAGCCATGGATCTAGTGGGACCCCTGGTCAAGTCCGCTCGAGGACATCAGTATATCCTGGTGGTACTGGACTATGCTACACAGTATCCGCTATGCAACTCCTCCGCCAGTTGTATAGCCTGGGAGTTGGTCCATATATTGTCCAGAATGGGGTTGCCTAAGGAGATCCTAACGGACGAAGGGACTCCATTCATGTCGAAGGTCATGAGGGAATTGTACAAGACACTGAAGATTTCGCAACTCAGAACCTCAGTGTACCACCTCCAGATGAACGGACTGGTGGAGAGGTTTAACAAAACCTTCAACGCTATGCTGAAGAAAGCGGTGGAGAAGGACTGCCGAGACTGGGACTTTCTGCTTCCCCATCTGTTATTCTTCATCAGGGAAGATCCCCAAGCTTCCAAAGGTTTCTCCCCGTTTGAACTACTCTATGGCCGACACCCTTGAGGACTCCGGGATGTGGTGAACGAGTACTGGGAAGCTGAGACCACACCCTATAGAAGCATGGTAGAGCATATCGCCCAAATGCAAGAGAGGATTGCCCATGTGATGCCCATTGTGAAGGAGCACCTCCTCAAAGCACAGGAATCACAGTCCAGGGTGTAAAATAGGTCAGCCAGGTGAAACAGTTCAACCCAGGGGATCGAGTACTTGTGTTGGTGCCCACAGTGGAGAGCAAGTTCCTGGCCAAGTAGCAGGGCCCTTATGAGATGGTAGAGAAAGTTGGTGAAGTCAACTACAAAATCCACCAACCAGGGAAGAGGAAGCCCTACCAGGATTACCATGTCAGCCTGATTAAACCGTGGCAGGACAGAGAATCTGTGGAAGCTCCTTGGCTGGTGGTCAAGTGCAATTAGCGTGCAAAATGTTAAGGTGTCGGACACCTTGTCTCGCTCACAGAAACAGCAATTTTGGGAGCTGTTGCAGCGGAATAAAGACATATTTTCTGAGTTGCCAGGTCTCACTCAGAAATCACAGCAAAAATCCAATTCCTTAGTACCAACAATAGACAAGAGAGCTCACAGATTTAGTACCTTATTTTTCATTTAAAATTAACTTTTAATATACATCTTAAAATTAGATATCTTTAAAACAACAAACCACATTATCAGTGTAAAAGAATGAAAAGAAGGGGAGTGCCTTTCCTTGTTACGGCACTACCTTACCCTACCTTGCTGCGGAGGTTGGCACCCTATATCCTGCGCAATGGCGCCCCGGCTCACCGACGACTCACCCTGCTTTCCCTATATCACCCTATAGTGACATAGGTAGATACATAAAGTGCAAGGTGCAAAAATATGAGGTAGAAATGTGTCAATCTCAAACCGTATCGGATTCCAGAGGCCCGCTGAGAGGTGATGTCGAAAGAGGTGTAGTGGGTGCTGAATCTAGGAGTCGTTGAAAAGTCCAAGAGTGGCTGGTCCAGTCCCATAGTCTTGGTGCCAAAACCAGATGGGGAGTGGCGATTCTGTAATGACTACAGGAAGCTTAATGAGGTCTCAATGTTTGACACCTACCCAATGGCCAGGGTAGATGAACTGATTGAAAGAATAGGGCCGGCGAGGTGCATTACCACCCTTGACCTCACAAAAGGGTATTGACAAATTCCCATGTCCCAAGATGACAAGGAGAAGACGGACTTCTCAATGCCAGACGGTTGTTTCTAGTACACAAGGATGGCGTTTGGGTTGTAAAGAGCTCTGGCTACCTTCCAGAAAGCCATAGACCGGATCCTAGCTCCCCACAAGAAGTACACAGAGTCCTAAATGGATGACATCGTGATCTTCAGCCAGTACTGGGAAAGTCATCTGATCAAAGTACAGGCAATACTTGATGCTCTACAGAAGGCAGGGTTTTCGATAAACACAAAGAAATGTGCCATGGGCATGGAGATAGGTAAATACTTGGGCTATGTAGTAGGCAGGGGCGAAAAAAAAGCCACAAATAAATAAAGTTGACGCGATCCAGAGTTGTCCACAACCTTTATCAAAGAAGCAAGTCAGATCGTTCCTAGGCATCGTGGACTACTGCCACCGGTTTATCCCTAACTTTGCCATGATAACTGCCCCTCTGACAGACCTCCTTAAAGAGACAAAGCCGGCTATGGCTAAGAGGCCTCCTGAAGCTGAGATGGCCTTACAGGAACTAAAGCTAGCCCTGTGTAAACAGCCAGTGCTGGACAGACCTGTTATATGCGCATCATGTGCACGGAGGGGAGTGGTAGCGGATAGTACTTCTCTTGGCTTTACTCCAGGCATGAGAAGTCTGAGGTCTGTCCAACTAATTAGATATCTGGAGTAACAAAGCCTGCATTTTGGGTATACGGACAGTATCCTCCAGGTTTCAGTGATGGAATAATAACCTTTTAAAGGCCACACAGAAGGCATAAGCACTACCATTCCATTCTCTGCAATTATTACTAAGGCCATCCGCCATATACTGCTGAACTATCCATTGACTTGTACCTACTGTCATTCCATATAACGTAGATCTATTTGCCCAACATATAATTTAACCACGCACAATACCTAGTAAGCAGTGGTCCCTAGTGCCACCCACCCTCAGTGCTAACTGGTTCTAATTTATAAAGAATTGTCTACCCCTCTTTTTCTGGCAACTTTTGGAGGTTGCTGTGCCAGCAAGCAGCAGGGGATCATTCTTTGAACAAATCTTTTTGACCTAGCGCCAGTGCTACTCTCTATACTTTACTATTAACTTTGTGTTTTCACTTTGTGCCGGAAAAGGCAGTCTTTTTGTTTGGTTTCCTGAGCAGTTTGTGCAGTCTTAATAAACCAGCCTGAACATTTTAATGAAATCGCTTCCTGTGCTTACTTCAACTGCAACCGAGTGGAAACCTTACGGTGGTGAACACTGTTGCTTTGCAGCACTGGGATCCTGGGTTCAAATCCCACCAAGGACAACATCTGCAAGGAGTTTGCGTGGGTTTCCTCTGAGTACTCTGGTTTCCCCCTCACACTCTAAAGACAAACTGATAGCGAATCTAGATTGTGAGCAACAATGGGGACAGTGACGTCTGTAAAGCGCTGTGGAATTAATGGCGCTATATAAGTGATTATAATAATAAAATATATTTACCACAAGAAAAAATGACATGCATAGCAGATTAATTTCTACAGGGAAAAAAAAAGCAAATAAATCTCATACGCTTTGTTGTAACTGTAATATACTGCGATTTTTAAGCACAAAAATATGCATCAGAAAAAATATCTACAAAACACTCATTGTGGGAACTTATCCTTACTAAGTTTTTTTTTGGCAAAAAACAATTTCCAGACTTATTGCAATAGAATTAAAGAAGGTGTTCTGTTTTAGAAACCTTTTGTCCATATGCACAGGTCATTAGTAATGCAGTTACAGTATATATATACAATCAGCTCTGTGTCTCCACTGCTGCTTCACTGTTTGGCTGCACTGGTGATGTCACATCAACATTACTGCAGCCAATCACTAAGCTCAGCAGTTGTGCTGATGTAGGTGTCACAAGCCACTATGCTCAGTAATAGGCTGCAGCGATGTGGACATGACATCATCCCTACAGCCAAACAACGGACACCAGGGCAGCAGTGAAGACATTTCACTTTAAAGGATGCAAAATAGGAAAGTTAAAGCTGACACATTCACTTTGTATTTTAGGCAATATACATGTATATATATTGTGACAGAGTCACTGGTTTTATATGCGAGGAGAGGTATATGTCACTCAGGATGCTCTCCTGTGTGAACTAAGACCTACGAAATTTCTCCCAGCATGTTATATGCTGGGGGTTACCTCTTTAAAAGGGTGTGGTTTCATGGAAATAACGTAGAGATGGGAGGGAAGTCATTCCCCATACCTCCCCCTCAGGGTGTGGCTGAACAGGGTTTAAATGTTCAGTCAGTTTGTTTTCCTGGGTGGAGTGTGTGGTCTGGAGATTGAAGTCTCCAGGCTGTGTGTGGCTGATGCCAGAGAGCAACACCGGAGGACTGGTGTTGCTGAAACTCCACAGGACTATCTGCAGCCGGGCTGGCTAGAGGACTCTGTTATATTTCATCTTTTGTTTTCCCGTTAACCCCAGGAGGGACTGTTTATTTTTATGGGACGCTGCTGGGGTTTATACCGCACAATAAACTCGCAGGAAGTTTGCCCAAACCGTGTGTCCTGTGTCCGCCTCCAGAGAGCCGAGCAAATCGCTTTACCACAGTTGGTGGAGAATGCAGGCAAAGATCCAGGAACATGTGTACCTGCCACAGGGATGGTGGATGTCCTGGGTGAAGGCCATCAGCCAGCCAGAGATGTCCGGCAACATGGAGGAGCTTATTAAGCATTTAGTCCAGAGCCAGCAGCACCTGCAACAATTACAGCAACACCGGGACCTACAGCAGCAGCAGATCCTGCAGCAGCAGCAAGCTCAACAGGAGACGACCAAACTGTTACTACAACAGATCCAGTTGCAGCAAATGGTGCAGCAGCAGTACCAGCAGGAGCAGCAACATCAGATACAGCTTCTGGCGGACGCCATCCAGGGCAGAGCGACCGCCCCAACCCCAGGGCTGACTGATGACTCCCACGTCATGAAGGTGGTAAGGCGATCCATGCAGAACATGACCACCGGGGATGATGTAGAAGCATTTCTGACAGTTTTCGAGAGGGTGGCTGATCGGGAGAGACCTTCAACCAGAACAGTGGACAGAGGTTCTGGCACCATATTTGTCAGAGTAACCCCAAAAGGCATATTACAACTTGGCACTGCAGGATGCCAAGGAATACGCCAAGCTAAAGACAGAGATCGTAGCACGCCTGGGAGTAAATATGGTGGTGAGAGCCCAACGAGTCCACCACTGGGCATATGCCAGCGACAAGCCCCCTCGCTCGCAGATGTCTGACCTACTGCATCTCGTTCAGAAGTGGTTGCAGCCTGAGTCCTCCATTCCAGCCCAGATGGTCGAGCGGGTGGTGATTGATAGATTCGTGCTCTCCATTCCCAAGCCAATACAGACTTGGGTTGCCCAGGGCGATCCCCAGAACGCAGATGACTTCATCGGCCTGGTAGAGAGGTACCAGGTGGTTGAGAAATCCCTCGGGAAACCCGATATAGTCACTTCTCCGTACTGGGATACCCAAAAGGGGGCAGGTTCACCACGGAAGGGGTCTAGGGCCACTTCTGGGGGGTGTCCCACTCCCACTGAAGATGCCAGAAGGACTGTTGCTAAAGATATAGTCTGTTGGCGGTGTCACAACCCTGGATACGTAGCCGCCAGGTGTCATATGTCCACTGAGCCCATGGACTGCAGCCTAGGTAGACGGGTCTCCTATTATGCTTATCCAGCCTCAAGTGTGGACTGTCGACCCGGCGAAGGGCCGAAAGAGTGTGCCGTGTCCGTTAATGGGGTAAAGATGCTTAGACTGTTGGACTCTGGGAGTCTGGTGACCCTAATCAGAGTTACCTTTCTTCACCAGTTGATCCCTTCCAAAACTGTGGGCATTCGGTGCATCCATGGGGATGCCAAGGATTATCCCATGGCTACAGTGACAGTGGGAACAGACTGTATTGCCCAGTCCCACGAAGTCGGAGTGGTTAAGGATCTGATGCATCCTGTTATACTGGGCCTTGATTTTTCTTTATTTTGGGACTTGTGGGGGAAGGGAACTGGACTAAGTAGCGTGGGCAAAAGCCAGGTCCCTGGAGAAGAACCCCCGATGAAGTCTCAGGTGGATGAGTTCCCACTGTGCATCCTTGCCGGTGACGAGGATGAGATGGTGACCGAGGAGGCCGACCTCCCTGAGTTAGATATGTCCGGAGAGATCTTTGGGACTGCTCAAGTTCGAGACCTGAACTTAAAGGGGGCATTTGACCAGGTTACTGTATGTAATGGGGTTGCCCAAGAGCCGGGGGCTGGCACCAGGTTCGCCCACTTTGCAGTGCAGGGGGAGTTGCTATATTGGGTGGCCAAACTAAGGGGCGGTGAGATAGTGGAACAGCTGTTAGTGCCGGGGCCATAGAGACGAAGGGTACTAGATATGGCCCATTCACATGTTCTGGGGGGACACCTAGGGGTCGAGAAAACTCAGGAAAGGATACTGAGGTTTTATTGGCCAGGGTGTTACCGAGAAATTCAAAACTATTGTAGGTTCTGCCCTACCTGCCATATAACCACTCCCTCTTCCCACTTCCGTAGTCCATTAGTTCCACTACCGGTGATAGAGATCCCCTTTGAGAGGATTGCTATGGATCTAGTAGGGCCCTTAGTCAAATCAGCCCGAGGCCACCAATATATCCTGGTGATCATGGACTATGCAACCCGGTATCCAGAAGAAGTGCCGCTTAGGAACTCGTTGAGTAAATGCATAGCCAGGGAGCTCGTCCATATATTTGCCAGGACCGGTCTGCTGAAGGAAATCCTAACAGACCAAGGGACCCCGTTCATGAGCAAGGTAATGAAGGAGCTGTGCAAGGTCCTCCAGATTACCCAGCTGCAAAACTCCGCTTACCATCCGCAGACCGACGGCTTAGTAGAGCGCTTTACCAAGACCCTGAAAGTGATGCTCAAGAAAGTCGTAGAGAAGGATGGACAGGACTGGGACTACCTGCTGCCCTTCCTGCTCTTCTCGGTAAGGGAGGTTCCTCAAGCCTCTACCGGTTTTTCTCCGTTTGAGCTCCTGTATGGACGACATCCGCGAGGGCTCCTGGACATCGCTAAGGAAACCTGGGAAACCGAGGCTACGCCACACCAGAACATCATTGAACATGTCACCCAGATGCAGGAAAGAATAGCGAAAGTGATGCCGATCGTGAAAACGCATCTCCTCCAGGCGCAGGAAGCTCAGGCAAGGGTCTATAACCGATCAGCGAGGCTGAGGCAGTTCCAGCCTGGGAACCATGTTTTGGTGCTAATCCCTACCGTCGAGAGCAAGTTCCTGGTCAAATGGCAAGGTCCATACTAGGTGGTGAAGAAAGTCAGCGAGGTTAATTATAAAATCCACCAGCCTGGCGGAAGAAAGCCGCACCAAATATACCATGTGAACTTGCTCAAGCCGTGGCGGGACAAGGAACCTGTGGAAATTCTTTGCCTGGGAGCCGCACCCGAAGGCAAGGTGGAGGAGGTCACTATAGCAGAGACCCTATCGCCGGCCCAGAAGCAACAGTGTCGAGAACTACTACAGCAGAATCTGGAGCTGTTCTCAGAGTTGCCGGGGCATACTCAGGTGATAGAGCATGACGTGCTAACAGAGCCACACGTAAGAGTGAATATGAAGCAGTACCTGATTCTGGAAGCACGCAGGGAGGTGATCTCGGCCAAGGTGAAGAGGATGTTAGACCTCGGGGTGATAGAGGAGTCAAAGAGTGGGTGGTCAAGCCCAATAGTCCTCGTGCCAAAACCCAATGGAGAATAGAGATTTTGTAATGATCACCGCTGGTTGAATGAGGTATCCAAGTGTGACGCGTACCTGATGCCCCGCGTCGACAAACTCATCGAGAGGCTTGGACCGGCGAGGTACATCACCACTCTTGACAGACGGCCAAGGAGAAGACGGCTTTCTCGACACCTGATTGGTGCTTCCAGTACATTCGGATGCCGTTCGGACTACAGGGGGCCCTAGCCACCTTCCAGACGGTTATGGACCGGATCCTAGCCCCACATAAGAAGTATGCCGTGGCCTACCTTGACGACATTGTAATCTTTAGCCCAGACTGGGATAGCCATCTACCTAAACTACAGGCCGTTCTGGATGCTCTAAGGAAGGCGGGATTTACCATAAATCTGAGAAAATGTGCCGTCGGAAAAGAGGAGGCCAAGTACTTGGGCTATGTTGTCGGGAGAGGTGAAATAAAACCGCAGGTCAATAAAGTGGAAGCAATCCAGAACTGGCTGCAACCGATCTCCAAGAAACAAGTAAGAGGGTTCCTGGGAATGGTGGGATATTACCAGCGGTTTATCCCAAATTTTGCTATGATCGCCGTGCCACTGATGGATCTCTTAAAAGACTCAAGGTCAACCAAGGTGAAGTGGACAGAGGAGACAGAGACTGCGTTTTAACTGTTGAAGTCAGCACTGTGTAAACAGCCAGTCCTGGTCGCACCAGACTTTAAGAAAGAGTTTGTGGTCCAGGCAGACGCTTCACAGGTTGGTCTAGGAGCCATACTCTCTCAAGAGATAAATGGGGAAGAGCATCCCATTTTCTATCTGAGCCGGAAACTTTCGTCATGCGAGAAGAACTACGCAATAGTAGAGAAAGAGTGTCTAGCCATAAAGTGGGCCGTAGATATGCTTAGATATTACCTACAAGGCCGAAAGTTTAAGTTGGTGTCAGATCATGCCCCATTGAGATGGTTGAAGGAAAAGAGGGGTAAAAATTCCAGAGTAACTAGATGGTTCCTAGCTCTTCAGGACTTCAACTTTCACGTAGAGTATAAGTCCGGAAAGTTACACGGGAACCCTGATGCCCTTTCTAGAATTCCCTGTCTGGTATCGAAAGGTGCCCAATCCCCGACTTTGGGCAGAGGGGGAGAATATGTGACAGAGTCACTGGTTTTATATGCGAGAGGAGGTATGTGTCACTCAGGATGCTCTCCTGTGTGAACTAAGACCTACGGAATTTCTGCCAGCATGTTATGGGGGTTACCTCTTTAAAAGGGTGTGATTTTATGAGAATGACGTGGAGATAGGAGGGAAGTCATTCCCCATACCTCCCCCTCAGGGTGTGGCTAAACAGGGTTTAAATGTTCAGTCAATTTGTTTTCCTGGGTGGAGTGTGTGGTCTGGAGATTGAAGTCTCCAGGCTGTGTGTGGCTGATGCCAGAGAGCAACACCGGAGGACTGGTGTTGCTGAAACTCCACAGGACTATCTGCAGCCGGGCTGGCTAGAGGACTCTGTTATATTTCATCTTTTGTTTTCCCGTTAACCCCAGGAGGGACTGTTTATTTTTATGGGACGCTGCTGGGGTTTATACCGCACAATAAACTCGCAGGAAGTTTGCCCAAACCGTGTGTCCTGTGTCCGCCTCCAGAGAGCCGAGCAAATCGCTTTACCACAGTTGGTGGAGAATGCAGGCAAAGATCCAGGAACATGTGTACCTGCCACAGGGATGGTGGATGTCCTGGGTGAAGGCCATCAGCCAGCCAGAGATGTCCGGCAACATGGAGGAGCTTATTAAGCATTTAGTCCAGAGCCAGCAGCACCTGCAACAATTACAGCAACACCGGGACCTACAGCAGCAGCAGATCCTGCAGCAGCAGCAAGCTCAACAGGAGACGACCAAACTGTTACTACAACAGATCCAGTTGCAGCAAATGGTGCAGCAGCAGTACCAGCAGGAGCAGCAACATCAGATACAGCTTCTGGCGGACGCCATCCAGGGCAGAGCGACCGCCCCAACCCCAGGGCTGACTGATGACTCCCACGTCATGAAGGTGGTAAGGCGATCCATGCAGAACATGACCACCGGGGATGATGTAGAAGCATTTCTGACAGTTTTCGAGAGGGTGGCTGATCGGGAGAGACCTTCAACCAGAACAGTGGACAGAGGTTCTGGCACCATATTTGTCAGAGTAACCCCAAAAGGCATATTACAACTTGGCACTGCAGGATGCCAAGGAATACGCCAAGCTAAAGACAGAGATCGTAGTGTAGCACCCTGAGGATTCGGCTGCTACAGGAGTATTGCACCTCAACCCAGAGGTGTGATATTCCACTCCCGGGCAAGGATGGAGAGTGGAACTGAGCTCGGTAGGCTGCATGCACTACACACATCCCATTTCCGGGGAACAGGCCGACGGTACTCCCACTTAGAAATGTGCAGGTACGACCGAGTCTGTTCCTGGCTGGAGTGGGAGGGGGGTGGTACATCCCATGTAGTGTAGGGGCAGATAGGGGGAGCAGCCTGGGTAAAGATAGGAGCTCATTGGGTGCTGGTCACCTGAGCTCACACATAGAGGGTGTATATAAGGTGGGCACCAACTAAGATCAGGGTCAGATGCAGAGGATCAGATGCAGAGAGTCAGTCAGCTGCAGAGAACAAGTCAGGAGCAGAGGAGAGAAGAAAGACAAAGACCCAGAGTGAGAGAGGAGAAAAGAGAGAGACCCAGAGCACAGAAGAGAAGGACTCTGAGATCCCAACTAAAAGCACCGGGTGAAGAGTCGGCATCAGGGTACCGGAACCCAAGCTGGTGGGGGTAAAAACATTCCCCAGCCAGAGACCGGAGACCGTGGGCAGCGTCTGCCACGGTCACCCATCACATCCACCCCGAAGGCACACCACATGAAGGGTCAGGGAACCCAGGGCCAAGGGTGTCCCAACAGAAGGCCCGAGGGAGCTGGACCTAGGTGGATTACTGGTGGGGACGGCCAGAGAACGGGACAGAAGGAGAGCTCAGGGCCACGCTCCGGACTTGTTTGGGGGTTGGCTGGATCCAGGACCTGGTGGACGCAGCACGGCTCGGGTGGTCACTCGAAGCTGGAGTGACCAGTACAACATCTGCAGTAAGTAAACACCCTTAACTGCACAACCCGACTCTGTCTTCACTGCCGTCTGCACTACACCACCACAACCCCCATCCTCTGCACCTGTTCCCCCTGAGGCTATACCCCACCCGTTGGGGGTTATCCCATCTCAAGCTGCACCTGCACCATCAGCCTCAGCGGACCCTGCTGCAGCGGCGGCCACAGTGACCGCATCACAACGGGTGGCGTAGTCGACACAAAAGAACTCTTAATAACATCTGTAGGACTGCCACATAACACTGAGCTTGACGCCCTGGGCACGGGGCCGGGTCACAGCCGCTCGGAGACTACAACCCCCCATCTGATCCGGTGCCGGGTATTCCCCTCAAAAAGGAATATGTCCCAGGGGGCGCGTCAACTTTGGCGTAGTCGGCAGGATTACGTGCCCGCAGCACCCGGGTACTGCGTGCCTGAAGAAAAGTGCAAGTTTACCTCAGAAAGAAGTCTCCCGCCGGTTCCGGAGGGTCCACGCCATCGGACTCCATCACCAGTCGTTTCCCGCCGATTGTCCGCCATTTCCAACTTGTTCCCGCCATCTGCAGAGTTTCCCGCCACTGGGCGACGTTTCCCGCCAAAACCGCAGATTTCCCGCCTTGGAAGAGCAGCGGACGCCATTATGGGCGTGCCAAAGGAGGGCAAGAGGCCACCTCCCATCGTGGGCCAGGACAGAAAATGGCGCCAAAAGTGGAAACCGCCCCCACCAACAGAGACTGTGATGCTGGAGGTGTCTGTCAGCGTGAAAGAACGACCCCTGGAGCTGACAGTCACCGAGTTGCCCCGGGACCGCCCTCGAAGTGGGAGGAGACGAAAGAAGAGAGCGAAGATGGGTGCCGCCTGGAGCAGTCTGGAGCGAGCGCACCCGGAGACAAGAAGTCTGGAGAGGAGTAGCAGAGAAGCTCACCCGGAGATGTCCAGAGAGCAGAGCAGCACCGGCCCGCTGGCCAGGAGCCTGCTGGAAGAAGAGCAGAGCAGCACCGACCCGTTGGTCAGGAGCCTGCTGGACACCACGACCCCACTAGGCCTAGTGGAGGTCCTTGCACAGCTCCCCCGAGACCGGGAGTGTGCGCAGACTGCCCTGGAGGGCCTCGCACGGAGGATGGCCCGGGTACAGCGCGAGATATTGGCGGAATGGAGCCGGGAGATGGCCCAGCAAGCTGAAACCAAGACGCAAGCTGAAACCAAGACCCGGAGCACGCCAGCCGAGATGAGGAAGGAGACCGCCTCTGAGGATGGCGCGGGAGGACCCAAGGCCGGAGACGGCGCCGAGGAGGGAGCCGAACGCATGGAGGCAGGTAAAGGGGACGCCTATACCCCAAGCCGTGACACCGCTTACCTGCCCCAGCTCCCCGTCGCAGAGCCCGAAAGTCCCCCTGCTGTGCCCGAAAACGCCATGTCACCGACGCAGACTAGGCCCCAACCGGAAGCCGCCGCCGCGACCCCTGTGACGTCACACGCCTCGACCCCGAGCGTGACCAAGCAGGAAGTACCACCAGCCTGGTCGCAGGGCCTAGAATTCCCGGGCGCCGCAACACCAACAGCGCCCCCTACCTTTGCGGAGCCTCCGGCCTGGTCGCAAGGCCAGGTAGCCCAGGGCGCCGCCGTATTAACGGTGCCCTTCACCTTCCAGGTGCCCCAGGCCTGGCCGCAAGGCCTGGGCAACCCGGGCGCCACCACCACCGCGCCCGCACCCGTAAAACCAAGGGTGCCGCGTCTGGGAGAGGACTTGTTTGCCCAGCACACGTGGCCGGACGGGCAGCCTTTCATCTGGCCCCAGAAGTATTACGAACTGGAGCACCAGAGGAGGGTTGGGGCCATGTGTGCACCCCTGATTCCGGCTCCGAAGCCCGTAATAAGGATCTCGCCCCCGCTAGCGGAAGCACAGTTTGAGTGGGACCCCACCGGAGAAGATCTAATGGGGTTCACTCAGGAAACTAGGGCAGCTGCAGCAGAGCGTGCGGAGTGCTGCCGCCAACAGCTCGAGGAGTTTGCGAGGGAGCGGAGAGAGAGGCGGGTCCGGGAACAACAGGCCCAAATAAGGAGCGCCGAGCAAAAGAGCCGGACCAGGAGGGACCCCCGTGCAGCGCACAGTCCCCGTACCACCGGGACTGTAATCAAGTTTAACCAGCAGCACGGGTGGGGCTTCATCAGAGACAACAACATCCCCGGCGACGTCTTTGTCACGCGCAGAGACGTGGAGTCCCATCTGCCGGAGGGGCACAGAGGTCGTGACCTCTACATCGGAGACGAGGTCACCTTCACCCGGCACAAGTGTGCCAAAGGACCTTACGCCCTCCACGTACACCGCCTGACGGAGGAGGAGTTGCGGTGCGAGGAGGAGGAGCAAGAGGACCCGGACGGGTCTGAAGTAACAACCAGCTGTAAGCAAAGAGCAGGAGGAAGACGCCGTTGAGTGCGGCAGAGAAGTGATGTAAATAGTTACCCGACCGGGTACCAAAGAAACTGTTGATACTTATATGTAGTCCCCGTTGGGACCAGCTGAGTGAACTGTTTACCCGTTAACCCCTTAATCCCACAGGCTGAGGACTGTGAGCAGCCATTCCCTTCCCTCTACCTGGCCGAGGACTGAGAGCGGCCATATCCCTTGTAAATAGTTGCGCGTCCTAAAGCGCCCCCTACCGGTTTTATAGGAAAACCAGTTTTTCTAAGAGACTGTCGCACTTTTCCCGGACACACGTTGCACAGTGTCCGGAGGAGGAACCTGAAACAAGAGACGACGAGAATGTTTATATGAAAAGTTTTATATATATAATGTTTTATATGTTTTATTATGTTTATATGAAAAAAAAAAAAAAATTTTTTGTATGTTTTGGTGTTTTTGTCTTTACAGCCCGAGGACGTGCTGTGATTTACCAGGGGGGAATGTAGCACCCTGAGGATTCGGCTGCTACAGGAGTATTGCACCTCAACCCAGAGGTGTGATATTCCACTCCCGGGCAAGGATGGAGAGTGGAACTGAGCTCGGTAGGCTGCATGCACTACACACATCCCATTTCCGGGGAACAGGCCGACGGTACTCCCACTTAGAAATGTGCAGGTACGACCGAGTCTGTTCCTGGCTGGAGTGGGAGGGGGGTGGTACATCCCATGTAGTGTAGGGGCAGATAGGGGGAGCAGCCTGGGTAAAGATAGGAGCTCATTGGGTGCTGGTCACCTGAGCTCACACATAGAGGGTGTATATAAGGTGGGCACCAACTAAGATCAGGGTCAGATGCAGAGGATCAGATGCAGAGAGTCAGTCAGCTGCAGAGAACAAGTCAGGAGCAGAGGAGAGAAGAAAGACAAAGACCCAGAGTGAGAGAGGAGAAAAGAGAGAGACCCAGAGCACAGAAGAGAAGGACTCTGAGATCCCAACTAAAAGCACCGGGTGAAGAGTCGGCATCAGGGTACCGGAACCCAAGCTGGTGGGGGTAAAAACATTCCCCAGCCAGAGACCGGAGACCGTGGGCAGCGTCTGCCACGGTCACCCATCACATCCACCCCGAAGGCACACCACATGAAGGGTCAGGGAACCCAGGGCCAAGGGTGTCCCAACAGAAGGCCCGAGGGAGCTGGACCTAGGTGGATTACTGGTGGGGACGGCCAGAGAACGGGACAGAAGGAGAGCTCAGGGCCACGCTCCGGACTTGTTTGGGGGTTGGCTGGATCCAGGACCTGGTGGACGCAGCACGGCTCGGGTGGTCACTCGAAGCTGGAGTGACCAGTACAACATCTGCAGTAAGTAAACACCCTTAACTGCACAACCCGACTCTGTCTTCACTGCCGTCTGCACTACACCACCACAACCCCCATCCTCTGCACCTGTTCCCCCTGAGGCTATACCCCACCCGTTGGGGGTTATCCCATCTCAAGCTGCACCTGCACCATCAGCCTCAGCGGACCCTGCTGCAGCGGCGGCCACAGTGACCGCATCACAACGGGTGGCGTAGTCGACACAAAAGAACTCTTAATAACATCTGTAGGACTGCCACATAACACTGAGCTTGACGCCCTGGGCACGGGGCCGGGTCACAGCCGCTCGGAGACTACAACCCCCCATCTGATCCGGTGCCGGGTATTCCCCTCAAAAAGGAATATGTCCCAGGGGGCGCGTCAGTAGCACGCCTGGGAGTAAATATGGTGGTGAGAGCCCAACGAGTCCACCACTGGGCATATGCCAGCGACAAGCCCCCTCGCTCGCAGATGTCTGACCTACTGCATCTCGTTCAGAAGTGGTTGCAGCCTGAGTCCTCCATTCCAGCCCAGATGGTCGAGCGGGTGGTGATTGATAGATTCGTGCTCTCCATTCCCAAGCCAATACAGACTTGGGTTGCCCAGGGCGATCCCCAGAACGCAGATGACTTCATCGGCCTGGTAGAGAGGTACCAGGTGGTTGAGAAATCCCTCGGGAAACCCGATATAGTCACTTCTCCGTACTGGGATACCCAAAAGGGGGCAGGTTCACCACGGAAGGGGTCTAGGGCCATTTCTGGGGGGTGTCCCACTCCCACTGAAGATGCCAGAAGGACTGTTGCTAAAGATATAGTCTGTTGGCGGTGTCACAACCCTGGATACGTAGCCGCCAGGTGTCATATGTCCACTGAGCCCATGGACTGCAGCCTAGGTAGACGGGTCTCCTATTATGCTTATCCAGCCTCAAGTGTGGACTGTCGACCCGGCGAAGGGCCGAAAGAGTGTGCCGTGTCCGTTAATGGGGTAAAGATGCTTAGACTGTTGGACTCTGGGAGTCTGGTGACCCTAATCAGAGTTACCTTTCTTCACCAGTTGATCCCTTCCAAAACTGTGGGCATTCGGTGCATCCATGGGGATGCCAAGGATTATCCCATGGCTACAGTGACAGTGGGAACAGACTGTATTGCCCAGTCCCACGAAGTCGGAGTGGTTAAGGATCTGATGCATCCTGTTATACTGGGCCTTGATTTTTCTTTATTTTGGGACTTGTGGGGGAAGGGAACTGGACTAAGTAGCGTGGGCAAAAGCCAGGTCCCTGGAGAAGAACCCCCGATGAAGTCTCAGGTGGATGAGTTCCCACTGTGCATCCTTGCCGGTGACGAGGATGAGATGGTGACCGAGGAGGCCGACCTCCCTGAGTTAGATATGTCCGGAGAGATCTTTGGGACTGCTCAAGTTCGAGACCTGAACTTAAAGGGGGCATTTGACCAGGTTACTGTATGTAATGGGGTTGCCCAAGAGCCGGGGGCTGGCACCAGGTTCGCCCACTTTGCAGTGCAGGGGGAGTTGCTATATTGGGTGGCCAAACTAAGGGGCGGTGAGATAGTGGAACAGCTGTTAGTGCCGGGGCCATAGAGACGAAGGGTACTAGATATGGCCCATTCACATGTTCTGGGGGGACACCTAGGGGTCGAGAAAACTCAGGAAAGGATACTGAGGTTTTATTGGCCAGGGTGTTACCGAGAAATTCAAAACTATTGTAGGTTCTGCCCTACCTGCCATATAACCACTCCCTCTTCCCACTTCCGTAGTCCATTAGTTCCACTACCGGTGATAGAGATCCCCTTTGAGAGGATTGCTATGGATCTAGTAGGGCCCTTAGTCAAATCAGCCTGAGGCCACCAATATATCCTGGTGATCATGGACTATGCAACCCGGTATCCAGAAGAAGTGCCGCTTAGGAACTCGTTGAGTAAATGCATAGCCAGGGAGCTCGTCCATATATTTGCCAGGACCGGTCTGCTGAAGGAAATCCTAACAGACCAAGGGACCCCGTTCATGAGCAAGGTAATGAAGGAGCTGTGCAAGGTCCTCCAGATTACCCAGCTGCAAAACTCCGCTTACCATCCGCAGACCGACGGCTTAGTAGAGCGCTTTACCAAGACCCTGAAAGTGATGCTCAAGAAAGTCGTAGAGAAGGATGGACAGGACTGGGACTACCTGCTGCCCTTCCTGCTCTTCTCGGTAAGGGAGGTTCCTCAAGCCTCTACCGTTTTTTCTCCGTTTGAGCTCCTGTATGGACGACATCCGCGAGGGCTCCTGGACATCGCTAAGGAAACCTGGGAAACCGAGGCTACGCCACACCAGAACATCATTGAACATGTCACCCAGATGCAGGAAAGAATAGCGAAAGTGATGCCGATCGTGAAAACGCATCTCCTCCAGGCGCAGGAAGCTCAGGCAAGGGTCTATAACCGATCAGCGAGGCTGAGGCAGTTCCAGCCTGGGAACCATGTTTTGGTGCTAATCCCTACCGTCGAGAGCAAGTTCCTGGTCAAATGGCAAGGTCCATACTAGGTGGTGAAGAAAGTCAGCGAGGTTAATTATAAAATCCACCAGCCTGGCGGAAGAAAGCCGCACCAAATATACCATGTGAACTTGCTCAAGCCGTGGCGGGACAAGGAACCTGTGGAAATTCTTTGCCTGGGAGCCGCACCCGAAGGCAAGGTGGAGGAGGTCACTATAGCAGAGACCCTATCGCCGGCCCAGAAGCAACAGTGTCGAGAACTACTACAGCAGAATCTGGAGCTGTTCTCAGAGTTGCCGGGGCATACTCAGGTGATAGAGCATGACGTGCTAACAGAGCCACACGTAAGAGTGAATATGAAGCAGTACCTGATTCTGGAAGCACGCAGGGAGGTGATCTCGGCCAAGGTGAAGAGGATGTTAGACCTCGGGGTGATAGAGGAGTCAAAGAGTGGGTGGTCAAGCCCAATAGTCCTCGTGCCAAAACCCAATGGAGAATAGAGATTTTGTAATGACCACCGCTGGTTGAATGAGGTATCCAAGTGTGACGCGTACCTGATGCCCCGCGTCGACAAACTCATCGAGAGGCTTGGACCGGCGAGGTACATCACCACTCTTGACAGACGGCCAAGGAGAAGACGGCTTTCTCGACACCTGATTGGTGCTTCCAGTACATTCGGATGCCGTTCGGACTACAGGGGGCCCTAGCCACCTTCCAGACGGTTATGGACCGGATCCTAGCCCCACATAAGAAGTATGCCGTGGCCTACCTTGACGACATTGTAATCTTTAGCCCAGACTGGGATAGCCATCTACCTAAACTACAGGCCGTTCTGGATGCTCTAAGGAAGGCGGGATTTACCATAAATCTGAGAAAATGTGCCGTCGGAAAAGAGGAGGCCAAGTACTTGGGCTATGTTGTCGGGAGAGGTGAAATAAAACCGCAGGTCAATAAAGTGGAAGCAATCCAGAACTGGCTGCAACCGATCTCCAAGAAACAAGTAAGAGGGTTCCTGGGAATGGTGGGATATTACCAGCGGTTTATCCCAAATTTTGCTATGATCGCCGTGCCACTGATGGATCTCTTAAAAGACTCAAGGTCAACCAAGGTGAAGTGGACAGAGGAGACAGAGACTGCGTTTTAACTGTTGAAGTCAGCACTATGTAAACAGCCAGTCCTGGTCGCACCAGACTTTAAGAAAGAGTTTGTGGTCCAGGCAGACGCTTCACAGGTTGGTCTAGGAGCCATACTCTCTCAAGAGATAAATGGGGAAGAGCATCCCATTTTCTATCTGAGCCGGAAACTTTCGTCATGCGAGAAGAACTACGCAATAGTAGAGAAAGAGTGTCTAGCCATAAAGTGGGCCGTAGATATGCTTAGATATTACCTACAAGGCCGAAAGTTTAAGTTGGTGTCAGACCATGCCCCATTGAGATGGTTGAAGGAAAAGAGGGGTAAAAATTCCAGAGTAACTAGATGGTTCCTAGCTCTTCAGGACTTCAACTTTCACGTAGAGTATAAGTCCGGAAAGTTACACAGGAACCCTGATGCCCTTTCTAGAATTCCCTGTCTGGTATCGAAAGGTGCCCAATCCCCGACTTTGGGCAGAGGGGGAGAATATGTGACAGAGTCACTGGTTTTATATGCGAGAGGAGGTATGTGTCACTCAGGATGCTCTCCTGTGTGAACTAAGACCTACGGAATTTCTGCCAGCATGTTATGGGGGTTACCTCTTTAAAAGGGTGTGATTTTATGAGAATGACGTAGAGATAGGAGGGAAGTCATTCCCCATACCTCCCCCTCAGGGTGTGGCTAAACAGGGTTTAACTGTTCAGTCAATTTGTTTTCCTGGGTGGAGTGTGTGGTCTGGAGATTGAAGTCTCCAGGCTGTGTGTGGCTGATGCCAGAGAGCAACACCAGAGGACTGGTGTTGCTGAAACTTCACAGGACTATCTGCAGCTGGCAAAGGCCTTGCTGGCTAGAGGACTCTGTTATATCTCATCTTTTGTTTTCTCGTTAACACCAAGAGGGACTGGTTATTTTTATGGCACGCTGCTGGAGCTTATACCGCACAATAAACCTGCAGGAAGTTTACCCAAACCGTGTGTCCTGTGTGGTTTCCAAGCAGCTATTTTACCATGAAGGCCTGCAGCACAAAATCTCCTCTTAACAGTTGTTGAAGAGATGTGTCTGCTGCTAGAACTCTGTGTGGCATTGACCTGGTCTCTAATCTGAGCTGCTGTTAACCTGCGATTTCAGAGGCTGGTGACTCGGATAAACTTATCCTCAGAAGCAGAGGTGACTCTTGGTCTTCCTTTCCTGGGGCGGTCCTCATGTGAGCCTGTTTCTTTGTAGCGCTTGATGGTTTTTGCAACTGCACTTGGGGACACTTTCAAAGTTTTCCCAATTTTTCACACTGACTGACCTTCATTTCTTAAAGTAATGATGGCCACTCGTTTTTCTTTACTTAGCTGCTTTTTTCTTGCCATACTACAAATTCTAACAGTCTATTCAGTAGGACTATCAGCTGTGTATCCACCAGACTTCTGCACAACACAACTGATGGTCCCAACCCCATTTATAAGGCAAGAAATCCCACTTATTAAACCTGACAGGGCACACCTGTGAAGTGAAAACCATTTCCCATGACTACCTCTTGAAGCTCATCAAGAGAATGCCAAGAGTGTGCAAAGCAGTCATCAAAGCAAAAGGTGGCTACTTTGAAGAACCTAGAATATAAGACATATTTTCAGTTGTTTCACACTTTTTTGTTAAGTATATAATTCCACATGTGTTAATTCATAGTTTTGATGCCTTCAGTGTGAATGTATAATTTTCATAGTCATGAAAATACAGAAAAATCTTTAAATGAGAAGGTGTGTCCAAACTTTTAGTCTGTACTATATATATATATATATATATATATATATATATATATATATATATATATAAAATCCTGCATGATTAGTACCTAGTAGCACCCCCATTTGAAAGTATCGCAGCTTGTAAACATTTTTTGTAGCCAGACAAGAGTCTTTCAGTTCTTGTTTGAAGGATGCTCATCCATTCTTCCTTTGAAAATTCTTCCAGTTCTGTAAGATTCCTGGTTCGTCTTGCATGCACTGGTATTTTGAGGTCTAGCCACAGATTTTCAATGATGTTTACATCAGGGGACTGTGAGGGCCATTGTAAAACCTTCAGCTTGTGCCTTTTGAGGTAGTCTATTGTGGATTTTGATGTGTGTTTAGGATCATTATCCATTTGTAGATGCCATCCTCTTTTCAACTTCAGCTTTATTACAGATGGTGTTATGTTTCCATCAAGAATTTGTTGAAATTGCATTGAATCCATACTTTCCTCTACCCAAGAAATGTTCCCTGTGCCATCAGCTGCAACAGAACCCCAAAGCATGGTTGATTCACCCCCATGCTTATTGATTGGCGAGATGTTCTTTTCCTGAAATTCTTTGCCCTTTTTTTTTCTATACATACCTTTGATCATTGTGGCCACAGAGTTCTATTTTATCCTCATTGGTCCATAGTACTTGTTTCCAAAATGCATCAGACTTGTTTAGATGTTATTTTTCATACTCATGGAATAAATGGCGTTATAATAATAAATAATAATAATAATACTTTTGATGCTGAATTTTATGGTGAGGACACAAGAGAGGTTTTCTTCTGATGTCTCTTTCATGATGGCCAAATTTGTGTAGGTGTCTCTGAACAGTAGAACAATGTACCACAACTCCAGAGTCTGCTAAATCTTTCTGATGGTCTTTTGCAGTCAAGTGGGGGTTCTGAGTTGCCTCTCTAGCAATCCTATGAGCAGCTCTCACTGAAATTTTGCTTTGTCCTGTTAACTGCCATTTCTTAATTACATTTGAGGTCTAAGGGGTAACGTTTCTCCTTGTGGAGAGTGACATATCGGCTCTGGCATGTCAAGGTAAGGAGGCTTATTCGCCGTGCAATGATTCTCTAGGAAATTTAATATGCAAATTGCCTCTTCAGAGAAAAAGAGGACTTGGACTCTACAGCGCCACCTATTTTTCTCTGAAGAGGCAATTAGCATATTAATTACACTTTGAACGGAGGAAAGGGCAACTTGAAAATGCTTTTCTATCTTCTTATAGCCTCTCCTGCTTTGTGGGCCTCCACCATTTTCATTTTCAGAGTGCTAGACAGCTGTTTAGACGAACTCATGGTGGCTGTTTTTTGGCATAAGGTTAGAGGAGGCTGGGTTTTTATAAAGCTGGCAACTTTATATCATCTGGCCTTTCCTAATGTTGATAGTGAACAAGCTATAACACTAACAGGCTAATTAACTTTCAAAGTTATCTGAGCACACAAATCTCCATGGGTGCCTGTTACGCATGTGGTTGTGGAACCAATGTCCCACGGTTCGGGGAAAGCCTGGAGGAGCATAACTAAGTGAACACTTGGTTCTTCACTAGAGCCCCTGATGGTGTGGTAAGACTTGAACCCAGGTGGTCGCCAGGTGCTACTCCAGGACAGATCCCGGAGCCACGGCAGCTGCCCCCAAAGGGGCAGGGAAGCAGGACTGGCCAGGAACTGGATTAGCAGTAGGGATACGGCTGGTAGACACATGCGGAATTCAGGCACAGGCAGGAAGGCACAGAAACACAGGCAAGGAACAATCAGAGAAAAGGTATAATAGAAACAAGTCACCAATTCTGCATTTATCACCCACTCCTGGTTTTGTCTCCCACTCCTGAGAAAAAATACTGACCAAATACTGATAGTGGGGCCGTGGCCTTAGGGTTCGTTCACACAAGCGTATAAAAAAAAAAATAATAATAATTGGTCCCATTCTCATCCAGGAGAGTGGGATGATTTTTTCTCATTTGTCATCCGTGTGCAATCCATTTTTTTACTCAGCAGCTGTTAAGATCTCTCCACAGGTGTTCAATGGGATTTAGATCCAAACTCACTGCTGTTTACTTTAGAACTCTCCAACACTTTGTTTCCATCCATTTCTGGGTGCTTCTTGAAGTATGTTTGGGGTCATTGTCCTGCTGGAAGACACATAACCTAGGACACAAACCCAGCTTTCTGGATCTGGGCACTACATTGCGACCCAAAATCCTTTGATAAGCTTCAGATTTCATGATGCATTGCACACAGTCAAGGCATCCAGTGCTAGAGGCAGCAATACAACCCCAAAACATCTTTGAACAGCCACCATATTGGACTGTAGGTACTGTGTTCTTTTTCTCAGTGGGGTACTCTTGGGTCTCCTGCCATAGCGTTTCATTTCATTAAATGTCGACGGATAGTTTGTGCTGACACTGATGCTCCCTGAGCCTGTAGGACAGCTTGAATTTATTTGGAACTTGATTGGGCTGGTTATCCATCATCCATGCATTGCAGTCTTTCATCAAATTTTCTCTGCTGTCCACATCCAGGGAGATTATCTAGAGTGCCATGGGTTGTAACTTTCTTGATTATGTTGCATATCGTGGGCAAAGGAACATCAAGATCACTTAAGATTGTTGATAATATTGTTCAACAATATTGGTTCTCAACTCCTGACAGTTCTCTACTCCTCTTTCTGTTCTCCAGGCTTAGTGTGGCACACATGACACACTATGTAAAGATTTACTTAACTTCTCTCCTTTTTATCAGGTTTCAAGTGTTATTTTCATATTGCCCACACCTGTTATATGTCACAGATGAGTTTGACCAAGCATCACATGCTTGAAACAAAGTTGTTTACCCGCAATTTTGTAAAGGTGCCAACAATTTTGTCCTATCCATTTTTGGGGTTTTGTTTGAAATTATGTCCAATTTGCGTTTTTTTTCGTGTAATTCCAATACACACAAAAGGAAATAAACATGTGCATAACAAAACGTGTAATTGCAATAATTTTCTGGGATACATACTTAATTTTCTAAACCAAAAAATAATGAGTACATAATGGCCCAAATAAAAACACCAAGAATGTCTATGCTAGTGCTCAAAATGCAATTCCGTTTATTAATCGGTTACATTGTGGACAGCTTATATAAATCTTGGAGACAATAACGGGATAAACAAAGGACTGAGCAGAGAGGAAAGGTAGGAGAAAAGAATAACACGAAGGCAACAGAGGGAAGATAAAGTGCATCTGGTACAGTTAAGGGTCCTTGTGCAAAGTAGCAAAATTGGGTCCCAGTATTATGACAAGGAATATAACAAGGGTAGAAGAATCCATCCCTATATCCCTCTCTAAAGTGCTAACAGGTCCCCAAATGTAAATTATTGCTCACCCATACTGTATCCAGGAGTCGTGCGTCCCTCCGTGTCAACATATCAAAGTGCAGCCCCGACACGTGTTTCGCTAGATACTGCTTCCGGGGACATGTGGAGAGCAGTCTGCAAATGGGGAGTTTTACAGAAGCACCTCTGATGCTTAATTGGCATCACCGGCGCATGTGGGCTGTGTCAGGCCGGCAGAGGAGCAGTGAGGGGGCGTTTCCAAGTGGCCACGGGTCAGGAAGAATGATATGTGTAAGCTGGACTATTACACTGTGCGCTGTGATGTAAATTTGCATAATAGATCGCAGCACTATGTTTACATTATGTGATTTCATATATTTTGCAGTGCCTATGCAGCCGTGGCTACAATTGCAGTCCATATATTTAAGTGTTTTTCTTTTTCTCTTTTTTCCCCTCTTTTATCCGAACTCTTCCTTCCTTTGTTTACCTTGTCTCTGCCCCATTGATTATGTTATGTTCACATGACTGCTTCTAGCACCTCTATTGGTGGGTGGGCTGTAGCTTATGTTGCCCTTGACTTGCCTTGAGCCAAGATGGCCAAACTGTTTACCATGTCTCTGCCCCCTTGATGATGTTATGGTAACATGACCATTTCTAGCATCTCTATTGGTGGGTGGGCTGTAACTGATTTTTGCCCTTGGCTTGCCGTGAGCCAAGATGGCCGATTTGTTTACCTTGTCTCTGCCCCTTTGATGATGTTACGATCATGTGACCATTTCTAGCGTTTTTATTGGTGGAAAGAGCGGATTTTGTCCTTAACTTGCCCTGAACAAAGATGGCCGATTTGGCAGTGCGCATGGGTGCTGTGGGGCTGGAAATGAGCATGTGGGCGGGGCTTCCATCAGAGTGGTCACGTGTCTTTGACATCACATGAAGTCATTCTTCCTGACCCGTAGCCACTTGGAAACGCCCCCTCACTGCTCCTCTGCTGGCCTGTCACAGCCCACATGTGCTGGTGATGCCAATTAATAATTTACATTTGGGGACCTGTTAGCAAATAGGTTTTTGCCTATTTGGGTGCATATGGATATGTCCTGTAGATTTGAGAGGTCACATATGCTCAGTAGACACTTTTCTATATAGTGTGTACCTTCCTTATTTTGCAGAGACACGGTGCATGTGTAGTAGTACTATCCATACTGCACAGGGTGGACTTGGGCAATGTGCCCTGCTGCTGTCAAAGGAGGGGTAGCTATTCTCAACTGTACAATAAAACTTAAGCGAAACAAAGTGAGCAAATACCCTGCTGTAAGTAAAATGCAGTAGTGTATAAATAACAGGGTTGTTTGGTTAGATCTGGAAATATCAATGCACATGTGAACACTTTGGGTATAATCAAAAAGTGCACATATGTGCCCAACCCATGTCGCACATGCATGCTAATATTAAAGAGCACAAAGCACAAAGATGGGGATCCAGATGAAGATAGATTTGACGACATTAGGACAATTTATGGTTAATCAAAGATAGCAGCTCATGTGTTCAGAAAGTTCAATAAAATTAGAAAGTCAAATATGCATGTGCAAACCAGAAACTGCTCCAAGATAATCAAACACACGCAAAGATGCAAGCATGGAACTGACTGAAGACACATGCACATATCAAAGCGTGTGTGCAATATGGTATACGTATTTTCTTGACCCATGTGGTGTATGTTTGCCAAGCATTAATGAGTGAGGAAGGCTAGCAAAAAAAAAAAAAAAAAAAAAAAAAAAAACAACCCACACACCTTACTGGGCAGCATACTGTACCCTTGCTGTACTCCAGAGTAAATATCAGGCACTATTCAAGCTACAGCTTGTGCCAAGTGTCAGATCTCCCTGATCGCCTTTGACAGCTTAGCACGAGGATGGTTTTAAAGAACAAAGAAGCCCCTACAACTCATGCAAGAAAACAAACCATGGACAATCTTACAGAAATACATTTTTATTTGTACATTAACACTGGAAGCAAACAGTTGAACTTAACATATATTCTTGGTTCAGAGTGTAAACACCTCACATCTGAATGATGCTGTAATCACACCCCTAACTCATTACCTGGCAGATTTGTAGGTAAAAGTAAATCCTTCAGATTGACACTTACCAAGTCTCATTATGTGTATGGACATTCCCTGATTTCACTCACTCAATGGGTACCAACTTATGGTTACTGCTACTCATCTCCACTGTTTGAAGGATGTCTCTTGAAATAAAGCCCTCCCCCACCTTATCATACATAAAATTGACATGTGAGCAGACCTGTGATCACATCACAGGTGCATGGAATGATGCGTTCCCCTGCCGGCACATTCTGCTGTCACAGCAGCACATGGCTGACTACAGCATCCATCATCTGCCAGGAAACATGCAGCCTTGGAATGTGAGCCCACATCAGTCAGGGACAAAATGCAAGTCTACATCATATGTTGTGAAGGGGTTAAAAACAGCAGCTTTAAGAATGACAATTCCATGACAGTGGAAGATATGCTTATCCAATGCAGAAGGCAAACTGCTCAACTTGTATTATGCTGAAGCGAAGTCCAAATGCAGCCTTCACCACTAGTGCCACAGCTCACGCCATTCTGCAAGAGAAAATAGAAATAAGCCCAAACAATTAGATTGTTAATTTTCCAGATCAATTGACAGAACAACATTAGGTAAAAGTCTAAGAGCTCATGCAGACATCCATGGTTCTGTTTGATCAGGGACTGGCCTGCAGGTCTCCAGACTAGAGTATAACAGCCTCAGAAAAACATGAAGTTGTCATGCTCTGGTCAGGAAACCAGTGACCAGTCTGTACATTGCACCAAGATCCATGATGTCTGCATGAGCCCCAAGTGAAGGTCAAGTCAGCAGACATCCAGAAGTTACATCAAATGATCTAGGTTTATTATTAGTCCTTCATTATAATAATGTCACTGAGCAAATAATCTTAATGCATGGCTCAAAAAGAAACTTGTAATTATCTATGCAGAACCATTTGTCTATTCTCATTCAGATGTCAGTAATTTTTCTTGTACACCAAAAGTAAGCAAAGCTTCTCCTTTGTTAAAGAGAATCAGTCAGCGGGTTTTTTCCATCTTATCTGACAGCAGCCTGATGTAGGCAAAGAGACCCTGAATCCAACAATTTATCACTTAGTTTACTGGGTGCTGCAGTTATAACTCAGTTTAGATGTAGCATGAAGCAGAGCTCAGAAACTGCACCTACAGCACAGCTTTCTGTGTACATCATCTATTGACCATAAGCTGCGGGTGGCGTTGGACCAGGGCTCATGTGCAGTGTAGTCCAGGTAGTGATAACACATTCATTCTATGAGGGAACATCCCTGAAATACATCTCAGCCCCTTCATCAGGGATGTCAAACACAGGGCAAAATGAACAACTTGGACAAAGTTCTGGGCCAACCTGTATACAGTATAAAGGGCCCCCCATAGACCTCCATACAGAATAATGGCCCCACATACAGGGTGGCGGTTTTGGTGTCACAGGCCAAATATGACCACTCTGCAGGCCAGATTTTGCCCACGGGCTGGAGTTTGACATGCATGTCTTACATTGTGCTGTCCTCAGATTAGATAGTAAAAACCTACTGACAAGAGGTCATTAAAACCAGACATCACGGATTACATTTATGTGCAGTCATCTATTTTCACAGAACTTTTAGGAGTGACTTGAGCACCATGTTCTATCAATGAGTTTCAGACAACTGAATGAAGACTCCGCTGTAACAAACCATTGTAACTAACAGGGCTGTGAAGTCAGAGTCCGTATAAAATGGACCACCTCCTAAAATATATAATACATTGGGTACAGTAGTTCAATGCAGTTTGTTGGGAATATTTTTTCATAAGAATTTGGGAAAGTTATGAAATGTCCTATAAATGTCTGTCCTATTCCTGATCTAAGGATCTAGACTTTTAGCTGAGATGAATCTGTGCTACAGTAAATTTATCACTTACACATGAGCCATGTATGAGGGAGTCGTGGAAATTGAGGAGTCTGGTTTTGCTTACCGACTCCACAACCCTGGTAACTAACCCCATGTAGCCTGATCCTGCAGGGACGAATGCAAGCACGTAGGTGGCATATGGAAAGAGGAGGTCATTACACATTAACCCCCATATCATGTACATGTATGAGTTTGCTGGGCTTACAGCATGTGCAGAGTGCTCAGGAGCCAAGCTCTCATCACACACAGCAGATAATTAAAATATATATAGCATCTGTCTAGCAGATGTGGGTGGAGATTGGCTGTTAACCATTTAAACACCACTGTGAATCTTACAGTAGCATTTAAATGGAACACATGCTGCCGCTTGCACTTACCAGCCCCCTGTAATCAGATTACAGTAAGCCAATTGACTACTACAGCAACAAGGGGTCTGCTGAAGGCCTCTGTCCCAGCCATCTTGGTCTCTGAAGCTCAGCTATATGCTGTGGTTTAAATGATACTAACACTTACTCCAAATCATTCAATAATGTAGTACTGCAGGTTTAAGTTCACTAAGGAGGCCAAAAAAAACCACTAGTTTATCGCTGTAATTGTGCAGACCTGGAGAATCATGAGTCACAGTAACATTTACACCATACAAACAAAACCATAGTAGAAGTGCATTGATTGTTAGCACCATGAAAGTGCTGACATGTTTCTTTCAAAATATGGTGTCGGTCAACAATACAGACAACTCCAAGACTGCTCAAGGGTTCCCTGTGCCAAGTCAACCATTTTATGTTGCATCCCAATGTGAAGGAAGTCTTCAGAGATCAGATTCCCATTAGTGGAATGCAAGGTATCAAAACCAAGAGGTAAAGCTGAAAACTCCTTACCATGGTCATACCTGATGAGGGACCAGTTACTGTATACCTGGAATATAGGAGAAGGGAAAGTTAGTCTAGATTAGCACCTTAAAGGAGTTTTCCCCCAATGTACTAACCCAGTGACTAAGATGTTTTGTAAATAGATTGTTGTGTCCTTCTTGCCTGTGCCCAGTGATGGGCTGTGGGTGGGGTTACCCTATGCATCACACCCAGCATCCACCGTGTGCTCTCCCTCATTCTTTGGGAAAGTGTGCGGTGGGACATCGGCAGGTCACGTGATGCCTGTGAGCGGCCAGGGATAACACTCAACAGGGAACGCAAAAGAGATACCCAACTGCAACTTGACGTGACATCAGCGGATGTCAGAGCCGGCTGCAGCCAGGGGTCACGTGACGCCTGTGAGCGGCCAAGGATAGCGCTGCTCACAGGCAATAAGGACACAGCAAGGTATTTACAAAACCTCTTATCACTGGGTTAATACATTTGGGTTCTCTTAAAAAAAGTAGTGGACAACTCCTTTAAATCCCACTGTGCATTTCATCATCACCGCTGCCTCCCTCCAAGACCTAGGAGGGCCAAACAACCAGGGCTTACAAACTTTGGAAGGCCTCATTTCTAATGACTCAAATTAACATGTGAAAAAGTGATCCCATAGTGTTCTATGGGAGGGTCCCCATTTCTCTAGCTCACTACTTGCTGCCTCAAACCTTCCAAGGAGCTGGATCAGGAGAAGCATGGGAGTCAAGTACTATCTCACTCAGGCCACGGCAAAGTGGACCTACAGAGATCAGCATCCCAGGTCACAGGAGAGGCAGGTACTGCTGGCTGGAGTAGCCTTTAAGGCCAGGATTTGATTTTCTACACATTCACCAGGTTTAGGAGCAGAACCACCATTACATGCCAGAGCCCATACAGATGATGTTTCCCCACTGTGTGCCTCATACATAGGGTCAGTGAATCGATGGGCTCAGACTAGAAGACCTTAAGGACTTCTGAGAACTCACCAGCAGCTAAGCCGGGCAAGCCCCACCCGCAACTGTCCGCAGTATCATACATGGGCAGCAGACACTAGGAGATGCCCACACCTGTTACTGCCCAGGACTCACCTGGTGGATTGCTCTAGGCCAGGGCGAGGCCGTCTGGTACATCAACCAGAAGCCGGAGCCCAGACCACACACGTCATGCATAAGCCATTACCTGCTTCCTCCTGTGCGACACATTACACTACAAATGGCGCCGCAGCCCTCGCCCCCAATAACGGGACTTTATCTACGCAGCATCCAATCATCGCGCGAAAGAACTAGCCAACAACCAATCATCGAGGGGAGAGAGGCACAAATCAGCCAATCATCGAGCGCAGGAAGGCGGCTGCGCACTAGTGAAGACAACGCCAGCTGCTGGGAACACGTTGTGTAGGGATGGTTAAAGTACGTCACGTGATCAGATTAAAGTGGGCGGGGCTAGCACCTGTGGCAGTTGTGTCAGGGCTGTATAGGCTTGAAGAATGCTCCGCCTGTACATTACGTACGTATAGCTCGGTAGTCAGCACACTCACACTTGCCAGCACAAATATCGGGACAAAAAACGCCCCTAAAACAAATGCAGGCTGAGTGCACACCATGCTGTTTTAATGCGTTTCACCGCCGCGGAAACGCATTAAAACCGCTTGGTAAAAGCTCTGCCATGTATAGCAATGATAATCCGCATGTGCTGTGCACATGATGCGGAAATTTCAGCACCAGACTATCATTGCGGCAAAAACCGCAGCATAACCAATTCAGCCACGATTCCGCGGTGAATTCGCACCCATTGACTTGCATTGAATCGCAGCAAACCCGCATGTATAATATCTGTACCTGCGGATTTGCTGCGTTTCAATGAAAATCAATAGGCGCAGGATCGCGCTGCTGCTGGTACCCGGGTTGGGAGAGCAGGCTGCTACTCCTCTCATCCGACTGCTGCTCTGGCTGATAACAGCGGGGATGGGAAGAGCAGCAGTCTGCTCTTCCCAGCCAGCGTGCCCGGGGTAGTTAAAAAAAGAATAAAAAAGTAAAAATATAATAAAAAACTTTTATACTCACTGTCCGGCGGTCCCCAGTGTCCTCCTGGTCCCCGGCGGCGATCTTCTCTCGTTGGTGCCCAGCAGTACACTGAAGGGTGTGGGCTCGCACCCCGCAGTGTACTGCCAGGACCTGCGGTGACGTCACTGATCACCTGATGGGCACGCGACCAGGTGATTGCTGATCTTCAGCTGATGAACCCCAGTGACCCCCTGCAGCATGTACACTGACAGGAGGTGATTTTACACACCTGTCAGTATACAGTGCTGTATTCTACAGCAGTGACATCAGTGATGGCTGATGTCACTGTTATAGAAGTGACAGATCGTTGTGGGACACTTGGCGTTACGTGGACTGCGTCGTTGACGGCGGGCAGGTGAGGAATATTGTTGTTTGTTTTTTTCAGGAGATCGAGGGCTTCGCGGAGGCGGGTAATTAAAAAAAATTGTAGAACCGTGTGTGTTTTATTTCATTAAAATACTTTATTCTGGCCATGTCTTTTATTGAAAAAGCGCTGACCATTTCACCACTCGATTAGTAATGGAGGCATCTTATAGACACCTTCCATTACTAATCTGGGCTTAATATCAGCCGCCAATACAAGGCTGACGTGAACCCCAACCCCATTACCCCACACGCCACCGCTACAGAGCAGTGGGCAGAGCGGAGACTAAGCGCCAGATTTGGCACATCTTATGGATGCGCCATTTCTGGGACTGCTGAGAGGTGATATTATTAGCCGCGGAGGGGTCTAGTATTCATGGCCCCTTCCATGGCTATTAATATCAGCCCGCAGCTGTCAAGTTTAGCTTTTGCTGGTTAGATTTTATAGGGGGACCCCACGTCAATTTTTTTCCCAGTAATCTAGCCAGTAAAGCTAAACAAACAGCTGTGGGCTGATATTAAAAGCCATGGAACATTGTAGGCTAATGACCCCTTCCACGGCTACTAATATCAACCCCCAGCAGGCGGCTGCTGGTTATAAAAATGATGCGGGAGCCTACGCCATTTTTTTTTTTAATTTTCGTCTCTGCTCACATAATTCAGACCTAGCAGCGCTTTGGACGCAAATTTTTGCTGCTTCCAAAACGTTGCATTCTATTGAACGCAGGTAAATCCACATGTGTTCGCTGAACCATGCTGATTTACCGCATTCAATACTTTCTAGTGGTCAAATTTCTTTTGTGGAGACTAGCGTCTCCGCAAGAGAAATAGACATGCTGCGGTACTGAAAGAAGCGCTGCATGTCAGTGTCCGCGGGTGATTCGCAGCCTCTGATGCACGCATAGTGGACATGGGATTTCTAAAGATCCCATCCACTATGCTATAACATCTAGCGCTGCGGGTTTGACGCTGTATATACACGCAGCGTCAAACCTGCAATGGCTCCTGATTGTGGCCTCGTACCCAGCTCACCCGCAGCATGTCAATTTCTGTAGTGGACACGCTAGTCTCCGCTGCAGATTTTGACCGATTGAAGTGTCATTATATGTGGTGGATTCACATGTAAGGACAACAAAAGTACGGCATTAGAACACCGCGTTTTGAACGCAACATAAATACGTTGTGTCCAAAGCGCTGCTGAGTGCTGATTGGGGGGATGTAGCGGCTAACGAACCAGCTGTGAGATGTTATTTAATGGTCAGGGAAATGTTTGCCTAATGGCACCTTCCCAGGCTAAAAAAACAGCTCACAGCAGTTGCATAAATTACATGAATAGAAATGTTAATGAAGATTGGGTGAATGGCACTAGCTGACACCCAGCTCTTTTGTTTGGTGATGTCTAGGTGTCAATCAGACCTTTTCATGATCAAAGTAAAGAAACACACAGACACAGTGTAAACACTTTATTTGAAATACAACAGACCCATTCTTTAATCATTTAAATGAACCAATATACTCACCCCAGTTCTTATGGTAATCCAAGGGCTTAAGCAAAGTCCCACCAAATAACTTTATTTAGCTTCATAAATCATTCACTGTGCTCAAAAATGCTTCAAAAACCGCATGTAAAAATGAGTCAAAAATGCATGTAAATCCGCATGCGTTTTATTCTACCAGGGAGAGGCAAAAACGCTCAGGAAATTTCTGCTTCAATTCCAGAACGTGTGCACATACCCGAACACAAAGCGAGGAACACGTGGCTTTTTGCTAAAAAATAATATGCAAAAAAGGTTAAAAACAAAACTAGAATTGTTGATTTTGCACAAAATTCTTCAACCACGTGCGCCATTTTAAAGAATTTGGCTTAAAAAATGTCAACAAAAAGCACAACACATAAAAAATACAGATTTCAGAAAAAAACGCAGCTGATGAATCTGGGCCATTAGTCTAAACCAATAAATGTGGTGCAGGTTGGTTACACCGGATTTTTGGGCACATATTGGCCCAGCGCACTGTTCTACAGCCAAATTGGTTCTGAGACGAAAACCCCTTTACCCCCGAGGGTGGTTTGCACGTTAATGACCAGGCCAGTTTTTACAATTCTGACCACTGTCACTTTATGAGGTAATAACTCTGGAACACTTCAACGGATCCCACTGATTCTGAGAATGTTTTTTCGAGACATATTGTACTTCATGAGAATGGCAAAATTTCATCGATATCACTTGCGTTTATTTGTGAGAAAATTGGAAATTTGGCGAAAATTAAAAAAATTTCACAATTTTCAAAATTTGAATTTTCATGCCCTTAAATCAGAGCGATATGTCACACAAAATAGTTAATAAATAACAATTCCCACATGTCTACTTTACATCAATTTTGGAACCAAAATTTTTTTTGTTAGGAAGTTATAAGGGTTAAAAGTTGACCAGCAATTTCTAATTTTTCCAGCAAAATTTAAAAAAAACATTTTTTTAGGGACCACATCACATTTGAAGTGACTTTGAGGGGCCTTTATGACAGAAAATACCAAAAAGTGACACCATTCTAAAAATTACACCCTCAAGGTGCTCAAAACCACATTCAAGAAGTTTATTAACCCTTCAGATGCTTCACAGGAATTTTTGAAATGTGGAAGAAAACAATGAGCATTTAAATTTTTTCACAAAAATTTAACTTTAGACCCAAGTTTTTTTTATTTTCGCAAGGGTAACAGGAAAATAAATATGGACCCCAAAATTTGTTGTGCAATTTCTCCTGAGCACCCTGATACCCTATATGTGGGGGAAAACCATTGTTTGGGTACACGGCATTGCTCGGAAGAGAAGGAGCGCCATTTGACTTTTTGAATGTAAAATTTGCTTTAATAATTAGAAGATGCCATGTTGCGTTTGGAGAGCCTCTGATGTGCCTAAACAGTGGAAACCCCCCACAGGTGACACCATTTTGGAAACTAGACCCCTCAATGAATTAATCTAGGGGTGCAGTGAGCATATTGACTCCACAGGTGGATCATAGAATTTTATACCATTGGGCAGTGAAGAAAAAAAGAATTACATTTTTACCACCAAAATTTTGTTTTAGCCCCAGATTTTACATTTTCATACTGGGAAATGGGTAAAATAGCACCTAAATTTGTCCCACAATTTCTGCTGAATTTAGAAATACCCCATATGTGGCTGTACAGTACTGCTTAGCCATACGGCGAGACTCGGAGGGACGGAGCGCTAGTTGCCTCCTGGAGTGCAGATTTTTCTAGAATAGTATGCGGACTCCATATACAGAGCCCCTAAATGCTAGAATAGCAGAATCCCCTCAAGTGACCCCTTATTGGAAATTATACCCCTTTGGGAATTTATCTACGGGTGTAGTGACGATTTTGACTCAATAGTTCTTTTCCAGAAACAAACAGCAGCGGATGTTGCTGAGTGAAAATTGCAAACTGCCGTTGTAGTGACCAGTAGGTTGTAGTGACCAGTACGTTGTGCCCAGCTCATACTTCTGGAGACACACACTTGTAAATTAGGCGGGCTCTCATTGCTACAGAAATGCCGAACATGTGGACGCTAACTGCGGTTTAGGCACACACGCATGATCTGGCAACTTTCCTAGCTCTGGTGACCTGGATATCGTCATGACCATGGCAACTATCAGGACCCCGTGACTATCTCCGATCCAAAGGCAGAGGGGCTTTGTTCCCTCTGTCTGCACGCTAAATGCTGCGATCGCAGCATTTATCAGGTTAAAATGAGCTCCTGGCACTGCGTGCCGGTTGTCCGCTTTCAGAACCAGATGACACCCAGCGGCGATCGCGCGCACACAGCCTCTGTGCGCACAATATTGCCTAGACGTATCCATGGATCCCTGGTCGATAAGTACCAGGCCACAGGGACGTATGGATACGTCTCATGAAAGAAAGGAGTTAAAGCAGTTGTTCAGTAATAGGACAACCCCTTCTTAATCTAAATGTTTGGCGCTGATAAAATAAAAAAGCTTTTACTCGTCTCCCATGCTGGCGGTGTCGGCACCCGCGTTCCCGGGGCTCCCATGCAGTTGTAATGAGTAATGACACGTGAGCCTGGCGCACAATCAGTGCTAGCATCACTATCCTCGCCTTTCATTCAATTCGTGCAACTGAACATGAAGAAGAAATCAGGGCTGCAGCTGATCTCTGACTTCCTCTTCATGTTCAATTAGTACAAAGCTGATTGGGTGCCAGGTTCAGGTGTCATAACAACAGCACGAAAGCCCCGTGGATGCGAGTGCCGACACCGTGGGAATGGCGCCAGCACGGGAAGTGAGTATAGGCTTTTGTATTTTATCGGGGTCAAGCGTGGGATATGAGAAGAAGCTGTCCAAGTAGTAGACAACTTCTTTAACTAATTTTGTGGTGCTGAAAACTAATATGATCCTTAACCCCTTAATAACATCTGACGTACTAATACGCGTCTGTGCCCTGGGACTTAAGAGCCAGACCCGTATTAGTACGTCATCGCGATCGCGCGCGCACACAGGCTGTGCGGGCGCGATCGCCGCCGGGTGTCAGCTGATTGTCACAGCTGACACCCGGTACTATGTGCAGGGAGCGGTCCTGCACCGCTCCCAGCACATTAACCCCTGCGATGCTGCGATCGAAGTCGATCGCAGCATTGCGGGGGCAAGGGGAGGTGATCGCAGATACTCACCTCCTCTTCCGGCTTCCAGCGCTGTCTGCAAAGGCTTCCCGGGTGTTGCCATGACGACCCGATGTCGTCATGACAACATCCGGGTCACCAGACAGCAGGAAGATTGTTTGGACATGCGCAGTGCATCTCCAAACAATCTTCTCACTGTGCAGCGCTGATAGCCTGTATGACACAGGGATGGTGTTGCATTCCTGTGCCATGCAGGCGATCAGAGAAAAAAAAGTGAAAGTCCCAGAGTGGGACATAGTAATAAAGTATAAAAACACCCAGAAAGTGAAAAACAAAATAAAAAATAAAATTGCAAAAATATAAAAAATAAATAAAATAATCCACCAAAAATAAAAATATAATGTACCCATCAATAAATATTATTATAAAAAAAAACAAAAAAAACAATAAAAGTACACATATTTGGTATCGCCGCGTCCGGAACAACCTGACCTATAAAACTGTCACACTAGTTAACCCTTTCAGTGAACACGGTAAAAAAAAAAAAGAAAGAAAACGAAGCAAAAAACAATGCTTTATCACCATACCGCCAAATAAAAAATGGAATAACATGCGATCAGAAAGACGAATATAAATAAAAATGGTACCGCTGAAAACGTCATCTCGTCCCGCAAAAAACAAGCTGACATACAGCTCCATCAGCCGAAAAATAAAAAAGTTATAGCTCTCAGAATAAAGCTATGCTAAAAAATATTTTTTTCTATAAAATTGCTTTTATTATGTAAAAGTGCAAAACATAGAAAAACGATATAAATGTGGTACCACTGTAAACGTACTGACCCGAAGAATAAAGCTGCCTTATCACTTTTACCACACGCGGAACAGAAAAAAAAAAAAAAAACAATTCCTGAATTGTTGGTTTTTGTTTATTCTGCCTCCCAAAAATCGGAATAGAAAGCAATCAAAAAATGTCACGTGCCTGAAAATGGCACCAATAACAACGTCAACTCATACTGCAAAAAACGAGCCGTCACATGACTGTCTGCCAAAATCTGGAAAATTATAGCTCTCAAAATATGGCGATGCAAAAACTAGATTTTACAAAAAATGCGTCTTTTTGTGTGTGACAGCTGTCAGTCATAAAAACCCCATATGATTCTGGTATGTAATCACACCGACCCGAAGAATAAAGTCGTCTAATCACTTATACCGCACGAGGAACGGCGTCAAAAATAAACTCTTGGGTTAGGATTGGGCTAGGGTTAGGGCTGGGTTTGGGGTTAGGGTTGTGCTACGGTTAGGGTTGTGCTACGGTTAGGGCTGGGGTTGGGGTTAGGGTTGTTATGGGGTTGGGATTTTTTTCAAAAGTAAGAAAAAAGATGACGATATGGCGACTAGTGTTGAGCGCAAGTGCTCACTACTTGAGTTTGCATTGGGTGCTCTGGTATGCATTGAGTATCGTGGGTATTTGAGTGACATGCTCGAGTCTCTGCCCCATATGCTTCGCGGCCAAAAAAACTTTACGGGGATTGCCTGCCATGCACGAGTGATCCCCGCATGGTTTTTTTTGGGTGTCTAATAACCGTGAAACATGCGGAGCAGGGACTCGAGCATGTCACTCGAGCATACGCTGTACATGGTGCATACCTGAGTACCCGATGCAAACTCAAGTAGCGAGCACTTGCGCTCAAGACTAATGATAACTTATTCAATATGATGACCTAATGTAAACAAATTCTGTGTCGTACCTCTGGGTTCAAAATGTTCACTATACACCTTAATAAAATCCTTGAGGGGTATAGTTTCCAAAATGGGGTCACTTGTGGGGGAGCTCCACTGTTTAGGCACATCACGGGCTCTCCAAACGCGACATGGTGTCCGCTAGCAAATTGAATGGAAAATCGGCTCAAATTGTTAGCAGACGCCATGTTGCATTTGGAGAGCTACTGCGTGCACAAACATTGGAGCTCCCCCACAAGTGACCCCATTTTGGAAAGTAGACCCCCCAAGGCACCTATCTAGATGCATAGTGAGCACTTGGAACCCCAAGGTGCTTCACAAATTGATTCGTAAAAATGAAAAAGTGAAAAAAAAACACTTCATATTTATGAATCAATTTGTGAAACACCTGGGGGTTCCAAGTGCTCACTATGCATCTAGATAGGTGCCTTGGGGGGTCTAGTTTCCAAAATGGGGTCACTTGTGGGGGAGCTCCAATGTTTGGGCACACAGGGACTCTCCAAATGCAACATGGTATCCGCTAACAAATTGTCGGCTCAAATTGTTAGCGGACATCATGTTGCGTTTGGAGAGCCCCTGTGTGCCCAAACATTGGAGCTCCCCCACAAGTGACCCCATTTTGGAAACTAGACCCCCCAAGGCACCTATCTAGATGCATAGTGAGCACTTGGAACCCCCAGGTGTTTCACAAATTGATTCATAAATATGAAAAAGTGTTTTTTTTTTCACTTTTTAATTTTTACGAATCAATTTGTGAAGCACCTGGGGGTTCCAAGTGCTCACTATGCATCTAGATAGGTGCCTTTGGGGGTCTAGTTATCAAAATGGGGTCACTTGTGGGGGAGCTCCAAAGTTTGGGCACACAGGGGCTCTCCAAACGCAACTTGGTGTCCGCTAACAATTTGAGCCGATTTTCCATTCAATTTGTTAGCGGATACCATGTTGCATTTGGAGAGTCCCTGTGTGCCAAAACATTGGAGCTCTCCCACAAGTGACCCCATTTTGGAAACTAGACCCCCCAAGGCACCTATCTAGATGCATAGTGAGCACTTGGAACCCCCAGGTGCTTCACAAATTGATTCATAAAAATGAAAAAGTGTTTTTTTTTTCACTTTTTCATTTTTACGAATCAATTTGTGAAGCACCTGGGGGTTCCAAGTGCTCACTATGCATCTAGATATGTGCCTTGGGGGGTCTAGTTTCCAAAATGGGGTCACTTGTGGGGGAGCTCCAATGTTTGGGCACACAGGGGCTCTCCAAACACAACATGGCGTCCGCTAATTATTCAAGCAAATTTTACAATCAAAAAGTCAAATGGCGCTCCTTCCCTTCCGAGCCCTGCCGTGCGCCCAAACAGTGTTTTTTCCCCACATATTGGGTATCTGCGTGCCCAGGGGAAATTGCACAACAAATTTTGGGGTCCATTTTTTCTTGTTACCTCTGTGAAAATAAAAAAAATTGGGTCTAAAGTAACATTTTTGTGAAAAAAGTTAAATGTTCATTTTTTTCTTCCACATTCAAAAAATTCCTGTGAAGCACCTGAAGGGTTAATAAAGTTCTTGAATGTGATTTTGAGCACCTTGAGGGGTGCAGTTTTTAGAATGGTGTCACTTTTGGGTATTTTCTGTCATAAAGACCTATCAAAGTGACTTCAAATGTGATGTGGTCCCTAAAAAAATGGTTTTGTAAATTTTGTTGGAAAAATGAGAAATCGCTGGTCAACTTTTAACCCTTATAGCTCCCTAACAAAAAAAATTTTGATTCGAAAATTGTGCTGATGTAAAGTAGACATGTGGGAAATGTTATTTATTAACTCTTTTGTGTGACATATCTCTCTGATTTAAGGGCATAAAAATTCAAATTTTGAAAATTGCAAAATTTTCAAAATTTTCACCAAATTTCCGTTTTTTTCACAAATAAACGCAAGTGATATCGAAGAAATTTTACTACAATCATGAAGTACAATATGTCACGAAAAAACAGTCTCAGAATCAGGGGGATCCGTTGAAGCGTTCCACAGTAATTACCTCATAAAGTGACAGTGGTCAGAATTGTAAAAATTGGCCTGGTCATTAACGTGCAAACCACCCTCGGGGCTTAAGGGGTTAAATTTGCTGATTAGCTGTAATTTTCAACCTCAGAGGAGGTTGTAATTACTTATGACACCTTTTATGCAGGCTTATAGAAAAATTGCATCTTTATTATTTCATCATCATTATTGCATTGTTAGTAGCTAGTCTATTACATCATCTATTCAGTCTATTGAGCCTTCAGTGTTCTATCATCTTAGGGTGACCAATGAAAAATCGCCAACTCAGCTCCGTTGACGTAATCCTAATTACAGTTGCATCACCTACTTTTATGAATCCTCTCTGTATAAGGTATAAAGTTTTAGGATTTCTTAGCTTAGTTTCTCAGCATATTGACATGCTTCTATATGTTTTTTCAGATATGCCTCATTCTTGCATTAATAAAACGGATAGTTTTTGCTACATATGCGGAGAAGTCACTTTCGCTTCACAAAGGCAAAACTTGACTACCATGATAAGGAAAGTCTACAACCTGTATTTTGGCTGCATATTAGGAGATCAGGACTTGAGTTGGCCTTCATACATATGCTGCAATAGATGTGCATCACATCTTACCCAGTGGTTGCATGGGAAGAGGCAATCTATGCCTTTTGCAGTCCCAATGATCTGGAGAGAGCTAACCAATCACACTACCAATTCCTATTTCTGCATGGTGATCGCATTTTTAATATAGACAGTGTAGGTACCGTCCCAATTTAGGGTCACCTTGTCGCTGGTGGGACGGCTTGTATACTTTTTTTGATCAAAAATAGTTCACTAAGTAACCTATATTTAATATGCAACTTTGCTTTACATTTATATATTATGATGGTAGGGTATGAGATATATTTTTTGTCTTTTGTAGGTTTTGCTTCTTTTTGCTAGTGTGAACATGCTCCTATTTCTTGCATGTGTACCATCTTAGACCTCAGTTCACATTGCTTGGTTTTTTTTTCAATTCCTATTTCTGCATGGTGATCACATTAGGAAGGGAGTTTCATGGAAGATGAAGTGGACTTTACAGTATTCAAATATTCCATCTGCAATACGCCCAATACCAGATACAGAAGAATTACCGGTTCCAAAAGCACCAAAAACATTTTCTGTTGAGTCAAGTGAGGAAGAAGAGGGTGCTTGGTATCATGAAGCATTTTCCTTTCATGACCCAGACTTTTTGTCAGCAACCTCATTTGCACTACACCTTATAACACAAAGTGAACTGAACGATTTTGTTAGAGATTTGGATCTGCCCAAGAGTACGGCTGAGGTCTTAGGTTCCAGGCTGCAGCAGTGGAATCTCTTAGCGGATGATGTTCAGATTTCTTTGTTCCGCAACCGTGATAAAGATCTTGTCCAATACTTCTTCATGGAGGGCGATCTTGTGGCATGCAACAACATGAACAGTTTAATGGAAGCTCTGAAGATAAGTCATAATCCAGAGGAATGGAGGCTCTTCATCGATTTGTCCAAAACAAGCCTAAAAGCCGTCTTGCTGCATAATATAAATGCAAGCAATGCTCTACCTTCAATTCCAGTTGATTATGCAGTCCACATGAAAGAAACCTATGACAACATGAAAAAGTTGTGGAGGTGCCTAAACTATGAACAACATTTGTGACCCCTCTGTGGTGACTTAAAGTTGGTTGCCCTCTTACTTTTTCTTCAGGGTGGATACAAAAAGTACTGCTGCTTTGTGTGTGAGTGGGATAGTCATGCAAGAGAATATCACTACAATAAAAGAGACTGGCCTCTCCAACATTCACTTCAGCCAGGGAGTAAAAATGTCCTGCATCCAGCACATGTTGACCCACATAAGATTTTGTTACGGCCATTGCATATCAAGTTAGGCCTAATGAAGAACTTTGTAAAGGCAATGGATAAAAATGCAACAGCATTCAAGTATCTCATTGATAAATTTCCAAGATTGAGTGAAGCAAAGATAAAGGAAGGAGTCTTTATTGGACCTCAGATTTGTAAGCTTCTTCAAGATGAGGGGTTTCTCCTTTTGTTGCAGGGCAAGGAAAAGGCTGCATTGGTAGCATTCGCATTAGTGGGAACTAATTTTTTGAGAAACTCAAGAGCAGATAACTATGAAGAGTTGGTGAAAAATCTCCTCAAAACATATAAGGATCTTGGCTGTAACATGTCCTTAAAGATTAATTTCTTCCCTTCATATGTAGACTTGACTCGCCCTCCCTGAGCGGTGGGGTTACTCGGTGCCGGGCCAATGTATGGTGGTGGTGTGGGATGTCGTCGTGGCCATGACCCGGTCTGTGCCCAGGGCTGTCACATGAAAAATGGGCTTTTGGATGAGTGGTTGTTCGACTACGCCACCTGTGGTTTCTGGTGAAGGCCACCAGCGCTGCGACAGTCACAGTCCACTGAGGCTGATGTTCTGGCAGCTTAGTTGGTACTACTCCCCACAGGCGGAGTAGGCCTCAGGGCAGTGAGAGAGAACTGGAGAGTTGTGGTGGGTGCAGTGCCGCACAGGAATGAAACAAGTGAAGGCAGTAGGTGAAGTCATCCTAGCTTTACTCACTTTGGTGAAGTAGCAGCTGCAAAGCTTCTCTCTGCTTCTCGTGGCGGCTGCGGCCACCAGGAAGGGGTTCAGCACTCCCCAGGTAGATCGGGAGCACCTGTCAAGACCCCGCTGTAGTATGTTCCTTTCTTAGTAAGTTCTCCCACTGAGTCCTCTCCTGACTGTGTGTGGTATGAACATGGTATAAGACTGGGCCCCACTGGATAAACGCAAGTTGAGAGATACAGGTGGCGACTCCGCTCCGTCCGTATTCCCCTTGGATCCACACAGCCTCCGGGCTTTTCCGACTGAGACGTGAAGTGACAAAGTCAGATATCGGGGGCCGGTTACCCCTTTTGCGGCAGGAGTCCCTCTGGCTAGGCCAGAGTGAAGAATACAGGTGGCGACTCCGCTCCATCCGTACCCTCCTGGGATCCTTTTGCCTGTGGAGCCTATCTCCTCTGCTCCCCTCCAAGGCCTTCTTAGAACAGGACCCTGACCGGGCAGAGACACTGGTTAACTCTGACCCGCTCCTCGCCTCAAGGCCAGAGAGCGAGGACCGTGAATCTTCAGCCAGCTACAGACTCTTGCTGGACCCTGACAGAAGACCCACAATCAAAGACCTTGAACTTAAGATGTTCTCCTATTATATATGATTCTATTAGTGCTCTGTTAAGTGTTTCCTCCACCCTCACCCACTACTTGGTTCCCCCTATCTTTGGTTCCCCCCCATCTCCACTATCCTGGACCGGAGCAGCACCCTGGTGCATTTAGGCCTCCTACAGGACAGGAGTGGTGTAGTGTTGAGTGTGAAGTGGGGTCCTGGGTGATGCTCCATCCTTACCTGGAAGAGGACATACCACACCTCTATCTGAGGTGCAGTACCCCTGTGGCGACTGAACCCTCAGGGGCGCCACAGACTGTTTTCCACCAAACTGGGGAACAGTAAGCATCAAGCATGGTAAGAGATTTCAGCAAGATATTGTGGCTATGGAGAAAATATATAAAGGAAAATGCAATCCATCAATGCTTGCAGATTACAGTTGGACAATTGTAAGAGAAGATTCAATGCAGGAGTACAAGAGACAAGCAAAATAAAGTTGTCACTGAATGAGGACCACATTTTGTAGTGCAATTTCTGTAACTGCTTACAGTGGCTTGCGAAAGTATTCACCCCCTTGGCTTTCTACCTATTTTGTTACATTACAACCTGTGTTTAAATATTTTTGTAATCCGATTTGTGTGTGATAGTCTAAATTGGTGAAGTGAAGTGAGAAAAACATAGGCATAAATTAAATTTATGGGATCAAATAACTAAAAATTAGCATGTGCATATGTATTTACCCCTTTTGCTATGAAGCCCCTAAAAATTTCTGGTGCAAGCAATTACCTTCATAAGTCACATGCTTAGTGAAAGGAAGTCCACCTGTGTACAATCTAAGTGTCACATGGTCTATCAGTATCAGCCTCTGTGGCCTTTTCTGAAAGGCCACAGAGGCTGCAACACTATTGAGCACAAGGCACCACTAACCAAACAGCACAATGAAGACCAAGCATATCTCCAAACAAGTCAGGGACAAAATTGTTGAGAATTACAAGTCAGGGTTGGGTTATAAAAAAAATATCCCAATCTTTGATGATCCCCCAGAGCACTAGCAAATCCATTATCACCAAATGGAAAGAATGTGGTAAAACAACAAACCTGCCAATAGAGGGCCGCCCACCAAAAGTCTCAGCCTGGGCAAGGAGGGCATTAATCAGAGAGGCAGCACAAAGACTAAAGGTAACCCTGAAGGAGCTGCAGAGGTCCCAAGCAGAGACTGGAGCATCTGTCCATACGACCACAATAAGCCGTACACTCCATAGAGGTGGCCTTTATGGAAGAGTGGCCAGAAAAAAGCCTTTACTTACACACAAAAATTGTAAGGCTCATTTTGAGTTTGCCAAAAGACATGTGGGAGACTCCCCAAATGTATTGAGGAAGGTGCTATGGTCAGATGAGACCAAAACGGAACTTTTTGGCCACCATGGTAAACACTCTATCTGCCATCAAACCAACACAGCTCATCACCCTAAGAACACCATCCCCACAGTGAAACATGGTGGTGGCAGAATCATGCTGTGGGTATGTTTTTCGGCAGCAGGGACAGGGAAAATGGTCTGACTCAAGGGGAAGATGGATGGTGTGAAATACAAGGATATTCTTGAGAAAAACCTGTTTCAGCCTGTCAGTGATTTGAGACTGGGACAGAGGTTCACCTTACAACAAGACAATGACACAAAACATACTGCTAAAGCAAAACTCAAGAGGTTTAAGGGGAAACAAATCAATGTTTTGGAGTAGACTAGTGAAATCCCAGACCTTAATCCAATTAAGAATCTAAGGTCAGACTTGAAGATTGCTGTTCACCAGAGGAATCCATGTAACTTGAAGGAGCTGGAGCAGTTTTGCCTTGAGGAATGGGCAAAAATCCCAGTGGCAAGATGTGGAAAGCTCATAGAGACTTATTCAAGGGCAGCACGGTGGCTCAGTGGTTAGCACAACATCTGCAAGGAGTTTGTATGTTCTCCCCAAGTTTGCGTGGGTTGACTCAGGGTTCTCTGGTTTCTGTGAGCCCCAATGGGGACAGCGATGATTATGTATTTAAAGCGCTGCGAATATGTTAGCGCTATATAAAAATAAAGATTATTAACATTATTAACCAAAGTGACTTGCAGCTGTAATTGCCGCAAAAGAAGGCTCTACAAAGTACAGACTTTAGGGGGGCGAATAGTTATGCACACTGAAGTTTTCCGTTATTTTGTCCTATTTGTTGTTTCCTTCACAAAAAAATAAAACCAAATGTTCACAGTTGTAGACATGTTCTTTACATGAACTGATGCAAAGTCACAAAAAAAACAGCAAAATTCTAGGTTCTGGGGTAGCAAAACACGAAAAATGCTAATGGGGGTGAATACTTTCGCAAGCCACTTGTAGTATTGTTTGAATACATTGTTAGTAATAATTGTATAACAAAATCTCAATTTCGATTCTAACTTCATTCTCTAAATTCAAAAAGCTCCTTCTCCTAATCTGTTTTATGCAAACTGGAAATTGCCTTCCTCTTCATTTTTCCTCTTGAGACACATACATGTCTATTGCCATCTTCTGTTATCTGTCTGTATTACAAGTTTTGTACTCAAAATGTAAATAAGCTTTAAAGCGATCCTGTGTAATGCTGGTGGATGTGGACCCACTGTGTCACATGCCAGGCTTACCCTGGAGGGGCGTGACTAAGTGTCTACCGGGTCTTCACTAGAGCCCCTGATGGTAAGGATAGGCAGGGCCACCAGTAGACACCAGGTACCATTCCAGGCCAATCCCCGGGTCTGCAGCAGCTAACCGAAGGCTCAGAGACACGGGTACGAGGTACAGGAGGACAGTGGCAAAGACGTGGTCTGATAATCTGGGGTCAGGGCAGGCAGCACAGGTTCAGTATACGTAGCCGAGGTCAGAAGCGGAGAGGTCAGGATGGATGGCAAATGAGCTGCTGTAACAGGCCAGATTAGCTCCCCGCCCAGAATATACCTGGGGTTAACGTGGCATAGGCCAAATTATACCCCGGGTATATTCTGGCCTAGGCCTAACTATGCCCCGGGGTATAAATTGGCCTAGGCCAGTTTATACCCCTCTGGGCCAGAATATACCCCGCGTATATTATGGCCTAGGCCAAACTATACCTAGGCCAAACCTCGGGTATAAATTGGCGTAGGCCAGATTATACCCCTCCGGGTCAGAATATACCCCAGCTGCACCATTGAGTGATATACTCAATAACGGGGCCCCAGGCAGCACACGGGGGGACAGAGACAGCGCAAGGGGCCCCAGACAGCGCACAGAGTGGCAAAGACAGCGCGCAAGGGGGGGGGGGACAGCACGCAAGGGGGGGGAGAGACAGCGCGCAGGGCCCCTGTGCGATGTCTCTGCCCCCCTGTGCGCTGTCTCTGCCCCCCTGTGCGCTGTCTGGGACCCCCTGTGCGCTGTTTGGGACCCCCTGTGCGATGTCTGGGGCCCCGTTCTTGAGTATATCACTCAATCCTGTACGATCTATGATGTCTGGGGCCCCTGTGCAATGTCTGGGGCCCCGTTCTTGAGTATATTAAAGATTAAAGTATATTAAAGATCAGATTTTTCATGTTTATGAGCACCATTGAGTGATATACTCAAGAATTACATAATTTTTCAACATTTTATTGTTTTAAACTCTAAACACACAGACTTTTGTTACTTCAACCAGAAAACAATTTTTCAACATTTTATTCTTTCAAACTCTAAACACACAGACTTTTTTTTACTTCAACCAGAAAACCTTGACGGTTCATAAAAAACTTGACTGTTCAGGATATAATAAAAGTTATAACATTCTGAAACTTCAGCTTATAAATGTAGCTTTACATGGGGCGATTATTGGTTCCAGAGAGGCTTTCGGACGATAATCGTACACATGGCTGGTGAAAGGAGACTACAATATAAACATTCAAAGGTAAACACTGATAACAATATTAAAATGATCATGCTTATTTTCAAGATAAAGTGCATGTTCTGTTGTTGACTGCAGATTGAAGCTTGCGGGATAGGTCAACCAATCCATGGTGTCACCGACTTTTGTGTGGATGACGATGTCACAACTCAACAGATTTGCTGTGGCCATGACTTCTGCATCAGTTGCCCAGACTCCATCACGAGAGATGCCAGAGGTGTTCACATATTCATTCAGATCTTGATTAAAGTAGTTCTGTAGTTTTTTGGACAAGTCAGTTTTCATGTGGTGGATCACTCTAATTCTGAGAAGGGAGTAGTTGTCCTCTGTTCCTGTCAGGATATAGCTGATGGCCTGAAAGTAGCAGTTCCCATCACCTTTGGTTTTATATGTACGCCGTGGTTGTCCAAGATCTCTTGTGCATCCAAAGTACACAACTCTACTAAACGTAAGGTCAAGAGTGGTGGTAAGATACTTCCTTCCTGAACTTGGTAGTGGGTTGAAAGTCTTGCTTTGCTTGTGTTTCTGTGTGGCAGAGTCACTGAGACAGTCATCAGGGGACTGGGGTGGTAGAGAAGTCTCTTCATCCTGGTAAATCTTAAGGTTGCTGGCATGGTAGGTGTTGCTTAGTATCTTGCCAGTCTTATTGTTCTTAAGTTTTACTCGTCCCTTGGTTAAGGATTCCACAACTAAGTAGGGTCCAATCCAGCGTGGTTCCATCTTTGAACCCACGTGATGAATACGACATTGATTCTTGATATAAACAATGGTGCCAGCAGTGATTTCTTTGTCGCTGTTGTGTCGGCGATCAAAGGCACACTTTTGGTGTTCCTGAGCAGGATGGATGTTGGTACTTACAGTTGAATGGATCCTGTTATGAATGGTTGTGAGTGTATTTAGTACATCAGGGTTGGCATCATCTGAAAGAGACATGACATCCACAGTGTCATTTGCTAATGGATTGAGGTCAATAGGAAGCTTAGCCTTTCGTCAATACATGACCTCAAATGGAGTGCACTTGGTTGAGGCATGCACAGATGTGTGATAGGCAAACAAAACACCAGGGATGAACTGGTCCCAGTTGGTTCCTTGGTCATTGACAATCTTGCTAAGAGATTCTTTGAGTGTTCGATTGTCACGTTCCCGCTGGCCATTTGTTTGTGGGTGGTAGGCAGATAAAATGCTGTGATCTGTTTGAAAATGATCCATCAGGTTGTTGATGATCGAGTTCACATACTCTCTTCCCTGGTCGCTAATCAAAGTGTCCATACAGCCTAAGCGGCAAATAATGGTGTACAAAAATTTTGCTACTGACATGGCACTCTTGTCTGGAACAGCTGTTGCTTCAGTCCACTTGGAGAAATGATCAGTGACAGCAACTATATATTTGTTTCCGTTTTATGTTTCCTGAAGAGGACCGATCATATCAATCCCAAGTAAGCTCCATACTTTTCCAGGCACTGGTATACTGTTGAGTGGTGGAGCTTCTTTGCTGATTTTGGGACTTGTGACAAAACATTTTTGACAGACTTTGACATGTTGGTGAGCATCGTTCTTCATTCCCTTCCAGTAATAACGGTCAGAAATTTTGGCAAATGTTTTATCTCCAAAATGGCCACCAGAAATTGGGTTGTCGTGACAGGCATTCAGGATATTTGGCAGTCGGCTTTTAGTGATAACCTCCTTTTTTCCATAGTAAATAATCCCTTTCTCTGCTCGATATGGCTTAGATGTTTGTCTAAACTGGGACTTGGCATTTGAACGTTTCTCTGGAGGTAGATCGTAGATCCACTGGTGGTACTTTTGTTCTGTTGGAGTGTAGAATCTCAAAAGCTGATCATACAGTTGGTCTACCATTGTTGTCAAAATTGGAAAACTTATTTTTTTGTTGGAGGTGTTCCAAGTTCACTTTATATACCTTATCAGGATAGAATAGGAACTCACAGTGGAGAACTTAAAGTGCATATCATAGAGAGCAGGGAGAAACATACATAACAAGTTACACAACACATAACATTAACTATGCACTGATGGAACTGCACCATCTACTGTCAGTTCAATGTAATGCCTCCAACACATGCTGTAAGTCTAGTCCACCCGTTCCCATGCACTAGATTTGCTGCTGATTTTCCACAGGGAAAAAATCAGCAGCCAATCTGCATCAAAATCCGCATCCCAATGATGTGGATTTTTTGTGTAGAATCACAGCAGATTTCTCTGTTTCACATGGAAGAGGGAAATCTGCTGCAGACCGCATCAAAATCTGACAAAAGCCGCATGAAATGGTATATGGTTTGTGTATGTGCATCTATATATACTGTAGCACTACAGCAGCAAAAACACACTAATGTTCTGCCCTAGAGGAGTATAGACCATGGGTATATTATAGCCTAGGCCAAACTATACCCCGGGGTATAAATTGGCTTTGGCCAGATTATACTCCTCCAGGCCAGAATATACCCCTGCTGCTGTAGATCAGATTTTTCATGCGTATGAGAACCATTGAGTAATATACTCAAAAATGGGGTCCCAGACGTTGCACAGGGGCCCCAGACATTGCACAGGGGTCCCAGACGTCGCACAGGATTGAGTGATATACTCAAGAATGGGGCCCCGGACATCGCACAGGGGTCCCAGACAGTGCACAGGGGGTCCCAGATAGCGCACAGGGGGCAGAGACAGCCTACAGGGGCCCTGCACGCTGTCTCTTCCCCCCCTTACGCGCTGTCTCTGCTCCCCTCTACGCTGCCTGGGGCCCCTGTGCGCTACCTGGGGCCCCTGTGTGCTGTCTGGGGCCGCTGTGCACTGACTTGGGCCACATTATTAAAGCATATCACTCAATGGCTCTCAAAAGCGTGAAAAATCTGATCTACAGCAGCTGGGGTATGTTCTGACTCGGAGGGGTATAATCTGGCCTAGTCCAATTTATACCCCGGGGTACAGTTTGGCCTAGGCTATAATATACCCGGGGTATATTCTGGCCCAGAGGTGTATAAACTGGCGGGGGGGGGGGTTAATCTGGCCTGTTACACCGGGTCAAAAGCAGGAGAGACAGAACAAACATGCACCCACAGGATCCAGATACAAGCAACTGGGAAGCAACGTTCAGGCAAGGAGTGGTGGGAGGAGCTGCCTAACAGACCCGCTGCTGCCTAGGGTTAGGCTGGGGAAGGCAAACTCTGCAGGACACAGCAGTGTTAAATTCCTGTAGGATCTGACCATGCTTCCCTTTAGCCAGGTGGGGATTTTATAGGAGCAGAGCTGGCAGTGAGCACAAGGCAGCGCAGGAAGATGATAAAAATTACTCATAGGAAAATCTAGCATGTATTTTAATATATATCTAAATAGACAAGTTAATGAGTGTAACATGCACTTCGTATGATCGGACTATTTGGACATATCAGCAGATAAGAGCAGACAAATAAAAAAGGAACAAATGAGGTCTTTAAATAATATTCAAAAATCCAAAGGTTATTGAAAGATCAGGGATAGGGGAGAGGAGAGGAGGGGTGTATTCACACATGATGAAAATTGGCGCACATCACATACAGGTACATACCAATAAAATATCCCATTATTGGGTATACATACAGTGCCTTGTGAAAGTATTTGGCCCCCTTGAACTTTTCTACCTTTTGCCACATTTCTGGCTTCAAACATAAAGATATAAAATTCTAATTTTTTGGGGAAGAATCAACAACAAGTGGGACACAATCGTGAAGTGGAACGAAATTTATTGGATATTTTCAACTATTTAAAAAAATTAAAAACTGAAAAGTGGGGCGTGCAATATTATTCAGCCCCCTTGAGTTAATAGCGCCACCTTTTGCTGCGATTACAGCTGCAAGTCACTTGGGGTATGTCTCTATCAGTTTTGCACATCGAAAGGCTGAAATTCTTGCAGTTTTCAGCTCTTTCCACAGATTCTCGATTGGATTCAGGTCTGGACTTTGATTGGCCATTCTAACACCTGGATACGTTTATTTTTGAACCATTCCATTGTAGATTTTGCTTTATGTTTGTCTTGTTGGAAGATAAATCTCCATCCCAGTTTCAGGTCTTTTGCAGACTCCAACAGGCTTTCTTCCAGAATGGTCCTGTATTTGGCTCCGTCCATCTTCCCATCAATTTTAACCATCTTCCCTGTCCCTGCTGAAGAAAAGCAGGCCCAAACCATGATGCTGCCACCACCATATTTGACAGTGGGGATGGTGCTTTGAGTGTGATGAGCTGTGTTGCTTTTATGCCAAGCATATCATTTTGCATTATGGCCAAAAAGTTTGATTTTGGTTTCATCTGACCAGAGCACCTTATTCCACATGTTTGGTGTGTCTCTCGGGTGGCTTGTGGCAAACTTGAAAAGAGACTTTTTATGGATATCTTTGAGAAATGGCTTTCTTCTTGCCACTCTTCCATAAAGGCCAGATTTGTGCAGTGTACGACTGATTGTTGTCCTATGGACAGACTCTCCCACCTCAGCTGTAGATCTCTGCAATTCATCCAGAGTGATCATAGTCCTTTTGACTGCATCTCTGATCAGTCTTCTCCTTGTTCGAGATGAAAGTTTAGAGGGACGGCCAGGTCTTGGTAGATTTGCAGTGGTCTGATACTCCTTCCATTTCAATATGATCGCTTGCACAGTGCTCCTTGAGATGTTTGAAACTTGGGAAATCTTTTTGTATCCAAATCCGGCTTTAAACTTCGCCACAACAGTATCTCAGACCTGCCTGGTGTGTTCCTTGGTCTTCATGATGCTCTCTGCACTTGAAACAGAACCCTGAGACTATCACAGAGCAGGTGCATTTATATGGAGACTTGATTACACACAGGTGGAGTCTATGTATCATTACCAGTCATTTAGGACAACATTGGATCATTCAGAGATCCTCACTGAACTTCTGGAGTGAGTTTGCTGCACTGAAAGTAAAGGGGCCGAATAATATTGCACGTCCCACTTTTCAGTTTTTAATTTTTTAAAAAAGGTGAAAATATCCAATAAATTTCGTTCCACTTCACGATTGTGTTCCACTTGTTGTTGATTCTTCTCAAAAAAATTAGAATTTTAAATCTTTATGTTTGAAGCCAGAAATGTGGCAAAAGGTAGAAAAGTTCAAGGGGGCAAAATACTTTCACAAGGCACTGTATATAATACATAATGTGTATGTGTATGTATATAGAGGAAAAACACAAAAGAGAAACCACGATATAGAAGCCTCTGAATTTTTATAAAGGTATATCAAAGTTTATTTAGAAATAGTGACAAGCACAAACAGGGGTAAAGTGCAAGTACAAACTGTAAAAACCTAAGATACGCAGCTCCACGTGGCAACCAATGAAATTTATAGATGTGCGTATATGATTACATCATTCATTTCCAATGTATAGAATCCTGGAAAATGGTACCATGAGTCAAATTATATCTCAGTATAACCATATATTTAACCAGATAGATATTGCCATGATTTTTGCTGAAGCACCAAATTAGCCATAGATAATATACTAGAACATATGGTTTCTAATATAATGCCCTTACTTGCTTAGTTAATTCATCGGTTGTTCATTCAACTCAATACATCTGAAGTCATACATCAAACATAAACGGTCCGCAAAGCGTCCCCTATATACATGCCAGGGAATCACAAGCAGACACCAAGGGACAGTCAGACGGATGCAGGAGCATATATTGGGAAGTTGCACACGTGGAGTGGACGCCCCGACGCGCGTTTCGGTCTCCCTTCGTCAGGGGGCATGAAGGAATGACAGGTGTATCTGTATATGTAGGTGCCGAAGGACGCCATGGACCGGAAATGACGCATGCGTAACCATGCGAACCGAGACGCCGGCCGGCGTCCGCGTCACATGACATCCGGCGGCAGGGCCGAGGCACTGACGTCAGGCGCCACTAAAGACACAGAAAGCCGGCAAGCGCCGAGGAGCGCATAGCACGCATGTGTACCTGGTCAGACATGTCGCTGAACATAAGTCAATTTTCCCTACATCATTCATACACTTATGTACTAGATACAAAAACCACACACATATATAGAACAAAGGGGGGAAAGGAAAAGGAGAGCAAAGCCGCACTTAAAGGTTGCAGCATAGATATGTGACTATATACGTAAACCCCCTACAAGACACAGTATCAGTATAGATAGTCAGACTGTAAGCCTGTCTATGTATATATATCTCCATCTGTCAAAAAGACGGGTATGTAAAAACTCAAGACAGCATAACCCAAATATATCCATATTCATGTAAATGAAAAGATATAAACTGAGGCAATATATTGCAGTGTATAGCACAAAAAATTGTATATTGAGATGGTATATTAAGCTCCACATACCGTCTACACATTTTAAGGCATAATCGAAAATATCCACATTCACATAAGTAGAATAGTATATTATAACAGTATATATTATAGTCCACACATATTTGTGCAAATATATGTAATAGTAGTACACATCATAACATTTAAATATGCAATATATACAAATTTTTCATACATATGTAATTGTAGATGTTCGCAGAACTGATGGAATGATTCCCGATAAGGATGCAGGGAGGAAGATATGACCAGGGAAGAAGAAAAAGAAGAGACGGTCCTAAACAACATAAAACAAAGGTATATTAAAAACAAATAAAAAGGTTAAAATCAGGGTTCAACCGTAAGGACCAGCAACGACGGAAATGTAAGAATTACATGTATATAATTATGCATATAAGTAAAAACATGGTGGATGATCAAAGGAAGGGTACGTAGCTTATACTTTCGTTTAATCCATTGGGATGCAAGGTATTTAGAGTCCAGATCCAACGGGACTCCAATTGGGCCAATTTTTGTCCAGCCTTGCCACCCCGTATATTAGGTATGATGGAATCAATCTCCCTAATTCTGAAGAGCGAGGCATCACACTTATGATGGGTCTTGAAATGACGTGGTATAGTTTCCAAAGTAGATGTGTCCGTGTGGTCAGCAGCAGCAATAATCCCCAAAACATGTTCATGAATACGTATCTTAAATTGGCGAGTAGTCATACCTACATAAATAAGTCCACACGGACAGGTAGCGAAATATATCACATTTTTAGTTGTACAGGTAATGGATCTATTAATTTTGTAGGTTTTAGATCCATCTGATTTGAAAAATGTGTCACTACATTCAACATTGGGGCATACTACACACCGACCACACGGAACACATCCACATTTCCTTGCCTGCCCATCCAAAAAGGTGGTAACCACAGAACCCTCATAGTGTGAACGCACCAAGTAGTCACGAAGATTCTTGGAGCGTCTGATAGAGATAGATGGCCTATCGGGGATATATCTCGAGATAACAGGATCAGCCTTCAAAATATGCCATGATCGAGCCAATATGTCTCTCATACGGGGGAATTGCGAGTGAAAATTAGTAACAAATCTCACTTGTTCATTATCACTTCTTGTTGTTTTACTGCCATATACTAGACTATGTCGGGAGGTAAATCTTGCCTTATTATATGCCCTCTTTATCATACGGCGGCTGTAACCACGGGCATAGAATCTCTCTTTAAGTTCTTGAAATTGCCTTGCAAAATCAGCATCAGTGGAGCAGATCCTCCGGATTCGGAGAAACTGCCCCACCGGTACCGATTGAAGCATGTGTCTAGGGTGTGAGAACGTAGCATGCAAAAGCATATTGGTAGAAGTAGGCTTGCGGAAAACAGCGGTTTGTATACAATTGGCATCATCCCTCCTCAGGGATACATCCAGAAATTCTACATGATGTACAGTACAGACCAAAAGTTTGGACACACCTTCTCATTTAAAGATTTTTCTGTACTTTCATGACTTTGAAAATTTTACATTCACACTGAAGGCATCTAAACTATGAATTAACACATGTGGAATTATATTCTTAAGAAAAAAGTGTGAAACAACTGAAAATATGTCTTATATTCTAGGTTCTTCAAAGTAGCCACCTTTTGCTTTGATGACTGCTTTGCACACTCTTGGCATTCTCTTGATGAGCTTCAAGAGGTAGTCACCGGAAATGGTTTTCACTTCACAGGTGTGCCCTGTCAGGTTTAATTAATGGGATTTCTTGCCTTATAAATGGAGTTGGGACCATCAGTTGTGTTGTGCAGAAGTCAGGTGGATACACAACTGATAGTCCTTCTAAATAGACTGTTAGAATTTGTATTATGGCAAGAAAAAAGCAGCTAAGTAAAGAAAAACAAGTGGCCATCATTACTTTAAGAAATGAAGGTCAGTCAGTCCGAAAAATTGGGCAAACTTTGAAAGTGTCCCCAAGTGCAGTTGCAAAAACCATCAAGCGCTACAAAGAAACGGGCTCACATGAGGACTGCCCCAGGAAAGGAAGACCAAGAGTCACCTCTGCTTCTGAGGATAAGTTTATCCGAGTCACCAGCCTCAGAAATCGCAGGTTAACAGCAGCTCAGATTAGAGACCAGGTCAATGCCACACAGAGTTCTAGCAGCAGACACATCTCTACAACAACTGTTAAGAGGAGACTTTGTGCAGCAGGCCTTCATGGTAAAATAGCTGCTAGGAAACCACTGCTAAGGACAGGCAACAAGCAGAAGAAACTTGTTTGGGCTAAAGAACACAAGGAATGGACATTAGACCAGTGGAAATCTGTGCTTTGGTCTGATGAGTCCAAATTTGAGATCTTTGGTTCCAACCACCGTGTCTTTGTGCGACGCAGAAGAGGTGAACGGATGGACTCTACATGCCTGGTTCCCACCGTGAAGCATGTGTGATGGTGTGGGGGTGCTTTGCTGGTGACACTGTTGCGGATTTATTCAAAATTAAAGGCATACTGAACCAGCATGGCTACCACAGCATCTTGCAGCGGCATGCTATTCCATCCGGTTTGCGTTTAATTGGACCATCATTTAGTTTTCAACAGGACAATGACCCCAAACACACCTCCAGGCTGTGTAAGGGCTATTTGACCAAGAAGGAGAGTGATGGGGTGCTATTCCAGATGACCTGGCCTCCACAGTCACAAGACCTGAACTCAATCAAGATGGTTTGGGGTGAGCTGGACCGCAGATTGAAGGCAAAAGGGCCAACAAGTGCTAAGCATCTCTGGGAACTCCTTCAAGATTGTTGGAAGACCATTTCCGGTGACTACCTCTTGAAGCTCATCAAGAGAATGCCAAGAGTGTGCAAAGCAGTCATCAATGCAAAAGGTAACTACTTTGAAGTACCTAGAATATAAGACATATTTTCAGTTGTTTCACACTTTTTTGTTAAGTATATAATTCCACATGTGTTAGTTCACAGTTTTGATGCCTTCAATGTGAATGTACAATTTTCATAGTCATGAAAATACAGAAAAATCTTTAAATGAGAAGGTGTGTCCAAACTTTTGGTCTGTACTGTATATCGGACTGGTAGGTAAGATGGATGGTTCAAATGGCACATAAATGCTTGTAAGGATGGTGTGGATCCCTGCCAGATCAAGAGGATATCATCAATGTACCGCGTCCAAAAGAGGATGCGGCACATCGACTCCTCACGATCAGGCAGGCAGAGGTCCCTTTCCCACAGCCCCAGGAACAGATTGGCATAGGCGGGGGCAAAGGCCGCGCCCATGGCTGTCCCCTGGAGCTGCAGAAAAAAAGGACCCCTTAAACACAAAAAAATTATGACTAAGAGTAAATTCAAGTAATTCTAAAATAAGGTCCCTTAGTGGTTCAGGTAAGGTTGATGTCCCCAAGAAGAATTTTACAGCTAAGAGCCCATCGGCATGTCTAATATTAGTGTAGAGTGACTCCACATCTGCAGTCACCATGACGGTGTCATCCTCAATGTACAGGCCATCTACCTTCCTCAGCAGTTCGCCTGTATCTTTGAGGAAAGAAGGCAGACATTCAACAAGTGGCTGCAGATGCGAGTCAATCCACCTATTTACATGCTCCAAGAAATTCCCCCTCCCTGAAATAATAGGGCGACCAGGTGGGGTAGCAGCATCTTTGTGGATTTTGGGCAGAAGATATAGTGTAGGGATCGTAGGTTCGGCTACCCAAAGGTCAAAGGCCAATTCATTTGTAATAATTTCATTGTCCACTGCCCTATTAATGATCGATTTGAGTTCAGCCACATAGGAGATAAGGGGGTTATACGTACGTTTTTTATAACACACCTTGTTGTTCAATTGTTGATATGCCTCTTTCTCATACATTGACCTAGGCCAAATAACAATATTTCCCCTTTATCTGCAGGTTTTATTACTATATCAGGCAATTTTTGCAACACGTTTAACCTATCACGTTCATCCCTAGACAAATTGTCACGGGAGATATAGCAGGGGACCGCCAGCAATTCATCCGAGTCAATTCGTACAAAGAGGTACACATTAGTGCATGTCGCCAGGGGGGGGAATTTCTTGGAGCGGGGACGTATAGAGTCAGGGATCTTAACTCCAATAGGAGTGTTGTGTTCAGTAGAAAGGTCCTCCAATATCCTTATCGCAGCCTGTTCTTCCTCTGTTGGAAAGAGATCATGGAGACCACCATCAAAAAAATGCCTCTTAAAAATCAAAGCCCTCGCACAGATATGTAAATCTTTAATTGCCGTAAAGGCATCAAACTGGGCAGCTGGCGCAAAGGATAGCCCCTTACTTAGAAGGGACAGATCCGACTGAGTCAAAACATGATTGCTAAGATTGATTACCTTAAAATCATTCCTCTTAAAGTCGGGTGATTTTTGGTCTTGGCGTTTATACGGATGGAAATTAACCTCCCG